>NC_134143.1:73878863-74179545 GCF_033958435.1 Carettochelys insculpta | reverse complement strand
CGGCCGGCCTTTAGCCCGAGCTGAAGAGGCGCCTGCACTGAGGTCCCAGGTTCGGGTCTGCCTGTGGGTGGTTACACAAGTGTGCATGACCTCTGGCCTTCTTAGGTCTCACTGGCCTCCCCCGCCTCGTACCCTGGCAGCAACTGCGAGGACAGAGGCTGTTGCGAAGGGGAGGGTGGGCAGCCCAGGCGTGCTGGGACCGTATCAGTTGGCAGAGTCATGTAAAGGAAGAGGTGGGCCACGCTGGGGGGGGAAGGGAACGCCGCCTGGAAAAGGAGCCAGTTACTGCCTTCTGTTGAAGGCTTTGGCCAAAGTGCTCTGGCTTGGGCCGTTCCGCACGGCAGCCGTGCAATGCACAAGGGAGCCGGCAGGTTTCAAGAAAGCCCCTGAGGGTTTCAGGCTCTGGCAGACTCAGAATTCAGCAGGCGTTTAAAAGGGTCTCACTGCCTGGTGCATGGGGGTGTAGGGGGGACAGCCGGGGGTGCCTCTTGCAGGAGGTGGCTGGGTTCCAGCTGCCTGGGCGCTGAGGTTCTGTGCCTTCCCCCAGCAGGGAGGGTGCGGTTAGCTAGGATGCCGCAGAAGGGGGTTGCCATTCTGAGCAGATTTGACGGTTAGGCTCTGGGCTGCTACCTGTGTGAAGAGCCGCCATCTCGCTAGTCCCCTCTGTGCACGCAGGTACACGCTGGGCTGAAACTTGGTGCTCCTCAGGTGCAGCAGGTGGGGAAGAGGGCTGGCTCTGACAGCGTTACCCTCTCCCGAATGCTGCCACAGCTCCTGGGATTTCCGGGGCCCGCCGCTGATGCGGGAGACAAGTGCAGCCCAGCAAGTTCAGATAGACCCATGGGAGAGGGATTCAACAGCCCATTTTCTGTGCCCAGAGCTGGGTCTGCTTTGCTCCTGCTCCGGCCTGCTGAGCCTTTCGTCCCCTGTGGCAGTGAACAGAGGAGGGATTCAGGAATGCCCCTCCTCCACCTTCTCCTGTCAGAAGATCTGGGAGGCCATAGAGCTTGAGAGCTCTGCCAGTTTCTACCTTGGCAGTCCGAGCACCACTGACTGGTCTCCTCAGTGCCTTGTCCTTCGGCAGCCTGAAGATCTGGCTTGGGAGCTCTCCCCACCCTCGCGCCCCAGCACAGGAGTGTCTGTCTCAGCTGCGTAATTCAACAGGTGTTAACAACCCAAGTTTGAGCCCAGCTAAGGAGCCCTCCCCGGCTCCGTTGCTAGGGCTGTGTGACCAGCTTCCTGAGAGAGCAGCACCCGGACGGCTCAGGCACAAAACTAAGGAGAATGGCTGTAGAGAACAGCTCGTCCGGAGCCAGCTGAACGAGGCAGGTACGACCCTCTCCTCCTTTTCTCCTTTTGCTGGGTCCAGCGTGGGTCTGGTGCTTTCCTTGAGCAGCGGTTTGGGAGGGCTGCAGGCAGGGTGCTCCAGTGGAGCCCACAGGGGACAACCCTCTGCTTTCTGGTGGGTGACTGTATCTGGCTCAGCTGGCAATGGGTCGTGAGTGCCGGTGTGGCTGGCCCGTCCGTTCGGACAAGCCCTCTAGCAGGCCTGCCCTAGAAGAAGTTTGGGATCAAATGACCCTGTACAGCTGCAGACACCTGGGGCGCTGGCTGAGCAGCATCCTCAGGAGACCAGTTCAGCCCATTCCTCTGAAGCGGGGGTGGCAGGAGCAATGGAGACTTGGCAGGAGTTGAGCAAAACCGCAGACCTGGGGGATGGGGCAGGCAGGGAAGGCGGAGCAGGGAGTCGGAGAACACCAGGTCAGAGGGGCTGAGTGAGGCTCTCCGGAGGGAGTGCAGAATCCAGGGAGTCCCTGCCCAGGAAAGTGATGCAGCCAGTCTGACTCCAGAGGCTGAGTGCCCTCAGGTGCCTCGGCAGAGGGGTGGGATTCTCCTCCCAGCGGTCCCAGTGGCTGGCTGGGTTGGTGCTGCCTGGGGTCTGGGGTGCAGGGGAGGTGCATTTTAACGCTGTGAAAAGGTTTCCTGCTGCTTTTCAAACTTTCCTTTCCAATCCCTTTAATATGCCTCCCGGGTGCCCTGTTTGTCAGCCACCTCCTGGTACAGCTGGAGCCAGCTCAGGGCTGGTGAGTGGTGCTCCTGCCAACAGCTGGCTTCCATTAACGGGATGAGGGGAGAGCTGTCTGCAAAGGCGTTTCTCCCCGAGAGCTTTTCTTCCACCCGTGGTGAGCCGGGAGAACTGGCAGGAGAGGAGGAGTTTCGTTTTAACTGCGCCCCTCTTCAAAGGTTTGAGCTGCGAATCAGAAGGAGATAGGAGGGGAGAGCTGGGAGCCTCCCACGTCAAAATCCAGGGTGGTCCGATTCTAACGCACAGCTCGCTGCCCTGCAGAGATGTGATCGTGCGTGGGTAATACAGCAGGGATTGGCCTTATCAGCTGGGCCTTCCCCACCTTTGCTGGGCTCCCACGGGACCGGCAAGCAGAGTTCTTTGCCTGGTTTTCATTTGCAGTGTAAGAGGGTGGCCCCACTCACCACTGCCCAGTGCTTGTCTGGCCCGCTGCAGAGCTCAGTTACTACCTCTTGACTTTTCCAGCAGGCCACTGGTTTGAAAGAGAGGAACAGAACTCAGTGCAGATCTAAGCCGGGAAAGTCCGACCTACCCATGCATGTGTGCGCAAAACACTCCTATCCCCACGGCGCGTGTGTGCACGTGCACATTCTCACCCCCCTGTCCAGGCACAAGGTGAGATCAGAGAGGTGCTCCAGGACACCAGTGGAACCTTAGCGCTCCTGTGAAATGCCCAGCCCTGGAGCGTGTGTCTCCAGCGTCCTGTTGCACTGAGCTGCCTGCCTGATGGAGTCGTCTCTTGGCTGTTGTCTCTTGGTGACTGGAGCACCTCGCATGGGGCAGAGCAGAGGGTGGCTCTGGGGTTCAGGGAAGCTGCTGCAATAGCAGGCTCGTTTCTTGCTTGGAGAAAAGTGTCTAGTGCTGTTACTGGGTCCCCAGCAGCGTTCCCTCTATGCTGAGAGCTTGGGCAGCCTCCCGAAAGAGGCTGGTGCTGCCCAGCTGATTATCAGAGCGCCCACAGTGGGGCACAGGTGTATCTGTCAGTGGTGCACATCCATGTATACATTGGTGTACACAACAAAATTTATTCCACACACACGGGAGAAGTTAGAGGACGCCCTGGACCCCAGTGGCTAGTATGCACCATAGGTCCGTTATCCTCTGCCGAGACCTGCTGCCCTCACCGGAGCGCTCAGTGTTGTGCCCACAGTGTCTGCGCGTGCTCAGATGGGTTCCACGAGTTGGCGGAGGGGTGTTCTACGGGGGGGGCCTCCCCCCCTGCCTGGGAACTGAACGCCTGGAAGTGGGAGATGGGGCCATTGGAGTTGGCTGAGCAGTGAGTGGACTCTGGCAAACCATTCTGAAGTGGCCTCGCGGGACACCACCGCTTACCCAGCCCCCTTCCTCCCGGGGTTTCACTGCCTCCGCGTCTCAGGCACCTGATCCCCATCTTCCCTCCAGCGGAGGCTCTCCCCGAAGCCGACGGCTCTCTGAGTGAGGCAGGACTTCAGGCTTTGCTCGAATGGCCACTGGAAGTGTGCAGTTTGAAAATCCAGGGGGGAACGAACAGGGGATAACAGCCCCCTCAACAAGCGTAGGGCATCGCGGCTGTTGCACCCACAAAGGGACCTGCTGGCTGGGTGAAAGCGCAGCTTGGGACGTCTCATGTATCCTGCCAAAGACACAGCCAAGTGATGCACCTCTCGGCTCCCCAACCACTGGGCATGTCGATGGGTGTCCACGGACCACGTTTGCCCATGTGTGGCTCAGCCACGGAGACAAGTTTTTCCCCTCGCAGGGCTCTGCTAAGTCTTCTCTCACCGACGACGAGAAGTCCTGTGGCACCTTAGAGACGAACAGATATTTTGGAGCGTGAGTGTCCGTGGGCAAAGACCCGCTTCGGCAGATGAAGTGAGTCTTTGAGATGCATCTGACGAAGCAGGGCTTTGCCCACGGAACCCGACGCTCCAAAATATCTGTTCGTCTATCAGGTGCCACAGGACTTCTTGTTGTTTTTGAAGATACAGAGTAACTCGGCTCCCCCTCTGGTACGCTTCCCCCAACCTTTCCTTCTCTCCTGAGACTGGCAGCTCTTTGGGGCCAGGTGTGTCTTCCTATGTGTGGCGTAGCTCCCGGCATCCGGGTCCTGGCAGCAGCTTGTAGCCCAAAGAGTGTAAATAATGAAGCTCTCACCCCATTCAGCAGGGAAGCGAGAAAAGCAGCAGCCTGCCAAGGCCTGCGACGAGTTTCAGCGAGGATCGGTCTGTGGGGACGTTTTGCCCAGTGGCACAAAGGCCATTTCCCCTATGAGCTCAGCATCTGTGCGGTGGGACGGGTCACGCTGTAACCGCCTCCCAAGGGCGTGGGGCGTTGGCTCGCAGCTGTGCTGGGCTTGGAGGGGGGAGGCATTGGCGACGTGAGAGGTGTTACTCGGGGTAGAGGAACGGCACATGGCGAGTGGGGTGGCAGGAAGCCGTGTGACTTAGCTTGTTTCACAAGGACAGCTGGGTGAGTTGAAATGTGAACTGGGGTAAGCCAGCCCCTGAGTGTGTGTAGCATCGTTCTGTCCTGTTTCTGCACGGCCCCTCGTGCGTTGGGGAGCTGAGCCGGGCCTGGCTCCTGGGTGTGGTGGGAATGCAGACAGCTACTAATGAGGGGGTGGCTGCGCAGCAGTACAGGAGGAGAGATCAAGTGCTGGGGAGCTCTGCTGTGACCCCCCGCCCCCCAGCCCTCACCAGGTGTGTGTCTCCAGCACACGAGAGTCTCACAACAGTGCAGCAGAGCACTGCCTGGCGGCGCGGCTGCACTTGAAGGCAGAGGGGTCCTGGTGCCGGGCGGCCCCTTGACACGAGCGTAGCAGGAGCTGAGGGTCGGGCCGGAGGCACCGTGCAGTGCTGGGGCGGGAGCTGGGACAGGGCTGTGCGAGACGCGTTTGCAGGGGGCCTGTAGCTGTGTTGGGGTGTATCTGAGGGGAGTGGCCTCGGGGAGGAGGTCCGGCAGCCGGCCTCGCAGGAGCGGCTCTCTCAGGCTTTCTCGCAAGTCCTCGCTCTCCCCCTCTGCTCCTCAGCCAGGGGGTCAGGTCCCCCCCGCCCCCCGTCAGCACCTGTGCTGGTTCATTTGCATGAGGAGTGTGGGCGTGGCTAACGCAGGAGCCAGAGCCCCGCCCCCTCGGCTCGGGCACCCGGGCACCGATCCTCTCCGTGTTCCGATGTCCCCGGCAGGTCTTGGAAGTGGTGCGCTCCAACTACGACACGCTGACCCTGAAGCTGCAGGACGGGCTGGACCAGCACGAGCGCTACTCGGAGCAGCACAAGGAGGCTGCCTTCTTCAAGGAGCTGGTGAGCTGCCGTCCCGGGGGCAGAGCCAGGCCCAGCACCCCGCCCCGGCATTGCCTTGTGCCCCGGCTCTGCCCAGGCACAGCGGAGTTAGGGTGTTGCTCTTCCCCGGGGGGCAGAGGGGAGGAGGGTCTGGTTTAGCCCCCCACTTCCTGGGAGCCGGGGGGCAGTGGGTTACGAAGAGGGGCCTGCAGGTCTCCAAAGCCCTTGAACGCTTAGCGCTGGGGCCCACCGCCAAGCACCTGTGAAGCCCTTTGTGCCAGTCTGAGGGTCTCGCTCTCACCGCGGGGAGCCTGCCTGCCCCTCAGCGTCCTAGTGCTGCTGTCGTGTGGCCATGGAGGCATGAGAATGAGTGGGAGGCAGAGCCTGAGCCGGGTGTCGACCTCCGCAGTTGTCCTCATCCCCCCCCCCCCCCGCCAAGGGGGATTTACACCTGCCAGGAGAGGGGCGGCACGTTCTCCTGGTGCCCCGGCGGGAGGAGCTGTGATGGGGGCGTAGGGAGGCGTGTAGCCAAGCAAGCAGGACCCAGGCAGGCTGAGACTTCGAGTAGCCCTGCTGGGTGGCTGGCTCCACCGTGGGCGGGTCGCTGGTGGTTCAGCTCTCCTAACTGGATCCCGGCGGGCCTGTGCCGCAGCTGGATTGCTTTGATTCTCCCTGCCAGGGGTCCCGGGCCCGGCTTTGATGCCAGAGGTGGGGCGTCCTCAGCCTCCAGCCAGAACGTGCTCCACCGCCCAGCTGGTCTCCAGCTGGCTCTGCCCTGGCTGGCGAGGGAGGGCCTGCTCCCTGCCCCTGTCGTGGAAAGCCTGTCCGAGCTGAGAGCAGCTGGGCCTCCCCTCGGCTGCCTGGTCTCCAGAGCGAGCCCTCCCGGATCTGCTGCTGCCCGCAGGGCTGGGTCACTAGCCTCCTCTCTCTGCTGAGCCCCTGCCTGGACACAATGCAGTGAGCACAGCATAGCAGCCTCCTGGGTTATACGCCCGGCTCTCCTCAGTCCGACCAGGTGCTGGATGCCTCTCGGAGGGGGCTCGTCAGCATCCCACCCTCTCTGCCCCCCATTGTCCAGCACGTCTGTGCCCCGTTGCTTCCAGCTTGCCCCGTTCACACTGCTTGAGCCTCGGCGAGCTTGGCAGTTGGCACAGACTTCCTCTGCAGCCACCTGTCCTCCAAAACATGGGCAGCCCCTCCCTGCTCCCTCGTCTGAGCAGCTGATTAGCATGAGCCAGCCCCGCCCCCAGCTCCCTTATGAAAATTACCCGAACCGGTACCGATGGGAGCTTCCTTCTGCCAGCCGTGACAGCGTCGGTAATTACTGTCTAAGTGCGGCGCTTTACCCAGATATGTGTCTGTTCGATCCGCATTGCTCCAGCTTCTCCCAGACTAGCTCGTGGGCCCCCATTAAACCTCCTGACTAGCCGCCGTGGGAAACCTGCTCTGTTTCCACTCAGTGGCTTCTCACCGCGCCCAGAAAAGGAGCCAATGGTTTGGTTTGTCTTTGACGAGCGCAGTCGTCATTGCCGTGCGAGTGCCCTCGGTGCTCGGAAATGCCCGGCTCTGCTAATGGCTGTAGCAACGAACCGCGAGTGCAAGGTGAATGTGCCCATTGCACTTCCCTGCCTGTCCTGAGCTCCCCTGCAAAGCCAGGCACGTCCGCAGCTCTTTCCGGTGCCCACGCGCCCTCTCAAGGCCCTTTGGAACAGCGTCGGCTGGACGGTGGGTGGCCTGGAGCTCCCCTGCAGGCTGCTGTAGGTCAGCTGCTGAGACTTGGGCGTTTCCCACCCTGCCTAGTTTACGTGGGCAGAACCAGACAAGTCCTGCCCGTGCTGCAGCCCTGCTGCTGCTGTCTCTAGGGGAGCTGCACAGGTCAGCTCCCAGGGGCTCCTGAGCTTGTGCGGCCATCTCCAGCCGAGCCGTGCGTGTCAGGGGAGAGGCTCGTCCTGGTTCTGCCCTGTGCTCCGTGTGCGTCACCCTGCTGCGAGACCAGAGCCACATCTGCCCATCGCTCCCTCCCGGCATGTGGCCAGCAAGACTCGTCCGAGACGTTCTTTCGGTGCCTCTGAACTGAGACCCTGCGCACTCGCTGCGCTGATGTGCTTGGCCAGTGCTCAGCCTTCCCTCTGCCTTTGCTTTTGCTGCCCTGCCCTTGGTACAGGCAAAGCTCCTGGCTTCTGCCGTCCCTTCAGGAGTCCGCCCAGCTCCGTGCTCAGCCGCACGGGGGGAAAGGGCCACACCGAGGGGTGTGTGCAAAGTTCCAGGCACCCTGGAAAACTAGGTCTTGTTTCCTCTGAAATCTCAGGTCCCCTGGTCACCCAGCCCAGGTTAGTTGGGGGTCTGGGGATGTGGATGGGTGTGACCTGAGCACAGGTGGCCCCGTCCCCAGAATGCAGATTGGCTGTTGACAAACCCCAGAGTTTTAGACGGTCGGACTCAGGCCTGGCGCCGGAGGAGAACTGCACAAGTCATGAAACCAGTGCAAGGCCCCGATGCAACCTGGATTTCGGCTGGCAGCGGGAACAGGCTGCAGCGTACCCAACCCCAGCGCTCTGACCATGCACGAGGAGGCTCCGCTCATGGCAGCCAATATAAACTGCTCGGCTGCAACCGTCCCACCTAGGCAGGGGCCAAAAATCGCTTCCCTTCCAACGCTTGGTGTTTACCTCAGGGCCCGAGTGCCGAGGGGTCGGCGCAGCAGCTCTCCTGGCCTCCGCGTCCGCAGGTTAAGCCGGCCTGGTGCTTTCAGAGGGAGAGAAATCCCTTCACAGACTGGAGATTCCCCTTCTCCTCCACTGAGCAGCCCGGACTTGGCTTCTGTCCCCTTGCCCAGCCACCCTCTCACACCCAGCTGAGCTCACGTTCCCATGTTAAAACCCCCCCAGCCTGGCAGCCGCCTGTGGGTTGGTGCGCGGGATCCAGCCCTGCCTCAGCTCACTGTGAGAGAGTCCTGAGTAGCACCCGCAGGGCGCGACTTGCTGCCCCGGCCCAGGGGCTGGGCTCCCTGCTCCGAGCCCTTGTGCCCGCCTGGGGTGAGGGCTCAGTCAGGTAGGTTCAGCTGCTTGCCGGGCTCCAGGGGTCGGGCCCTGGGAGCAGCAGGAGGCATTGCTCTGCCTGGCTCTCACGGGGGGGTGCTGAGGAGCTAACTGGTCTGACCAGGGCCCCCCATGCCCCTGCTGCCAGTCTGCCGCCCCACCCCCTCCTGTGGCTCACAAGGCTGCTGCTGCAGGGGAAGGGGCCCCCAGCTCCTGCTAGCCCCCTCAGGGTCCACGCGGGGCAGGGCCCTGGCTGGAGTGGCAGAGTCGGCCTGCAGTGACGGTGCCACCTCCAGTCACTCGCACTCCCCGGAGAGCAGGGGTTGCATGTTCCCAGCGAGGCAGGTGCTTTCCTCTGTCGGGGCCTGCCCCCGGGGGGGCCGTGCGCCCTGCAGGATCGGGCCCTGGCTGCAGTGCCCCCTGGGCCCCCCCAGCTCGTGTGTAACTCGAGCCCTTCAGTGCTTTAACACCAGCCAGGGCAGCCACCACCGTAGGCTCAGTCACTGGGCCGCTGTCTGGAGCTTGTGCCACTGGGATCCTGCTGCCAGGGACAGGTGCGGCTGAGCCTGGCATTGCTTTGCGGCCCGTTCCAGTGTGCGTGGCCAGGAGGGGTTCTCCGGCAAGGCAGGAGCAGTGAGCTGACGTTTGCAGGCGGCTGATAGCAGCCAGCTGGCGGGGAGCGGGAAGGCAGTTGTCTGGGGGCGTCTACACTCAGAGCACTACAGCCGCCCGTCGCAGGAGCGGTTCTCCCAGCGCTGTAGCAGAGCCGCCTCCTGCCCTAGTGCTGCCTGCAGGAGCTCGTCTTAGCTGCGCCACTCGGGTAGGCGCTGGGGCTGCCGTCCCGCGCGGAAACGCCGGTGCTGCCCAGAGCCGGCAGCCTGCTCCTGTGGCTTCGCGCCCAGGACATTTATTGTGCACCTGGAGGAGCTGAGGGAGCCCTGCTCCGGGGTGAGCTCGCGTAGAGTGGGTGGGAACGCTTCCAGCCCACGCCTCTCTCCCGACTCAGCTGGTGTCTGGCCGTGCCGCAGACGCTGGCTGTCGGCGTGCAGTGAGTGAACGCTCGTGTCCCATGCTCCGCTCTGCCCGACCTGCCCCAGCCGCCGGCCCGGCTCCCTTCCTGGGGCGTGGACAGCGGCTGTGGCCTGCCCGGGCAGGCAGGGGCCTCTGGCTGAAAGGGCTGTTTTCTCTCCTCCAGGTCCGCTCCATCAGCATCAACGTGCGTCGGAACCTCGCCTTCAACACGCTGAGCCAGGAGGTGCTGCTGAAGGAGTTTTCCACCATCTCGTGAGGCGAGCGGCAGCTGCCGCAGGGGTGGGGCTGGCAGGAGCACGGCCTGGCTCGGCGCAACACTACAGAGCTGCCACCCGTCGCCCGCGGGACGGACTCGGCTTCCCGGGCGCCTTGAACTGAGCGATGGGCCCCTGCGCGCACGCCTGGGGCAGCGTGGGAAGAGGGACCCTGCTGGGCTGGCAGAGGGGTAGCGCGGGCGGGGCGGTGGGTGTAGGTAGCAGTGCTTGGCCTGCAGCTGAGGCTGCCTGGGTGGAGAGGCGCGTTAGCAATGCAGAGGGCAGAGCTGGGCCGCCTAAGCGCGGCCTGGCCAGATGTGCTGGGCGGGGGGCGGGGGGCGGGTCCCTCCCCTTTCTCTGCAGGAACAATAGATTCCGCCCCCCAGAGCCCCCAAGGACGGCCAGGCTCCCTCAGCCACCGGTCTCTGCCCACCCTGCTTTCAAGGAGCCAGCGAGTGCGGGGAGCTGCTCGGCCCTTTCTGTGGATCCCCCCCAGCTCACAGCCCTGCAGCCTGGGCGTTCAGAGACCGTAGCAGCCCCGGCCACGAGGGCGGCGTCGCTTCCTGGGCTCTGGGCTGATCCGGCACCGCCTCCCGCCTGCCCGTGACATGCAGCACATGGTACACCCATGTGGCAAGAGGCTGGTGTCACCATCGCTGGCCTCTGCTCCGGCCTGGTCCCAGCACCTGTCAAATCGTTAGAGGTTCCCAGGGCTTGGGCAGGGCAGGGGAGCAGGTCCATCTCTCTCTCCCTCTGCCCCATAGAGGCTCTACACTGCCCCACGCACTAGCCAAGTCTGTGATCCAGGGCACTTCATCCCCCCAGCCTTTGCAGGTTCATGCACCAGGAGCAGGGCTCACAGCACCCCCCTGCCTTCCCCACAACGTGTGTACTGCGTTGGCTTGGAGATGGGGCCAGTGTTACACGCAGGCCTGGCTGGGCGCTGGCTGCTCGTTCAGGTTGTTCCAGGCTGCCCTCACTGCCCCCGGGCTGCGCTCAGCTAGCAGAGCGGCCAGCCTGGGCCATGATCCAGTTTAGGCTGTGTCTAGACAGGGGAGGGCCGGGCAGCTCTGCTTACCCAGCCGGCGCGAGGCGAGACCTGACCCCTCCCTGGGTGACAGCACAGCAGTAGGGCGGGGGTCGGATCAGCCCCAGGGCAGCTGCTGAGCCAGTGGGCCTGTGACACCAGCCCTGCCGTGCACGTTCCCTTCCCTGGCCCGGGGCTGTCTGTGCTTGGGGGCTGGGCCCTGAGCTCGCCTGCATGGTGGGGTGATTGGGGCGCAATGGCCTGTTCGGTCAGAGCGTGCGCCAGGTGCTGCCGCTCACAGCCTGGGCTGGGCTGTCCCCAGCCCGGCTCGCCCGCGGAGTAGCCCCGAGCCCTCCCACCCACACACAGCTCTGGCCTGGGGCTGGTCACCTGCCTGCTCTGCGCTGCAGCCACAGGCTGACGCATGGGAGCCCGGCACTGGCGGGGAGGTTCTCCCGCAGTCGCTGGGGGGACTCCTGGGTCAGCTCAGCGCCTCGGGCTGCCAGGCGCACACCCCGCAGCTCGGGCAGGGCTGTGCTGCGCAATGGGCTTTAGGCACCCAGGCCAGGCAAGCGGCAGGGAGGACTGTCTCGACCTGGGTGCTGATCGCCAGCTGCTGCCCCGGCTCTGCGCTCCGGGCAGGAAGCGAGGCCTGGCTGTCCGTCCGTCTGTCCGTCCGTCCGCTGTGCTCAGCCGCTGCTATGCGTTGTGCCACTCCAGCCTTTTGCAGCGGGTCTCCCCAGCCCTGCCCTCCACGGTGTGAGGGGCCCCATTCTGGGCCCTGGCACCCTCCCCTGTGGTTCCCAGTGCCCTCGCTGGCCGGGGGCTCCAGCCACGCCTGCCCTGGAGAAGGACAGCTGAACGTGGGGGAGCCTGGCCGGTAGCGCCCAGGTCCTAGCCTGAGTGTGGCTGATGGAGGCCGGGCCCCACTGCTGTGAGTGAGGGGTGCAGGGAAATCCGGTGTCGGGTAACCCGGCCTGTGCTGCAGCCTCGTGGGTCACCCAGTCTCCTGGATGACGCCTGGGCTGGGCGCGCGGAGCCTTTCCGCGCTGAGGGGCAGCATTAAAACCCGGCCGAGGCTCAGGGTGTCCATGGGGCTGGGCCGAGCGGTTGAGTAAATTCTGGTCTGGCCGGCTTCCGTCCCCGCCCTGAGCCCGATGCGGTGGGGATCAGCTGGCCGGCTTCTCGCTCAGGCCAGGAGAGCAACGAATGCGTGGGGGTAATGGGGGCTGGAGGCATTAAAAATGGAGTTTTCAGCCGCGGGGATGTGTCCGTTTCCTTCCCTCGTTCAGCCCGTGTCCCCTTTTCACACACGACCACGAGCGCTGCTGCCCCACGGGACCTTGGCAGGGGTCTGGCTGTAGCGCGGCCCTGCCCCGCTCCAGCCCGCGTCCTTCTGGGCAGAGCCCCTGTCCCTCCAGCAGGTGCGTCACTCCAGGCACTTGCAGCAGAAGGCTGCACTGGCGAGGAGGGACAGAGGGGGCTCTGCCCCACTGATCGTGGGGGGTGACGCTCTCTTGGTGTCTGTGGAGCACTGGGATACCCTCTCCAGGCTACGCATGGGCTCCCTGGCTGAGGGGACTAAAGCCTGTTGGGGTGAACGGTGCCGGGCGCGAGAGGGAGGCTCGGCTCTGCCCTGGGGAGCTTTTTGGGCCGGGCAGTGGGGCTCTGGCTGAGTCCAGCTCCTATGCTCGGTGCACGGTGCCATTGGCCAGCACCGCTCGGTGGGACCTGACACGTTCCGCCTGCCGGCTGTGTCTTCTCCAGCCCTGCCCGTGTGGAGGGGGCTGTCGGCAGGGCTGGGGCCCAGCCTGCAGCAGGCCCAGCGGGACGAGGCCGGTTGGACCGTCGGTACCTGGGTGCCATCCGTGGATCCTGGGCAGGGAGTGGCTGCAAAGCGCTCCCAGCACAGCGGGGCAGCTGGGCCCTGGCAGGCGAGCGGGCGGCCTTCCTGGGAGCTGCCTGGTGCCCTGCTCTGCCCCTCTCCCAAGTGCCGGTCGGCCAGGCCCTGCTCTCCCATGCTGGGGCCTGGGGAAGGAGGAAGAGGGATTTCTCAGGCACCTTTCTCGGCAGGCGGCTTTTCCCACCTGGCTGGCAGAAGCATCTCCAGTGGCCTGGCCCTGGCCTTGGCCTTTCATCCATCCAGCCTGCCGGGGCGTGCGTGATCCCTGCTCCCCAGAGACAGGTGGAGCTCTGGCCTGCGTCCAGGTGGTTGGCACGGCCAGGCTACTGCAGCCCCTTAGCCCCTACTCCCTCCCTGCTCTCACTAGCGCTTGCCCAGCCGGTCCCACTCCCACCCTCGCTCAGGCAGCGGCTTGGCCCGGCTCTGGCTCCAGGGGCGGCTGCACCAGTGGGGAGGGGCCCAGCAGCCCAGCTGAGCTTGCCGAAGGTGGGGTAAAGGGAGGTGTGCCCATGCCAGCCGGCCACGGGCTCTGCTTGCTGGCCCCAGGCACGGGGCTGTTGCTCCTGCACCATCAGGGCTACCTGGAGGCGAGATTTATGGCTCATGCTTGGCACCTGTGAGCCGCTCGCCATCTGCGCCTCGGCACCCGCCTGGCTGTGTGTTCCAACCGCCTCCCTCCTCCGCCTGTTGTGTGTGTCTGGCTGCTTGTGTACAACATCCTCCTGTGTCTCAGCTGAACGGGTGTGCGGGGTATGTCACAGCCGGGTGTGCAGGGTGGGTGAGTGTGTCACATCTGGGCCCTGGGTGTGTAGGGTGGGTGGGTGTGTTACAGCTGGGCCCTGGGTGTGCAGGGTGGGTGAGCGTGTCACAGCTGGGCCCTAGGTGTGTACCACAGCCAGAGCTGGGTGTGCAGAGTGGGTGGGTGTGTCTCGGGGTTGCAGGGTGCTAGGTGTGTCAGCTGGTTCCTGGGTGTGCAGAGGGTGGGTATGTTTGAGTGTGACAGCCCCTGGTTGTGCAGGGTGGGTGGTGTGTGTCACAGCCAGTCCCTGTGGGGGGGGTGTCTCTCTCACACGGCCCCATCCAAGTGTGTGTAGAAGTATCAGAGTCTGTGACTGTGTGTCATGGCCAGGGCCTGGGTGTGCGAGTCTCACACCCCAGACCAGCAGTGGCTGGGCAGACTCTCACAGATGTGGTGCTCCAGGGCTCGTACCCACAGCACAAGGTTGCCTTGTCCCTGCCAGTCGCCCCTGCTGGGCGTTTCCAGGCCTGCCTGCAGGACTTGAACCCAGGCTGTGGCAGCCCAAAGGACCAGGTGTGTCCTTAGCACATGGTGCTTTGTGCCTGCCTGCCCCCGCCACCTTGGCCAAGGGGTGTAGCCAGGTCCCTGTGCAAGGGCCCGGCTGGGACAACCTCCTGCAAGACCTGCCCACCTTGTCTGCTCGCCGCTGCTGCTCCAACGCCCCCCTGCCCCCAAGGCTCATCCAGTTGAGTGGCTGGAAGTTGTCCAGCTGAGAGATTGAACACACCTGGTGCACCTCTGCAGAACTCAGCGCCTTGCTGCCGGAGCCCTGGGCCGTGCCATAGGCCCGGCAGGGAGCCCTGGCTCCAGGGCTGCTGAGCAAACTGCCCCAGGCTGGGCTGAGGGGAGAAGCCAGGGCTTCCCCGCCTGTGCCCACCGGCTGCAGGATCCTCCCAGCCGTGGCTTGGCAGCAGCGCCCCAGTCTGCAGCGTGCGCCCTGCAGAGCATGGCTGGTGGTCAGTGCTCCACAGCTGGAGTGCTTCAGTGTGGACAGGCTACGGCCGGGCGGGCAAAGGGGGGGCCCCCCAGGGGGTGAAGTTCCGCGGTGGGGTGCAGCACCATCGGCTGCTGGGTCTTAGGCTCATCATCTCACTACAAACGTGGGCAGGTCCCTGTTTGTCTGTCTGCGCAGTCACGTTCCTACCCCGATCCGGAACATCTTCACAGGCTACAGCCATGTTCTGACGTGCCCGAAAGGGCTTTTCCGCATGAGCGGACCCCAGAGGGCCACGTTGGGAGACATTGGATGGGGGCCCTGCTCAGGGCAGGGGTGACAAGTGGGGCCCGCCTGAAGAAGTTTGCTCGCCCCGTGCTCTGGCACCCGGAGCAGTTCCCCATCGCTGTGGTGCTCACACACAACGGTGGACATTGCCCGTCGCCCTGGAGCTGTCTGCGCCGGAGCTGGGTCTGCGTGGCTGTGACGTGTGCGGGGCGGGGGATGTCTCATATCCCAGAGCTGGGGAGCTGTGCCCAGGGAGTGCCTGACACAGCCCAGCCCTTAGTCCCCGTGCCCAGGGAGTGCCCGGCGCAGCCCGACCCTTAGTCCCCGACACAGCCCAGCCCTTAGTCCCCGTGCCCGGCGCAGCCCGGCCCTTAGTCCCCGTGCCCAGGGAGTGCCCGGCACAGCCCGGCCCTTAGTCCCCAACACAGCCCAGCCCTTAGTCCCCGTGCCCGGCGCAGCCCGGCCCTTAGTCCCCGTGCCCAGGGAGTGCCCGGCACAGCCCGGCCCTTAGTCCCCAACACAGCCCAGCCCTTAGTCCCCGTGCCCGGCGCAGCCCGGCCCTTAGCCCCCATGCCCGGGGAGTGCCTGGCACAGCCCGGCCCTTAGTCACTGCCCCAGACTGCCCAGGCCGTGTGGGCCCTGTGCTCCCCGGCACAGCGAAAGCAGCTGCTGTCTTGCTCTGTGGAGTGACTGGCAGCTACTGCCTGACCCTACCCACCCCCAGCACTGCTGCCCCCCAGGCTGCCTCCGGCTCTGGGCCTTTGTGGGGAAGACGCCTGGGAGCGGCACTGCTGGAGCTGCTCGGTTTGGTTGACTCCTGCTGCATCGGCGCCCAGGCAGGGCTGCGCTCTCTGCCGCTCACCAGCCCCCTCCGCTCCCCCACTGTAGTTCCATTGGAGTCAATGGGCCCAGCCCCTGGCTGGTGGGAATGGGCCATAGCGCCTGGGTGGCACGTCCAGGGATGGCTGCATTTGAGTGGTGGCTGCAGCAGCAGGTCCTTCCTTCCCCGAATTGGGTTCCAGCAGGAGGGGAAATGCCCCCTGGTGCCCAGGCTCTTTGGGTGCTGCCGCACACGTGAGCCAGCCCCAGGGCTGCACGGAGGGGGCGTGGGAAGGGCTGGCCAGCTGCAGGGCAGGGCCCAAACCTCAGGAGTTTGTTTGCCAGAGGTCTGTTCTCCTGGGACTGCCACAGAAAAGTGCCCGGGGACGGGAAATGCCTGAGCCAAGCCAGTCCCACTGCAGCAGAGCTGCTGCAGCCAGTGAAGGCCGTGGGACACTGTGCTGCCCCCGGTGTCACGCCCTGCCAGGCGGGGTGGTTTGTCAGCACCTGACACACCAGGAGGGAACAAACGACTCGCTCTGCTTGTGTGAGAAGCTGGGACTCCGCTGCTCGGTCTCGGGGTTCCGGGGGGGGGGGGCGGGGCTGGGTACCAGGGAGAACCAGGAGAGCCCCAGTGGCTTAGCCGGGGGCTGGCCCCGAAGGACGCAGTGTGCGGCTTGTACGAGCGTCTATCCCCTTTGGAATCGCGAGGCTGTAACTCGGGTGAGGGCCTCTCCCTCAATCCTCCTACTCCCGTTTCCTGCGACTGTCAGCTGGGAGTGCGCAGTAGGGCTGGACCAAGGTGCGGCTGACTCAGGGTAAGGGTGGGCCCTTTGGGACTGGGAGGAACCTGGCCGTTGCTGTGATCTGGGGTGTAAGGGCACAGAGGGCTCTACCGCGGTGGCGAGACAGGCCACTGTTCTGGGCTTCTTGGGGCCTCGCTGGCCGGGCTGTTACCGGTCACTGCTGAGAACTGGCATGTGAGAGTGATGCACACGACTCACAGGAACCGTGGGTCACCGGCGGCAAGTGAAGGGGGCTCAGGCCAGGCCAGGGATGCAGACGCAGGGCTGAGTTAGGTAGCAAAGGCTGGTCAGCCCATACATGGAGCATCAGCAGTGAATCCCAAAGTGCTGTCCGGCTCTCCGGCCCAGAGCCAGGAACCAGCAGGTGGGCGAGCGGAGGTTTGCTGGGGCGTTTAGTGGTGAAGTTTGGGGGGGTGGGGAGGCAGCTGGATACACGTCACCTTTACACGGAGCCTTAAACCAGCTGATTTTAAAAACTGGACCCCAAGCTGGTTTTCAATCCGCCTCACCCGGCGCCAGGACCAATCTTGGCAACGAGCTGCGGCAGCAAAAGCTGGGACTTCCCCGACAGCGAGGGCCCTGATCTGCCCTGCACACCCACCTGCTGCACGTGGGCCAGTGCTGCAAAGCGCTCTGCTCGGCCCCAGAGGCGGGGGCGCTTCGTTCGGCCACGGCGTAACCCCGACATCCCGATTGCTGGGCTCGGTAAAGAAGCTGTGGCAGTTTCATCGCCCCCACCTGCATTGCTGCGGCAGCTGCGGGCTGAGAACCGGGGCAGGTGCTCTCTGATTGCCTTGTCCGAGTTGCACAGGCCAATACTGGTGGAGAGGTCTCAGGCAGCGTTTATAAGGACAGGTTAGTGGCACCGGGGCTAGTTCACACACCCGTTTAGTGCCGGGTTCAGAGGGCTGCCCTGGACTGCCTGGAAGCTCAGGAAGCAGCTCATTTTGGGGGGATGATGCTCCCCACCCTGCTCATTTCCACAGCTGTGAAGGTTTCCTGTGCAGACCATGTCCTGCCAGACGCAATTTGAACTCAACCCTGCTGTGATAGGACGAGGTTTCTGGGCACCGCTAGAGAAATCAATCCGGGGTAATTTTGCTTAAAATCTGGGCTACTTACAGCCCCAGGCTGGGATTTCCTTCTCACTAAGGCAAATCCAACCGGCCTCCACAGCACCTCTGCCAGCCCCAACGGCCATCCAGAAGCCACACAAGCAAACCCACATACCTCCCCGCTGCTCTGCCAGCCCAGAGCAACAACCCCCAAATTCAGGTGAGAGGCTCTTAAGCCTGTTTCACTAACTCCTCACAGATTCTTCCAGACCCCAGAGGGCCCAGCCCCAGGCCCTGGTCAATATACACTGGGATCTTACCCAAACAATCACACCAAAACCAGATCCGTAGATCTACCTAAGGGTTTATTAATTAAAAAACAGAGGAACAAGGTTAGAGACAAGAATTGTTAAAGCTGGTTAGGCCTCAGCTGGAGTATTGTGTCCAGTTCTGGGCACTGCATTTCAAGAAAGATGTGGAGAAATTGAAAAGGGTCCAGAAAAGAGCAACAAGAATGATCAAAGGTCTAGAGAACGTGACCTATGAAGACAAGCTGAAAGAATTGGGCTTGTTTAGTTTGGAAAGGAGAAGATTAAGGGGGGACATGGTAGCATTTTTCGGGTATCTAAAAGGGAATCATAAGGAGGAAGGAGAAAACTTGTTCTTCTTGGCCTCTGAGGATAGAACAAGAGGCAACGTGCTTAAACTGCAGCAAGGGAGGTTTAGGTTGGACATTAGGAAAAAGTTCCTAACTGTCAGGGTGGTCAAACTGGAATAAATTGCCAAGGGAGGTTGTGGAATCTCCATCACTGGAGATATTTAAGAACAGGTTAGATAGATGTCTGTCAGGGATGGTTTAGACAGTACTTGGTCCTGCCGTTGAGGCAGGGGGCTGGACTCGATGGCCTCTCAAGGTCCCTTCCAGTCCTAGTGTTCTATGAGGACTGAAGAAAGAAGAAAGTACCTGCCAGGGCCCCTCTTACAGCTTTTCAGGTGTGGAGGGAAAATTCCATCTTCTCTACAGGCCTTGGCCCACCACCTGCCCCGGTGGGTCTCTGTGCTGAGTTCCCATTCGCTGCCGTCCTAGTAGGAAAACCTACCATCACAAAATGGGTGTTGGCCGTCTGGGCCTTTGCTCAGTGTATTGTCCTGGCCGGGGCGGAGCCCCAGCTCCCACTGTGAACCTCAGCACTGAGCCATTTCTCACACCGCTGCAGAGCTAAACATCAGTAACTTTACCTACGTACCTGATACGGACACACAAGTAACATGCACAGATTCAGGGTGTCATCAGCTTTTGTTAGACACCTCACACACACCCAGCACAATAGTTGGGGGCCAACTGCCACACTGGGCATATAAACGGTTTCCAGACCTACTATAAAAGTCCAGCCACGTGACACCTCTGTAAGTTCCAATTGCCACAGAAACACGTTACGTTAGTGGCTGGTTTTGCAGTAATGTTACACCCGGTGGGAAGCTGCAGTCACAACGCTGCTTCTGGAGCTGGGAATCCCCCTCCCCTGCCTCTGACATATTATAGTAACAATGGGGGTTCTAGTAGGACTTAATGTCCTGCCACCCTCCCCTCCGGTCTCTCTCCAAGGCACAGGAAGTCGTGGGCTTTGTCCCCGCTAAAGCTAGGCAATTTTTTCATCCTGCTAGATTGCTCCCTGCCATGCGCGCTCAGGCTGACCGAAACAGTCACAAATTCAGGTCCAATTTAGCAAATGGTTTTGGCCCCAAAAGACAGAAAGAAAAACTCCAAAGTGACAACGGCTTCGCCTTTTGTTTCAGACTTGCCAGCTCAGCGCGTGCCCAAATTCAACTAAAAAAACCACAGCACTTCAGACTGGCCAGCCGGGGTCACACCAAAGGCCCAGCCAGCCCCATGTCCTGCCTGCCAATGGTTCCCACTGCCGGGTGGCCACAGGGTAGTCATCAGACCAGACCAGGTAGTCACCAAGTGATCCCTCTGCCACCATCCGCTTCCAGTCTCTGGCAAACAGAGGCTGGGGACACCATTCCTGCCCAGTCCAGCTACTAGCTGCTGATGGACCTAACCTCCAGGAATTCAGCTAGTTCTCTTCTGAGCCCTGTTAAACTCCTGCTCTTCCCAACCCCCTCCAGCCAGGAGTTCTGCCAGCCGGCCGTGTGCTGCCTGGGAAAACTATGTCCTGCTGTTGTTCTAACCCTGCTGCCTGTTAGTTGCATCGGGTGATCCCCAGGTCTTGTTCTGAGGTGTAACTCGCGTGCCCTTGTCTGGTTTCTCCACTCCAGTCAAGGGTTTATAGATCTCAGTCTGAGCCGGCTTCGCTGAATCTTTGCCAGGCTGAAAGGTCCCATGGAGCAGCTGGCACGCAGGTGAGCAGCACCACAAGCCAGAGTGCGGCACATGGGCGAGCGGCATCACTGGCCACCCCACGGGCTCCTGCCCCCCCAGCATCACCCCCTATCCAGACGTGCCCCAGCCCAGGCTCCTGCTCTGCCCAGCTTGGGATGCACAGCGGGGTGGAGCGGGCCTTGGGCTGGGCCTGCCCTGAGGCCGGTTTGTGCAAGGCTGTGCACGCTGCTGTGGCTCTGGAATACACCTCCCCCTCTGCCAGGCGTCCCGGGGCTCTGCCCGGCTGAGACGCTGCAGCCAGGCACCAAGCAGCCTGCATTTGGGGCCAGACGGCTGGGCCCACGCTGGCAGCACAGTGAGCTACTGGGCAGAGGTTTCTGCAAACCAGGAGCTGGGTTGGAGGCCATGGACTGGGCTCAGGGCCTGTCTCTGTTGCAGTCTCCCTGCATCTGTCACCTAGTCCTTCGGGGCTCTGCTCCCCGCCTGCCCAAAGGGGCCGGGCACACAGCCAGCCGGGGCAGCCCAAGGGGCCAGAGAGCCAGATGTGGGAGTGACCTGCTGCCCTGTGGAATAACCAGCCCACCCCATGAGGTGTTCCTCTCACCTGTGTGTAATGCCCCAGGGCGATGCCACCACCTCCCTCGGCAGCTCGCCCCGGGCCCAACCAGCCGCACAGGGCGTCCTCCGAGGGGCCAACCCAAACCTCCCTAAGCCCATCTCTCCCTGCCCTGGCCTGCGGGGTTACTGAGACCGATTTCCCCACCTGCTCTGAGTAACAACCGTCCTGCCCTCGAAGGCTGGTCCCTGTTCAGCCCGCTCTGCTCTGGCCCAAACAAGCCCAGGTCTCTCCAGCACCCCGCCTGGGCCCTGTGTCCTCAGCCGTTCACCGCCGTGGTGCTCTTTGTGATAAAAATTTCATCCCCCTGGTCAAGTACATGTGTTTCCAACTGTCCTGCAGTAGCCAGAGGCGGGTGCCTCAGTTTCCCCAGGCACAGTGTCAGTGCGCAGTGGGGAGGGGAGGTTCGGTGTGATGACGTCTCACACTTAGGTAATGGTCCTCCCTGTTCTTTGTAACCCAGGCAACCAGGTGACACCTCTCCTCCTGCGGAAACAGGACAGAGGCGGGAGGAGGGGCCTGGCTGGTTTGAATGGGAACTGGGCTGTGGAGTGCGGGTGGGGGGTGGGTCTGGTCTGGCTGGAGAGGAGGAAGGGGGCCAGGGCCAGGCTCAGGGACCCCTCTGGGCCCCTCTCCCCAGGATGGATAGTACTACTGGCTGCTGGTCCCTGTGCTGGCCCGTCTGTTCTGTGCTGTGTCCCTGTCACCCCATAGCCCGTCTGTTCTCCCTGCCGAGTGACAGTCACAGCAGCCTGGGAGTTGGTGGGGTGGGGGGCGACAGGGACTGGCGACCCCCCACCGTGCGACACTTCTCTGGACCAGTGCTGCTGGAGCAGTTTGTGGGGTGGGGTGCTGAGCTACACCCCCTTGCCACCTTCCACGCGCCCTGGTTTGTCAGTGGCTCCCGGCTCGCTCCTGGTCACTCGCTCTGACCCAGCTCCTGCTCCGCACAGCTCCTCCAGGGAGCCATGTGCCCCGTTGTACCCGACTGGTCCTGTCTTCACATTTGTCCCCACTGACGTCCATCCTATTGACTTCAAACCGTCTCTCCCGTTCATCCCGTTCGTGTTGAATTTTAACCCCCCAGCCAAAGTGCTGGCACCCCTCCGATAACCAAAAGCAAAGCGCTGGTCTGCAAGGTGCTAGAGGACGGCTTGTTTGTTGAGCTACAGGCTAACACAGCTCCCCTCTGACCCCTCCCGCAGGTCCGCGCCCACCTGACAGTAGCTCCATCTTGGTCGCGTTTCCCAGCGTGGCAGGTGAGACCCTTCCTACCACACCCCCGCTAGGCTTGGTACTGTGTCAAAGCCAGCTCAGAGCCATGCTGACTCTAACTTCTCGCCCTATTATCTTCTAGGTGTTTGCCAGCTGATGCCTGATTATTTGCTCCATTATCTTTCCACTACTGACATTAAGCCAAGGGATGTGTAATTTCTCCGGGCGGCCTTCCCCCCTTTGTATCAATGGGCTCCTTCCAGGCCTCTGGAATCTCTCCCATCTTCCATGTCATTTCACAGATAATTGCTACGGGCTCAGGTACCTCCTCAGCCAGCTCCCTGAGGCTCCTCCGCTGCGTCTCACTTGTCTAAATACTTCTTAACTTGTTCTTTCCCCTTCAAGCCTCTGACCCTGCCCCGCGTTCACGGCGCGTCCCTGAGCCAGCCAGGCAGTCGCTACAGCCCTTTTTGGGGAACACCTCATGGCCTAGTTCTGCCCCCTCTGCCGTTTCCGGTCCTGCTTTCCTCCCCCAGTGAGGAACTGGCCGCCCGGCCTTGGTCTACTCCCCTGCTTCTGCTGTATTTGTCGAACGTGTCGTACGGCTCTAGCTGGCTCGGGCTCGTTGGGAGCCTTGGCCTTTCGCATTGCGGCCCTGCAAAGTTGTGTTGGTCGTTTAGATTCCGCCTTTGTAACTTGACCAGTTGCCACGTTTGGTAGGACTCCTTTGACTGCCAGCTCATGCAGAGCTACCAGACGTGACCTTGCAGACAAGAGCGCAGCCTGGCCAGGGAGCAGCTACCCAGCTGCCTTGTACTGCTGTACAGATGGGCTATTCCATACACTACAGTACAGGGCATGACTATGGGATCCTGGTGTGACTCCGGGGTTGGCGGCTGCTGGTGCCGCAGCCGTGTACGTGCAATCAGCCCGGCCCGTGCGAGGCGCAGGTCGGTGTGCTCACTGAGGCGATGCAGGTGCTGGGGCAGGAAGCGAGCGCTCTGGGGCGTGGCGGTTGTGGGCGGGGGGGGGGGGGGGGTGTCACAACGTCGGGCTGGGGGAAACAAGGTGGCCGAGAGCGAGCAAAGGCCGAATCTCACTCCTCTCGTGCTGGCTTGTAGTACCCAGTGCTGCTTCGGAAAGGTCAGGGCGCCGAGCGAGTGGGAGTGGGAGCCCAGGTGTACGTGGCAGCTGGGCGAAACCCTCCAGCCGCTGAGAGTCTGGAACTGGCTGGGACTCATGAGAACAAGAGACCCAGGATCACCCCCCCCTCCCTCCCCCGTCACTGCAGCTCGCCGGCCGGAGCGCCACAGACTGTTGGGAGACGTTTCCATTTTCAGGGGCGGTTCTGCCCAACAGCCGGGCTGGGCTGCTGCCCCAGGAAAGCGAGAGCTGCAAAGCCAAGGGCAAGTAAAACTGGGCTAGAAGCACCGAGAGGCCCAACTCTGCTTACAGTGAGAACCAACCCCCAGTGTCAGAGCAGAGGTGCTGCAAGGCTGCTGCCTGGTCATTTAGAAATGGACCAGTGACTCATGACTAGCAACACTGGGGCTTGGAGCCAGGCCTGGCAGAGGCCATGGTGAGGTGCTGCAGAGAAGGGTGTAACACTGGGGGGGCAGTGCCACCGGGGGGGCTCCCGAGGTGGTGCCCATAACACGACACTGGCTTGTGGGAGGCAGCAATGCTCAGGCTCCCCCCCCTCCCGCCGCAGCTGCAGTGGGTGTGGGGGTGAGCTGACCGGCGCGCTGTCTGCACTAGGGCATGCACTGCTGGGCGGCCTGGCTGCCAGGCCCTAGGGGAGACCAGGCCAAGGCGAGTGTCTGGGGCGCAGAAGCAGGCTGGAAGCTGGAAGGGGAAGCAGGGGCCTGTCTGGGGGTGAGGGTGGATCCCCCAGGCCTGACCCCTGCATGCCCCCCCCAGGGCCATTTCTCCAGCCAGCCGGAGCATTTCTGAGCGTCTGCCTGGCCCTGGGCGCGGCTGGCTGCAGGTGAGTGCCAGTGGCGCAGGGAGTGTGTTTTCCAAGCAGCACTGAAGCATTGCTCTGGTGATTCAGTAAATGGCTCTTATTTTTAGATCCAATCAGTTGCTAAGCAGTCCCCCAACGCTGGGTTTGCTGCTCCGCCTGAGCAGCCGAGGCACGGCCGCCCAGCCCTGCACCCGACTTGCCTTTACTTCCCCTTCTGCTGCCAAGCAGGGCGGACGCCACCGCCCTGGCCGGCTCTGGATCTGCCCAGCGCTGGGCCAGCCCCTGGCTGTGCAGTCTGCCCCCCGAGCACCACGCCTGGGAGGGCAGGAGCCGCACTGGGGCTGGCAGCACTGCACAAGTCACCGCCACAGGCCCCGCGCTGCCTTCTTCCCGAACTGCTGTCTGGGCCGTTCTGCACGTGTTTCCCCAAGGGGTCGGGCAGCTCAGAAATCCGCAGGCCAGGAGGAAATGCAAATGAGCCAACTGTGTTCCTGGGTGTTTAATTGTTCTTGGCTGGCGCCTGCCCCCAGAGCTTTGCACACGCTGTCTCCTGCCCCAATAACCGGCGGTGGGAACACGGGAAAAAGGCCATGTCCATGGGCACAGCCCCATCTGCCAGCAGTGACTGCGCAGACACTAGTGAATGCCTGGGGGGCAGGGGAGGCGACTGGGCAGCAGTGCACAATCTGAGGGCTGGGGAAACCTCTCCAGTGCGAGTTGCACAGCTTCTGTCAGCCACAAGTGCCTTACAGCACCTGTGAATCACTTTACCCGTCCCTGGAATGCAGCCACCTCTGGGGTAGAGCGCCTCAGCAACTTAACAACCCACAGCAACAATGCCCGTTGGATTTATAGATCCTAGGACAGGTGTTTAGCCCCAGGCTGGCTCCCCAGTGACTGGAAGGTCGGTGTTTTCTGTCATGAATCACACGCACCTTTTTTTGCAGCATCCTGGTTTGCAGTGGGCCATCCCCGCACCCAGCCAGGCTATGCGCCTTAGGGCTAACACGTGTGGCCCCAGATGGCACAGCTGCGCTGGGGGAGGAGTGAGCAGGCGCTCTGTGTGACCAGCTTGCTGCCTGGTGCTGCCAAACGCCCCCCCCACCCCCCGTCTCGCCCCAGTTCCACAAAACCCGGCACAGCTTCTCCAGGGGCCGCGCAGAGGGGGGCAGGTTACTTGAGCTGGGAGTCCCTCAGCCACCCTGGCACCTGCCCTGGCACGTAGAAGCTTGCTCCAGCCCCAGATAGTGCCCACATTTCGGGGCGGGGGGGCACCTTTCTGCCCAGAGGCCTAACTGGCCCGGTCGCCGGACCCCCGTCCTCCATGAGCCACCGGGGGTGTGCTGTTTGCCACTCGCCCAGCGAGCAGGACCCTAGCACAAGCAACCCCGCCTGGTGCCCTCTGTGTGGCACTGGGCAATCGGCTGCCAGGCTGGTCCTGAGGCCAGCCAAGCCCACGGCCATTGGGCATCTGCCCCTTGCACCAGTCATGCCCTTGTGCGGGCTGGCCACAGTGCCTGGGGCCGGTGTGAGAAAGCGGGTGCAAGGGGCCAGGGCTTTCCTTGGCACGGTGCGAATTCCATGGGATCTGGGGCACCGGCCAGCGCTCCGGCTTCCTGGGCTGGGAGGCATGTGGCTTTTCTGGGGCCTCGGCGCAAGCACGTGCATGTGTGCGTGCAGATCCCTTTGCACGACCCTGTTTGCACACGTGCAATGCTGGCTTTCGAGGCAGCACCCGGGAGACCTCTGCAGTTCTGGGCTGGGGCGGCGCGGGGGGAGGTGCAGCTTTTGTTGTGCAAACCCTGGGGTGCAAGTGTATCACTTTACAGGGCAGGGCTGACTCGTGCGTGCAAATGGTGCACCAGCGCGGTGAAATGGGCTGCCAACGACGTGCAAAATAAGGTTTAGCGAGCGAAGGGGGAGGCTAAAGCTGCTCCCAGCCGGGGTGGTGGCGTGCAACGCACAGCCCCGCGGGCAGAGCCCCCGGTGCACGCGGGCATTTGCACGTGCCTGTGCACGCGTGGTTGTGACTGAGCAGGCACGCCTGGGCGCGTGCACGTGTTTGCACGCCGGGGGTCAGCGCCGGCCCACGTGCAGGGGGGCTCTGCCAGGGCCCCGCGTCCCAGTTCTTAACGAAGCGCGCTCGGGGCGGGCGTTTGGCAGCCCCCACCCCCTCTCGCCCGCGCGCGCTCCCGCCGTGCCTCAGTTTCCCCCGCGCCCGCGGGGGGATCCGGCGGGGCGGCCCGGGCAGGGCGCAGGCGGAGCGGAGCGGGGCCCGCGGGCGGTGCGCGGAGGCTGCGCGCGGAGCCGAGGGGGAGGAGAAGCGGCGGCGGCGGCGGCAGGACGCGGTCGAGGTGCACCGGCTCCTGAGCTGCTCCGAGCGGCCCCGGCCCCGCAGCGAGGCACCTCCTGGCCGGCCGGAGACCCCGGGCGCGGGGCTCGGGGGCAGCCGCTGCACGGGAGGCGGGCAAGTCCCGCGCCGGCCCCCCGAGCCCCGGCTGCCGGGTCCCCCGGGGTCCCCGCGCCCCGTCAGCCTTCGGGAGAGCCCCGGCCCCCTCCCGGCCCCTCCCCAGAGCCCCCGGCCCCCAGAGCCCCCGGCCCCCTCCCAGCCCCCCCCCAGAGCCTCCAGAGCCCCCGGCCCCCTCTCGGCCCCCCGCCGGAGCCCCCAGAGCCCCCGGCCCCTCCCCGGAGCCCCCGGCCCCCTCCCGGCCCCCAGATCCCCGCCCCCCCCGGAGGCCCTCCCCGCCCCCCAGCCCGCAAACCCATCCCATCTATCCGCCCCTGCCCCCTCCATCCCTGAGCGCCCCCTCCCCCGCGGCTGAGCGGGGCCGCCGAGCTCCGGGCCGGGCCGGGCCGGCAGGATGCGGAGCCAGGGCCGGAAGGAGAGTCTGTCCGACTCCCGGGACCTGGACGGCTCCTACGACCAGCTGACGGGTGAGTCCTGCCCGGCGGGGGCGGGGGCCGGGGGGGGAAGGTGCAGCATCCCCTTAGCAGCGAGGTGCAGCCCCCCGAGTGCCCTGGCCAATCCAGCATCGCGCCCCCCTCCTCCGCCCCCTCTGCCCCCCAGTGCCGGCCCCCCCTTTGCCCCCAATGTGTTTATCCTACAGAAAGTTACGGGGGGTGCCCTGCCGCCCTGTGTGCCCCCCGGGTGCCCTGCCCCAGCCGGGCCCGGGGCGCTGGTCTCTTGGCAGTGGGGTGGGCTTGGCAGCAGGGAAGGGGGAACGGCCTGGCAGTGGGCTCGCGAGGGCAGGCGTGTGGTGGGTGTCTGCCCCGGGGGCCGTGCGTGTGGCCCCAGGGCTGTGGAGGGGCCCCTGACCTGGCAGTGCCCCGTGACATCCGGCTGCTTTGCTGCCGCCCACCGGCTCTTCCCCGGAGCCCTGTGCAGAGCGGCGGGGGCTGAGCTAGCTGGGCCTGCCCAAGGCAAAGGGGGCTGAGGCGCACTGCCAGGGCTGCCGTGGGTCTCTCTCCTCCAGCTGGCTTTGATCACCCCCAGCCCGGCCTGCGTCTGCAGGAGCTGGGCGTCCCTGGCAGGAGGCCAGCCGTGTGCCCCTGGGGAGGAGTTTCCCTTCGCTCCGCATTGTTCCTCCGGCCCCTGTCCTCCCTCCAGTCCCTCAGCTCTGCCCGCAGTGGGGCAGGGCTCCCCTGCCGCTGGCGCTGCCGCTTCTGTCCCCGCTCCGGCAGGCGCCTGGCTGGGCGCAGGGCGTGTGCTCGTGGGCTCTCTGCTGCGCGGTGCCCAGCCTTGGCCTGGAGACAGGTGTGCTGCTTGCAGGTGCCCGCAGGGCAGCCCCTCCCCCAGGTTGGGTACGCGCTGGCGCTGTTCCCGTCAGGGCCCGGATGCCATTGGCAGCATCGGTCCCTGGCTCCGCACGTTGAGAGAGGCTGAGGCAAGGTGCAGGGCACCCCCAGGTGCCAGCTGCTGGGCGCAGGGGAGCCACCTGTCAGACCACACTGGGGGCTTGGCTTTAAAAGCACCCACCACCCCCGCAGCAGATCTCTCCTGGTGACTGTCATGTGTGATTGATTCCATCGTCCCGGGCCTTTTGGCACACTCGTGCACACTTGTGCACTTGGAAGGATGATGCTGTCATTACGCTGCAGTGCTGGGTGGCAGGAGCTCTGGGTTCCCATGTGTCTCCTGTGTGACGCATCATTGCCCTGGGCCTTGATTTCTCCCTCTGTGAAATGGGATTAACGCTCAGGCCCTGCTTCTTAGGGGTGGCTGTGGAGAGGGAGCCCTTTATAATAAGCAACTGTCAAACCCTGGGCGACAGGCTCGTCCGTGTCTCTGGATAACTCTGGCCCGGCCATGGGCCTTTCCGGCCATGCAGTGGGGTGAATGTCAGCCCCCAGCTGTGAGTTTCTAGAGGCTGGTGGGACCCTCTCTCCTCCCCCGTTGCTGAGTGGTTGGAGGCGTGCGGGGAAGGCGGCTTTGCCTCCAGAGATATGCTGCAGGGAAGATATTTTTGAGTTGTGTAGGAACTTGAAGCCCACACAACTTTCAGCTTCTCCGGGAACTTCAGCATGTCCGTATGGATTTAACTCAACCCTCAGTTAAAAATAACCTCGGCTCTCTCGCCGGCTGAGCCCTTCCATGTGGGGCTTAGTCGTCAGTGAGTCTCCACAGCAGAGCCCTGAACGGAGGAACGCTGCAGCTCAGACAGTGTCTTCCAGAGCTGAGTTCAGTCTTCAGGACCCCTCCCCTCCCCCAGGAAACTGAGCACTGATGCGAGGGGGAAACTGAGCCACAGGCAGGCAACGTGACTGATTGTCCCCAGATCTCGGCTGGTGGCTACTATGGAGAATGCTGATCCAGCTCCAACTTGGATGTGGCTGGTGCCTGCTGAGCCCGGCCATGGGCCTGTGTTTTCCCAGCTAGCTTCCCCTCCCTCAGGCTCTAACATGGGGGGGGGAGATGCAGCTGCATTTTGTGGGGAACTCTGCTCCTCGAAACATCAGCAAAGGGAAGCGGCTTTAACTAAGGCACTGGCTGAGGGTCGTCAGCAGTTGGCCTTGTCCTGCAGCTGCTTTCTGCTGTTGCCCCAAGGCAGGTTAGAAAGGTCCCTTCTTTGCAAACTGGCTCACTCATGCACCAGCCGGTCCTTGGGCCTTTTCCTGCCCGAGGGCCCTGGTTAGTTAGGCGCCTAGCTGTGCGGTGCTGTCCCAGGCCAGGTCTGAGTGGGATTTTGCAGGACTCACTACTCTGAGCTGATTCCCTGGGAGGCCAACAGCTGCACTTAGTCCAAACCGCCTGGTTTAGCTCCCCGTAAGTCCCCAGGAGAGAGCACGGGGGTGCGTCTCCGCTCAGCTCCGCAACACACAGCTTCCTCTGCAAGTGGTGGGGAAGGGGAAGGCGCAGAACGCAGAGGGTGACGCTAGGGCGCCCGTAGGAGAGGGGGCTTTCACGTAATTCACAGCAGTAAGGCCGGGGGCAGGGGGCAGGCCGGTTTGCAGCACAGCCTTTTCCTACCTGCACCCCTGCGGTGGGGGCTAAAGGGGGCCCGTCCAGGTTCTCCCCCAGCTGGCGGGGGGGGGGGGACGGACCCCCTGCAGTGCCCTGGCTGGGCTGTGGTGTCGATGGGTCTCCCGGGGGGTTAGCTGGGCGTTCAGATGTTTCAAAACAAACACGCTCGGGGGTCCTGCAGCAGCAGCAGCAGCAGCGTCTAGGCTGGAGCTGAGCCCCGCCGCTCTTTCTGGCTCTGCGACTGGCACTCTCTGTCCCAGCGTACTGCAGAGGTGGCCCGGGGATGCCTTCCTGCCCCCCCCCCCCCCCACAGCTGGACGGCCCAAGGCAGGGCTCCCCCCTGCTGTGCCAGCTCCACTGGCAGGTACCCAGCGCCCCGGCTGCCCGGATCTACCACTAGCATGGGGTGCTGTGAGCACTGGCACTCAAAGGGTTAATAAGCATCCTCTCCCCTCCCCCTCCAGCCCTGGCTGCATGGAGAAGATGGGTGTCCGTCCCTGCTTCAGGCCCCCGGGGGGGAAGGGGAGGGTTCGCGGGGAGCAGGCACCGGGCTGTGCAGAGCAGGGTCCCACTGTGCCCACAGCAGCAGGTCATCGCTTTCAAGAGCTTGTGGGAGTCGCTCTGTGCAGCCAGCAAAGAGCAGCAGCTGCTCCCCCAGCTCCACCTCCCCACCAGCCTCTGCCAGCGGGAGCCCTCTGCGCCCCGCTGCTGTGCTCAGGCCGGCCCAGGGCCCCTGGGTGCGGGGAGCCCCTTGCTCCGTGCGTGTCGGAGGTGTGTGCGCTGGGTGGGTGTCTGAGAGGGGGCTGCACAAGGGGCTGAGGAGGCGGGTGCTTGTGTGTGTGTGTGTGTGTGTGCGTGTGCGTGTGCGCGCGCGTGCGTGCGTGCGAGACACACTTGGCGGCCCCACGGGAACTGCAGCCGGGCCTATAGGCTAGTTTGGTTCATGTGAGCCAGCCCCGGAGCATCCCTGCAGCCCCCTGGCACAGGAGAGACCTTTGGGGGCCAACCAGGCTGGTGCTGAGGGAGCTCGTTAGCCACGGCCTGTGGCTGTGGAGAAAAGTGCTCTGAGCACCTGAGCACTTCCGGGCTGGGCCGCCGTGGCACTGGGAAGGGCGTCCCCCTGGTGCCCTCATCCCCATGTCCCCTCTGGGACACTGCTGCTAAAGGTGCTCCTGGGGCTAGAGGGCCCAGCATAAGGTCTGCTTCCGGCTGGGCTTGTCCCCGGCGGGCCAAGCACCAGGCTGGGTTTGTGCACCAGGCTCTGGTTCTGGGGCAGAGGGGGGAGCTGCCTCCTGTCACCCCCAGACTCACAGCAGGTTCCCCTTGCTGAGCAGGCAAGGCACTGCCTTCACGCAGAACCCAAATCCTCACGTCCTGAGCCCGCAGGACCATCAAAATCCCCTGGTTCCCTACCAGAGGCATCAGGGAATTAGCTCTCATGGCCGGGGAAATTCCAGCCCGAGAATCTACATTGTACCTACTTTGGGTTCGGTGGGAGACCCTTTCTGCCTCCTTTCCTAGAGGCTGTTGTCACACTGCAGGTATGGAGCAGCTGTTGTGTTTCACCCCAGAGGCAGGCGCATTTGGGTGATGGATGAGCATTTGCCAGGGAAGCAGCCTGTGGGTGCTTTGGGATCCCGCTGGCCTTACAGAAACATAGGATCTTTCCCTCTGTATCGCTGTTGAATTTGGTCGCAGCATTTCTGTCCGTCCGTCCAGTGCTTAGTGACGGGTGGTGGTGGGACAGCTGGCCTGGATCTCAGTGTCTGCACAGGGGCTGTTTTCAGAGAAATCTCTCCCAGGCGGACAGAAAAGGGAAGGCAGTGGCCGAGCTCAGCAGGCCCTTGTGGAAGTGCTTCTGAGCAGAGAGGGGATAATTGGGTTGGTGCTAGGACTGCTGACCATGCAGCTCTCGTGCATGAGTTATATGTTAGTCCCCAGTGCAAGACAAAAACAAATAGGCCCCTTGTCTGCTCCTGGCATTTTCTGTGAGCTCACACCAGAGGATAAGGCAGATATAATCCCAGGCTTGGCTCATTTGTTCATCCCTGATAGGGCTGCCATCTGGCAGCAACCCTCTGGCTATGCATGTTGCTGGGGGCCCTAATATGCTCAGATCCTTCTGTAAAGGAAAGTCTCCACTAGCTGTTAGCACTATAGGGCTTATGACACACAGTGGGGTAATTCTATCCTCTAGAGATTGCTCATGGACAAGGGGCGCCCATGTCCCAGCCTGTTCACAGTGCTGTTCTCTCCATCTCTCCTCAAGCCAGAGGGCCCTCATCAGCTGGCAAGAAGCTTAAAGAACAGCCGTGTGGCTGTCACCCCTTTAAGGATCCTGTAGATTATCCTGGCCCGGCCACAGTGCAGAGGCCTAGATTAGGGCATCAGAGACTTGCTTCAGTAGGGTTCTGCCCATTGTCAAGTGGGGAGAGCTGGAACCAGGCCGCTGGGAGACCTGGGTGCTTCTCTGTATTTTGCCACTGATGTGCTGTGAGCTCCAGTGTCTGTCTGTGCCTCAGTTTCCCAGCTTGTAAAGCGGGTTACTCTCAGCCCAGGATCCCAAAGCCACTAGCAAAACAGCAACGCAGCTTGACTGTAATCCGCCAATTGAGAAGAACAAACAAAGAGCAAGGGGCCTGGCTGTGTGTGTGGCGGAGAGTGGGGTGTGCATGGGTGTGGAGGGGGTGGTCGGTCTGTAGCTGGGTATGTGTTGGGTGCGCAGCAGGGTGCTGGATGCACTGGGGTGTGTGTGGGTGGTGTTGGGTGCACAGCAGGTTGTTGCTTGCAGTGGGGCGTGCATGATGGACGTGTGGTGGTGTAAACCACACACCTAGGTGTGGGTCACTGTTCCAGGTAGTGGTATCCAGACCACCTCCCCGAGAAAGAGTCAGTGCCCTCTCCAGCCTAAGCTGCGAGCCGGCCGGCCTTTAGCTCCCGCTGCAGAGTCGCCTGCACTGAGCTCCCTGGTTTGAGCCTGCCGGAGGGCAGTAACAGTGGGCTGTGCTGTACGCCCGTCAGTGTGTCCCAGAGCAGAGCTGTGGCTGGGCGAGGGGGTCCCTGTGACCAGCCTGTTGCGGGGGAGCTCTCCCACAGGGGTGGGTTTGTTCCACGTGTCGGCAGTAGTCGGGCAGCAGGGCTGGAACCTGGGGCTTCCACACCAAGGCCCTGGCCTCCTCTGCATGGGTGAAGGGAGCGGCTCCACGAACGCACAGCAGTAGTAGGCTGGTATCCTGGAAGGGTGCAGCTGCTAGGAGGGGACCCAAAGTGCAGCGTGAAGCCTGAGACTCCGGGTTTGTCTGGGCTCGGGGACAAGCCCAGCCCTGCCTGTGGCTTCCCCCTGGCAATGCCCTGGGGCTGCCTCCTGCTCTGCTGTGGGGCCCTGAATGAGACCAGAGTGTGACCTCCAGCCTCCCGGCCCCCTCCCTCCTCTTGTCCATCCCTGGCCGCCCCAGCACTGGTGCAAGAACCTTCTCCTGTGCGCCTGCCCCACAGCTGCCCTCCCTCACCCCGGGGCCCTGCTTGTGTGCTCTGCCCCACTCCCACCCTGCAAAGGGCCCAGGCAAGCACTGCGCCCTGAGGGGATGCTGCACCTTTGGGGGGTCCGAATGCTGCCCGATGCCTCCCACTGCCTGCTGTCCTCCCTCCGCTTGCGCCCGTCGCTGTTGCTGTCACCCCTTTGCTGGCCTGGCTTGCTCACACCCCGGGGGGCTGGTCGGTCACCTCCGACTGGCGCAGCCGATGGCCCTTTGTGTTACTTTTGCTTCCTGCTGGCGGGGCCGGGGCTGTGCCGTTTGGGCCTGGGGTTCCCCCCCCCACCCCGAGCGGTGCTGGAGTAGGAGGGGCGGCCAGGTGGGTAATGCAGTGTCTGCTGGGTGCTGCCTCCAGGCTCTCGGCAGCCAGGCCAGTGCCGGGCCCCAGGCAGGAGCAGGCGGCAGGCGCTCGGCAGCCGGGCCGGTGCCAGGCCCCAATGAGGAGTGGGCGGCAGGCGCTTAGCAGCCGGGCTGGTGCCAGGCCCCAGGCAGGAGCGGGCGGCAGGCGCTCGGCAGCCAGGCCAGTGCTGGGCCCCAATGAGGAGTGGGCGGCAGGCGCTCGGCAGCCGGGGTGGCGCCGGGCCCCAATGAGGAGCGGGCGGCAGGCGCTCGGCAGCCGGGCCGGCGCCGGGCCCCAGGCAGGAGTGGGCGGCAGGCTCTTGGCAGCCAGGCTGGTGCCGGGCCCCAATGAGGAGCGGGCGGCAGGCGCTCGGCAGCTGGGCCGGTGCCAGGCCCCAAGCAGGAGCGGGCGGCAGGCGCTCGGCAGCTGGGCCGGTGCCAGGCCCCAGGCAGGAGCGGGCGGCAGGCGCTCGGCAGCCGGGGCGGTGCCAGGCCCCAATGAGGAGCGGGCGGCAGGTGCTCGGCAGGCGGGCCGGTGCCGGGCCCCAATGAGGAGCAGGCGGCAGGTGCTTGGCAGCCGGGCCGGTGCCGGGCCCCAATGAGGAGCGGGCGGCAGGTGCTCGGCAGGCGGGCCGGTGCTGGGCCCCAGTGAGGAGCGGGCGGCAGGCGCTTGGCAGCTGGGCCGGTGCCGGGCCCCAGTGAGGAGCGGGCGGCAGGTGCTTGGCAGCCGGGCCGGTGCCGGGCCCCAGTGAGGAGCGGGCGGCAGGCGCTTGGCAGCTGGGCCGGTGCCGGGCCCCAATGAGGAGCGGGCGGCAGGCACTCAGCAGCCGGGCCGGTGCCAGGCGGTTGGCACAGGTGGACTGAACGCGCTCGGCTCTGTTACCGAGAAGCAGCCCATATCAGTGGGTGGGCGGGGGCCTGTCCTCCCCTGCAGGGTGAGTGTCTGGTCCCTGCCCTGCCTGGGCAGAGGCGGGGGGCTGTGGGGCGCTGGGCCCAGGCCTGAGGTGGCCCGGCTGGGCTTGTTGGTTGCGGTGGTTGGTGACACTGGTGGGCTGTGACTTCCAGTGTGAGGCGCCATAACGGGATGGGGGGGTGCTGGTGAGCTCCCCCCGGCCAGCGTGACATGCCTGTAACGGGGCAGGGCGGGGGGGGCGGGTGAGCCGGCAGCCATGAGGCCAGTGGTGAGTGTGCAGGGGGTCGGCTTCCCCTGCTCTGATGGCACCAGCAGCCTGGTCCCGGTGGCCTCACACTGCAGCCCAAGCGATGGGACAGATGGGGGCTGTGGGTCGGGAGTGAGGGGTCGGCAGAGCTCTGGAGGGGGAACCCGGGGCTGCGGGTCAGGAGTGAGGGGTTGGCAGAGTGCTGTGTGTGGGGGACCCAGGGGCTGCAGGTCGGGAGTGAGGGGTCGGCAGAGCTCTGTGGGGGGGGCCCCAGGGGCTGCGAGTCGGAAGTGAGGGGTCGGCAGAGCTCTGTGTGAGGGGACCCGGGGCTGCAGGTCGGGAGTGAGGGGTCGGCAGAGCACTGGGTTGGGGGCACCTAGGGGCTGCGGGTCGGGAGTGAGGGGTTGGCAGAGCTCTGTATCGGGGGGACCCAAGGGCTGCGGGTCGGGAGTGAGGGGTCGGCAGAGCACTGGGTTGGGGGCACCTAGGGGCTGTGGGTCGGGAGTGAGGGGTCGGCAGAGTGCTGTGGGGGGGGGACCCAGCAGCTGCAGGTCGGGAGTGAGGGGTCGGCAGAGCTCTGTGGGAGGGGACCCAGGGGCTGCGGGTCAGGAGTGAGGGGTCGGCAGAGCTCTGTGTGGGGGGGACCCAGTGGCTGCGAGTCGGGAGTAAGGGGTTGGCAGAGCTCTGTGTCGGGGGGACCCAAGGGCTGCGGGTCGGGAGTGAGGGGTCTTCAGAGCACTGGGTTGGGGGCACCTAGGGGCTGCGGGTCGGGAGTGAGGGGTCAGCAGAGTGCTGTGGGGGGGGGACCCAGCAGCTGCAGGTCGGGAGTGAGGGGTCGGCAGAGCTCTGTGTGGGGGGGACCCAGTGGCTGCGAGTCGGGAGTAAGGGGTTGGCAGAGCTCTGTGTCGGGGGGACCCAAGGGCTGCGGGTCGGGAGTGAGGGGTCGGCAGAGCTCTGTGGGCCGGGGGGGGGCACCCAGGGGCTGCGGGTCGGGAGTGTGGGGTCGGCAGAGCTCTGTGGGCCGGGGGGGGGGCACCCAGGGGCTGCGGGTCGGGAGTGAGGGGTCGGCAGAGCTCAACGGGGGACTCGGTGACTGGAGCTTGCCCTGCACCACGTATGTTCCCAGACCTGGCAGCCGCTGGTTCCCGGAGGCCAGCACTGGGGAAAGGCCGAAGGTGACACTGGATTCGTTCAGCCTCAGCTTGGCCAAGTGCCTCTGGGGTCCTGCGCTCTCCGGTGCCCCCGCGGGGCCAGGCTGGGCTGAGCTTGGGCAGCTGGTTCTGTGCCCCCGTAAGAGGGGGCAGCCCTGGCGTTCCCGGAATGAGGCCGGCTGTGGCTAATCCGGGGGGCAGGGGCAGGTGGGAGACAGGAGAGGACCCCCCCGGCTCTGCTCTTTACTGGTGCTCTCCGCAGGGGAAGTGAGTCGACTGCAGTCAGGCTGCTGAGCTGGGAGACGCTGAACCCATCTGCCGGCCGGTGGCTGGGCCAGTCCCCGGGGGACGTCTCTATACGCCAGCACTGGAGTCACACAGGTTCGCCACAGGGCCTCTTCTACACCACTCCCGGTCCCGGCTGCCGGAGCCTGCAGCAGCTCTGACCGCACAGCCCTCACCCGGTGGCCCCACTGCACCGCGGGCCTCGTCTGGGAACACCAGGGTGGGGGTGGGCCCAGCACCCCATCGTCTTCTGCCATCCCCCAGCCGTTGTCAAGGGGTGCCACAAGCTGTATAGGGTCTCAGACAGTGGTTCTCAGCCAGGGCTCTGGCCATGAGCAGCTGTCAGGTTGGAGGGGCAGCACATCCGCGTGCCCAGGGAAGCTTCTTATTGCTGGGTTCGGAGATCCTGCCCAGGGGTCGCAGGCTGCGTCCGCACAGCGCAGGCCAGGACAGACTCGATCCAGCCCTGCCACACCCTGGGCTCATTGCATGCCCGCTGGGGGGCTGGCCCTTCTGCTTTGGTAGCCCCAACACCTTGTTCCAGTGTCATCATGGGATGGTGCAGGCGGGGGTGGGGGTGGGGGTGGGCCATGGTGATGGGGCCGGGAGAGTGGGGTACCACAGCCTGGCTGCAGGCACGTTGACGGGCCTCCTTGCCCTGGACGTACAGCTGTCTGCAGCCAGTGGGGGTCCCCAGGGCATTACTCCGTTCCCAGAGATAAGCCAGGGAGCCGTTGGCTGGGGCATGCGATCTGGCTGCTTCCCCACGTGGGGACCGGCTGTCATGCATTGCTCTGGAGTAAGACTTTGGTTAGAGCCATGGCCCCTGGAGCTGGGCCCTCTGCTCACGAGCTGGGAAAGCCATGGTGGAAGCACACTCACAGCCGTGGGTAAGACAGCCTCGCTGTGCCCGGGCAGGACCCCGCCTCTGTGTGTCAGGGCATCAGACAGGGCTCTGCCCAGGGACGCGGGTGCCGGGCGGGTCTGTGCCTGGAAAGGTGAGAGCCTGGCAAGACTCTGCCGGGAGGGGGAGGGTGCCAGGGGGGCTCTGCCAGGAGGGGGTGGGTGCCAGGCTGTGCTGGAAGGAGGAAGGTGCCAGGCAAGGCTGTGTCTGGGAGAGGTGAATTTCAGGTGGGGCCATGCTGGGAGGGTTCCAGGCAGGGTTGTGCCCTGGGGAGGCGGGTGCCAGGCGAGTCCGTGCCTGGAAAGGGGCGGGGGGGGCTGGCAGGGCTCTGCTGGGAGGTGTTGGGCGCCAGGTAGGGCTGTGCCCTGGGGAGGCGGGTGCCAGGCGGGGCTGTGTCTGGGAGAGGTGAATTCCGGGTGGGGCCATGCCGGGAGGGTGCAGGTGGCAGGCGGGGCTGTGCCTTGGGGAGGCAGGTGCCAGGCGGGGCTGTGCCAGGAGGGTGCAGGTGCCAGGCGGGGCCATGCCCTGGGGAGGTGGATGCCAGGCGGGGCCCTGCCCTGAAGCTGCCTCACTGGGGCCTTCCGGCTCTCTTGCCTGGGTGGTGCCCGTCGGTTGCCCCCAGCAGCCGGAGACATTGCACCTATGCAGGTACTGCCGGGGGGAAGTGGGTGACCTCTGGCCCATGTGGGAGGTCCCTGCCGGGCTGGGGAGACCCAGGGCCCATCTGGTTCATCAGTGTTTGTGTTCTCTGCAGCCGCCTGGCGTTAATTCTAGGCTGTCGCGGGCTGGGTAATGAGCTGTTTTCTCTCATTGGTTAATTAAATAACTGGGTGGAAGCAAGGGGCCATTAGCACTTCATTAGCTGGAGTTAATCACCTCGACAGCTGGGAAAAGGGGGGTGCGGGGTCAGAAGGAAAATGCCGGCTGCAAAGGCATCTCTCGCATCCCCGGGTCTGGGCCAGGACGGGCAGGCAGCAGCAAGGGCTGGCAGAGACCCGGGTGTGCCGCGCGTGTGAGCCAGGTGGCCTGATGCCCCAGCGAGGGCACAGGTGTGTCACAGCTGTGCGAGGTGCACACTCTGCACTGGGACCAGGCCAGCTGGGGTGAGGTGAGGTCATTGGGGCAGAAACGCCCTCCCCGGCACCATGTTCTCGCCGCATCCAGCCCTCTCTGTGCCAGGGCATTCCTCCCAGCTGGCTCAGCCTGGAGGGGACGCGTCCCCTCGCCCAGGCTCCACCCGCCGCAGCCGCGGCTGCTTGACGTTACCGCGCGATGGCAGTTTTATCTAGCTCTGCCCGAGCTGCTCCGGGCACCACAGTCCCCCTGTGGAAATAAACTGGTGCATCCGGTCTCCACCGGCATCCCAGGCACCCCCGGCTCCAGCTGAGCACCAGCCCCTGCTCCCCGGGCCTGCAGCGGCTCCTGCGGGCAGTACAGGCCAGGCACCGTCTGGTCCGCTGTGGAGGTTCCCTGGCTGCAGCGCAGTTGTGCCCTCTCCGCAGCGGGTCGAAGGAGAGTCGGGCTGCGTGGCAGGGGACCAGGGCTGTTCCCCGTGCAGGGGGCTCGGCCCTGGGGGCCAGCTGCAGCTCTGAGGCCAGCGGCGAGCTGGGGGCGAGGGGTCTCAGGCCGGGTTCAGGGAGCTGAGGATGGTACGGGGTGTCCCTGGGGCTGCAGGGCGCCGCAGGGCTGGAGGTGCTGCTCTCAGCTCTGGTGCTGCCCTAGACTTGAGCGTGCGTGGGCGGCCGTGGGGCTGCAGCACCCAGACACTCCCACAAGCCCTGGCTCCAGGGGTTCCTGCCAGGGCAGCAAGTGGTGAGAGTCCGGTGGCAGGGTCCAGTCACAGCAGAACCCCGGGGATGTTCCCCTGTGTGCTGACCAGGCCACTGACACCCCCCTTCCTGCTCTCTGGGGCTCCCCACCACCCTGTCCTGCTGGGTTGGCTCTTCGGGTCTCCCTTTGCCAAGGGGCAGAGTTGGGGTTATGCCACCCCTGGCAGAGCAATGCAGACGCTGTTTAAGCACAGCTCTGGGTGGAGGCAGTTCTAGGGCCCAGCACCCAGGAAATCAACCCCTAGAAGGGATCAACCCAAATAAATCCGTCTCCGTACCAAAGATTGGCCCAGGGAGGGCCCTTTGGGTAACCTCCCTTTTTCAGTGACTGGCAGCTCTGCACAGCAGTGGCCAGGCCCAGGTCCTGTCATGACAATTTATCTGGGGCGTGGCTATAAATGATGGGGGTTTTGTTCAGCCAAACAGTCGGATTTTGGTGGTTCTAGGAGAACAGGCAGATGACAGCGAGTTGTTAATAGAAGAAAACGCAGGGGGTGTTCTGGTCTGCTGAGCATCTAGTGACGTGGGTTCTCCCTCTGCCCAGCAGTTCTCATGCCAGGTGAAAGCTTCAGGCCAGGAACGATCTGCCCCTCACCTGGCTTTTCAGTTCCCTGTGTCTCCTGCAGGCATGTCAGGCAGTTTCCAAGGCAGGCTGAAGGTAAAAGCTGGAGGAAGCCCCGGGCCTTCTTCATACATGTGACTGTACATAAAGTATCGCTTTGACCATTTTTCTCTCTCACCCTGTTCTTTCTTTCTTTGTTCATGAACCTTCAGATGTTTAGATGAGAAAGATTTGGGCAAACACAGTGATTTGGGTAAGATCCTTGTGTGGCTTGGCTGGGGGCTGGGGCTGGACCCTTTGGGGTCTGAAAGAATCTGTATGGAGTTAGTGAAATAGGTGACAAATTTTTAGAACTTGAGTTGGGGTTGTTGGTCTGGGCTGGCAGAGCAGCTGGGATGTCTGTGGGTTTGCTTGTGTGGCTTCTGGCTGGCCAGTGGGGCTGGCAGAGGTGCTGTGGAGGCTGGTTGGATTTGCCTTAGTGAAAAGGAAATCCCAGCCTGGGGCTGTAAGTGGCCCGATGTTAAGTGAAGATACCCTGAATTGATTTCTCCAGCTGTGCCCAGAAACCCCGTCCTATTACCGCCTGTCCCCAGTGGAGGGAATTCCCTTGTGCTCTTTGTGTAACACTCCAGGCTGGACCCTGCACATGAGTGAATCACAAAAAAGCATTCCAGTAGCACTTTAAAGGCTAACAAAGTCATTTATTAGGTGATGAGCTTTCGTGGAACAGACCCACTTCGAAGAAGTGGGTCTGTCCCACGAAAGCTCATCACCTAATAAATGACTTTGTTAGCCTTTAAAGTGCTACTGGAATGCTTTTTTGTTTTGATAGTTGTGATGGAGCTCAGGGGTCCCCCTGCACTGCACCCCGTCCGCTGGCAGGAGTGACTCTCACCCAGCAGGTGCAACAGGAGGTTTATTAGGCAACAGATGCCCAGTTTCTCACAGAAGCGACAGCACAGCAGCCAGAGACAGTCCTTCCAACCTGTCCTGGGGAGAAGACCCCGAGGGGTGCCCCTCTGGGGTGTAGCTTTCCCCCTCGCCAGGCTGGCTGCCTTCCCTCTCTCTTCCCCTAGCCTCCAACTGCTGCCCCGGATTCAAAAACCCAGCTCAGCTCCTCCCTCCTCTTTGTTCAGGGCAGAGGTGTTACTTGCCAGTTGTAGCCCCAGGGTCATCCTTAGCCACTGGGAGCTGCTCTGCTGGTCTCTCACATCCAGCCTGAGTCTCGCATTTGCACTCCCCCCACTCCATCACCATAGTATATAGACTAGTACAATAGACAGCAATGTGCTTCGGCGGGGGGTTAGCACCCATCAAAGGCCCGCTGTCGTTTAGTGCTGCTCGCCTGGGACAAGCGGTACTCTCACAGCAGGGCAGCCACACCTCCTGGGAGGACTTCACAGATATTTGCAACACATGTTTAGACGCTGTGTGTAACTTCAACCGCAAAACCGTACAGCACAAAACTCGGGCATAAGCAGTCCAGCCGGCTGGGCCCCTGAAAGCGATAGGCTGCAAGAGGGGTTTTGGCCCAAGCATCTCTCAGTTATGCGTGTTTATTATAGCCCATTTTCCATAACCATGGGGGGTCCATCGGGGGTCCCATGCTGGCTGAGGGGGGAACAGCTGAATGCAGGCAAATACCTGCCTCCTGGAGGGCACCAGCCTGCCACATGCCTGCCCCAGGATGGCAGCACCTGGCAGAAAGCACCTTTTGCTCCTAGGGCAGACCAGGCTGCTCGCCCATGGCCCTGCCCTTCAGTGAGAGCTCACCCAGCCCTCTCTGGGGTCTGTAAGGACAGCTGTAGTAGGACGGGGTTTCTGGGCACCGCTAGAGACATCAATCCGGGGGTAACTTTGCTCAAAATCCAGGCCACTTACAGCCCCAGGCTGGGATTTCCTTCTCACTAAGGCAAATCCAACCAGCCTCCACAGCACCTCTGCCAGCCCCACTGGCCAGCCAGAAGCCACGCAAGCAAACCCACAGACGTCCCCGCTGCTCTGCCAGCCCAGACCAACAACCCCCAAATTCAGGTGAGAGGCTCTTAAGCCTGTTTCACTAGCTCCACACAGATTCTTCCAGACCCCAAAGGGCCCAGCCCCAGTTTCTGGTCAATATACACTTGGATTTTACCCAAACAACCACACTCACCAATCCTTTAGATCTAATATCTAGAGATTTATTAATACAAAAGAAGGACCAGGGTTAGAGAGAAGCGTTGTTAACGCGACACTTTACATCCGCCCGTCTTAACTACTGACGCAGCCAGCGGTGTTATTTGCTGATTCTTGAAAGTCTCTGAAAGTTCGTTTCAGGTCACATAGTCTGTTACTGGAGTCTTGTAGATCTGGCCACTGGGGTCCACGTGCTGGACACAGACCCTTGAGACCAAAAGACAAAGGATCCAAGATGGACCCTGCTAAGCCCACAGCCTGGGTCTCTTGTGTTCTCTCCTGTTCAAGGACAAAGCCCCTTTCTTCCTCCCATAGTCTCTTGAGGGTCCACCTAACTCAGCTGGGCTGTTCTGGCAAACTGCCACCGGAGGAATCCCCGGAGAGAGTCTCGGATTTTGGCAATGGACCTGTTCTTTTATCTCAGCCCAGGTCCCTTGACCCTTGGGCTGCAGCCTATTGACACATCCCCAGCATCTGGAACGTGGTGGGTTCGGTGTCGGAGCATTGTTCAGCCCAACGTCCTGCCTGGGGCTGAGTTCACACCACCTGTTGTGAAGCTTAGCACCGAAACGTTTTCTAACACAGCTACAGAGCTGAAATCTACACTCTAACTGTACCTACCTCCATGCCACGGGCGTGAGCAGGATGCAGACGGTCAGGACACGATTAGCTTTCATCAGACACCGCACCCGGCCCCCTAGCACCATATTTGGGGCCAATAGCCGCATGGGGATTTAAAATGGTTTCCAGACCCCGATGTAAAAATCTGGTCACATGACACAGCTCTGGGCCACCCCCCCGCACCCAGGACTGCTCGCTCCCCCTTTCCCCAACTGCACCCCGAGGGGAACATGTCTCTCTCGCATGCATCGGCCGTGCTGTGCTGGGTTCCAGAGGGCAGCAGCTTCAGGCAGTCTGCCCTGGTGCCGCACCCTTCGTAACCTCTGCACTGCATGGGCTGTCAGGTTGTGTGTCCTGGAGTAATGCGAGGCATGTGCCTCAGTTTCCCTCGGCGCAGCATCAGTGCACAGCGGTGAGGGGAGTTTCCGTGTGACGACCATGCAGGCAATGGCCCTCCCTGCTCGTTGTAACCTAGGCAACCAGGTGATAACTTTGTTCCCTGGGAAACAGAACAGAGGCGGGAGGAGGGACCGGTCTGGTTTGAATGGGAACTGGGCTGTGGAGTCGGGGTGGAGGGGTCTGGTCTGGCTGCAGAGGGAGAAAAGGGGCCAGGGCCCAGCTCGGGGACCCCTTTGGGCCCCTCTCCCCAGGATGGATGGTCCTGATGGTTGCCGGTCCCTGTGCTGACCCGTCTGTTCTGCGCTGTGTCCCTGTCGCCTCATAACCTGTCTGTTCTCCCTGCCAAATGCGGGTCACATCTGACTGTGGCTCAGGCTGTAGGGCCCGGGGCCCCCCCACGCCATGGCAGTAGGGTTGCTCCCAAGGGCTGTGTTGTTCCTGGCAAGTGGTGTGTTATTGTGGATTGTTCCCAAAGGTGAGAACTGCAGGCGGGTGTGCTGTTGTAGGGTTGTTCCCAAGGGCTGTGGTGGGTACCGTGGGTGGGTGTGTTATTGTAGGGTTGTTCCCAAGGGCTGTACTGGGTACCGCAGGCAGGTGTGTTATTGTAGGGTTGTTCCCAAGGGCTGTGCTGGGTACCGCAGGCGGGTGTGTTATTTTAGGGTTGTTCCCAAGGGCTGTGGTGGGTACCGCAGGCGGGTGTGTTATTGTAGGGTTGTTCCCAAGGGCTCTACTGGGTACCGCGGGAGGGTGTGTTATTTTAGCGTTGTTCCCAAGGGCTGTGGTGGGTACTGCAGGTGGGTTTGTTATTGTAGGGTTGTTCGCAGGGGCTGTGGTGGGTACCACAGGTGGGTGTGTTGTTGCAGGGTTGTTTTCAAGGGCTGTGGTGGGTACCGCAGGCGGGTGTGTTAGGGTTGTTCACAGGGCTGTGCTGGGTTCCGTAGGCAGGTGTTTTATTGTGGGTTTGTTCCCAGGACTGTGGTGGGTACCACAGGCGGGTGTGTTATTTTAGGGTTGTTCTCAAGGGCTGTGGTGGGTACCGCAGGCGGGTTTGTTATTGTAGGGTTGTTCCCAGGGGCTGTACTGGGTACCGCGGGCAGGTGTGTTATTTTAGGGTTTTTCCCAAGGGCTGTACTGGGTACCGCGGGTGGGTGTGTTATTGTAGGGTTGTTCCCAAGGGTTGTGGTGGGTACCGCAGGCGGGTGTGTTATTGTAGGGTTGTTCCCAAAGGCTGTGGTGGGTACCGCAGGCGGGTGTGTTATTGTAGGGTTGTTCCCAAGGGCTGTACTGGGTACCGCGGGAGGGTGTGTTATTGTAGGGTTGTTCCCAAGGGCTGTGGTGGGTACTGCAGGTGGGTTTGTTATTGTAGGGTTGTTCCCAAGGGCTGTGGTGGGTACCGCAGGCGGGTGTGTTAGGGTTGTTCACAGGGCTGTGCTGGGTTCCGTAGGCAGGTGTTTTATTGTGGGTTTGTTCCCAGGACTGTGGTGGGTACCACAGGCGGGTGTGTTATTTAGGGTTGTTCTCAAGGGCTGTGGTGGGTACCGCAGGCGGATGTGTTATTTTAGGGTTGTTCCCAAGCACTGTGGTGGGTACCACAGGCGGGTGTGTTATTGTAGGGTTGTTCCCAGGGCCGTGCTGGGTGCTGCAGGTGGGTGTGTTATTTTAGCGTTGTTCTCAAGGGCTGTGGTGGGTACACCAGGTGAGTGTGTTAAATGTAGGGGTATTCTCACCTGTCCTCTGAGCCCTTCCTTGGCAGTGGGGCTCTGGCGCTGAGCCGCCTTAGCGTGAAAGCAGGTGTGAGACCCTCTCTGCCCGAAGTTGATGCTGTCGGGACTGGTCCCCCGTCTGTGAGTGGTGGCACTGGTCACACCCCTGCCAGAGGAGTTCCCTGCCTGGCACTGGGCCCTGCCCCTGGACTGAGTGCTCAGCCGGACTCTCCAGCCTCTGCCTCTTTGTCCCCCTCCCTCAGAAACCCCCCGGCGTGGGCCAGCAGCTGAGCCGGTCGACGCCCAGGGCCCTGGCAACTGCCCTGTGGGCTGGCAGGGCCGTGCTGACAGCCGGGTGCCAAACACCCTTCTCGGGGCAGGCAGCGATGGATGCCCTGCCGGCCCCTGCGTGCTCAGCCCTGTGCCCTGCCAGCACCTGGGTCTGCCTGCCCCCTCCCTGCCTCTCCCCATGCAGCGAGTGGAGCTCCAGCATCAGGGCTCTTTGCTGCACGACGCAGCTGGCACCGGGTCACCCGGGTCTCGGCTCACCCGGGCGGCGGGAAAAGCCAGCGAGCTTCCTGCACCGTGTGCTGACACCAGCCAAGCAGTGCAGATCTGTGCAGGCACAAGCACCTGTTGGCACGCACACGCCTGTGCCTGCACAGCACCTGCTCTGGGGAGGTTGTGAGTCAAAAGACAGGGTATTGTAACACGCCTGGTGCCTGCCCACACTCAGTGGTTGTGACGTCGCTGCACACAGGCCCCTCTCCAGCTTCCCAGCTGCAGCGGGGGGGGCAGCCTAGATCTAACGGCTGCGAACGCACCCAGGCTTTGAGCTAAAGGAGGATCTCCACGGGAATGTAGTGCAGGCTCTATGACACAATGGCTGCGTCTACACGTGCACGCTACTTCGAAGTAGCGGCAGTAACTTCGAAATAGCGCCCGTCACGTCTACACGTGTTGGGCGCTATTTCGAAGTTGAAATCGACATTAGGCGGCGAGACGTCGAAGTCGCTAACCCCATGAGGGGATGGGAATAGCGCCCTACTTCGACGTTCAACATCGAAGTAGGGACGTGTAGACGATCCGCGTCCCGCAACATCGAAATAGCGGGGTCCTCCATGGCGGCCATCAGCTGGGGGGTTGAGAGATACTCTCTCTCCAGCCCTTGCGGGGCTCTGTGGTCACCGTGGGCAGCAGCCCTTAGCCCAGGGCTTCTGGCTGCTGCTGCTGCAGCTGGGGGTCCGTGATGCATATACAGGGTCTGCAACTAGTTGTTGGCTCTGTGTATCTTGCACTGTTTAATGAAAGTGTGTCTGGGAGGGGCCCTTTAAGGGAGCGACTTGCTGTTGAGTCCGCCCCGTGACCCTGTCTGCAGCTGTGCCTGGCTCCCTTATTTCGATGTGTGCTACTTTGGCGTGTAGACGTTCCCTCGCTGTGCCTATTTCGATGTTGGGCTGAGCAACGTCGAAGTTGAACGTCGACGTTGCCGGCCCTGGAGGACGTGTAGACGTTATTCATCGAAATAGCCTATTTCGATGTCGCAACATCGAAATAAGCTATTTCGAAGTTGGGTGCACGTGTAGACGTAGCCATGGATGAGCAGGTCCGGTTCTATCCGGCAGAGGACAGCAGAGATGCAGCCAGGTGCTCTCCCTCTCACACCTCCGTTTTGGCTCGTGCGTTGGGTCTGGGCAGCTAAAATGAAAGAGAGGAGCTGAAATCTCTGTGCGTGAAACATTTAACGTGCCCCCAGCACACGAATCCCATGGGGGCGCGCGCGCCACAGTGGGACCCTGTGGGAGCAGGTCTGGTGCTGCCAGACGCCGGGGCATCGCCCCCGATGGAGCGGGATCCTGTAGTCGCTGGCAAGCTGCCCCCTGAGGCTCACAATGCCGAGGTGTGGTTGGGTGGTGGCTGCCACGCCCATGGCATGCCCAGCCCCTTGCCGTGTGGCTCCCTGGGCAGCGTCACCGTGACTTGGGCAAGGGCAGAGGATAAACACTTGGGTGTCCTTGCTCCCTGGAGCTGCCCTGGCCATGTCCACAGTGGGGCTGTCCCCCGGAGACCTGCGTTCGCCCCCTGGGCCAAGGCATTGGGGGCCGCAAGGCCAGCTGGGTGCTGGCCCGCTGCACTGGGTTGTGTGGCCCCTTGGGTCCAAGTGGTTGTGATGTAGTGGGGGATACCTGTGGGGGGGGCTCACAGAGGGTGTGGGGCTCCTGCTTGGGGGTAACCTGGCGACTAGGTGACACCTCTGGGCTGCAGACAAAGGGGCAGGTAGAGCCTGAGGGGTTTGAATTGGAACAGGGAGTTGGAAGCAGTGAGTCTGGGCTGAGGGAGAGAGCGACAAAGGAGGGGGCCAGGCCCTGGCTTGGGGGACCCCTTGGGGCCTCCTCTCCCCAGCATGGATGGGACTGGCTGTCTCTGCTGGCTGCACTGACCCCTCTGTACAACACTGTGTCCTGTTGGCTCATAAACCCGCCATTCTCCTGCTGAGTGAGAGTCACTCCTGCCTGCGGATGGGGTGCAGAGCCTGGGGACCCTGAACCCCATCACAGTGGCATGTCCTAGGGCGGAGGGGGAGGGCTGTGTCGAGCAGGGCCGGGCTGGGAAAGGCTCCTGGATTGTAGCATGTCCAGCGACTGGGGGAATGCAGCTTCCTAGAGCCTGTGACAGCTGCAGGGGCAGCCTGGCTTGCTAGGGAAAGAGCTCAGGTGAGGGCTGGTGCAGCTCTGCCTGTTTCCTTTGTCCCCAGGGCACCCCTGTTTCAGCTCAGTCCTGGCTTCTGGCTTCCCTTAGAGAGGTGAGCCTGTCCGGAGCGTGCTGTGGACAAGGCACTGGGCAGACAGCCAGGGCACCCCCATTTATTCTTGGCTGTGCCCCAACACGTAGACACGCCCCTCCCTCTGCCTCAGGTTCACAGAATCCCAGGGCTGGAAGGGGCCTCAGGAGGTCGTCTCGTGCAGCCCCCCGCTTCAAGCAGGATCAACCCCCACTCAGTCATCCCAGCCAGGACCTTGTCCAGCCGGGACTTAAAAACCTCAAGGGATGGAGAATCCACCACCTCTCTAGGCAACGCATCCCAGTGCTTCACCACCCGCCTGGGGAAGTAGTTTTTCCTAATATCCAACCTACACCTCCCCCTCTTCAACTTCAGACCATTGCTCCTTGTTCTGCCATCTGACACCACTGAGAACAGTTTCTCACCCTCCTCTTTAGAGCTCCCCTTCAGGAAGGTGAAGGCTGCTATTAAATCACCCCTCAGTCTTCTCTTCTGTAAACTAAACAAGCCCAAATCCCTCAGCCTCTCCTCATAGGTCTTGTGCTCCAGACCCGTAATCATTTTTGTTGCCCTCCACCGAACCTGCTCCAGCAAATCCACATCCTTTTTATACTGGGGGGCCCAAAACTGGACACAATATTCCAGCTGTGGCTTCACCAGTGCCGAATCGAGGGGAACAAGCACGTCTCTAGATCTGCTCCATCTGCTCGAAATGCTCCTCCTAACTTCCCTCGCTGAGCTGCAGAGAAGGCTCCTTTATGTCACGCTGCAAAGCCCTGGGGTGTGGGAGGGTGGGGCTGGCCTGATGCTGCTGCGCCAGTCCCCGGGCTGAGCCCTTGGCAGGCCGAGAGGTTGGAGCCGGGATGGGCACCCCTACCCATGGTGGGAGGTTGGGAATTGTTCATCCCCCCTGCTGGAGGGCAGGGGCGACTGCTGCCTGCCTGTGTGATGCCGATCAGGCCTGACGTGTTGCGGCACCCAGAGAGCTTTCCTGGGTAAATCCCTGAAATATTTAGCAGAACAGCTTTAAAATACAGCTGTGTATCAGCTGGTGGCTGCATAGCCCCCTCCCCCTCACCTGAGGGACTCGGAGACTGACTGGGGGTGAGGGGCCCTGCAGTCCCTGCTGGCCAGACTGGCAGCCCCCCACCTGTGCCCTGCGAGGCACTGGGGTGCCCTGGCCAGGGCCAGTTCCTGTCTAGACTGCAGCTGCCCTGGGCCCCTCCCTCCACTTGCCTGGGGAGCTCCATCCCAGGTGGGTGTGCCTCTCTCTCTTAGCAAGCCCTGCTGGGGGTGGCTCACCCTGGGTGCCCCTGGCATGAAGCTGGGGTGTTTCACCTGGGCGGAGTGCGGCTGTGCGAAGGAGTAAGCTGGCAGGAGATAAATGGTCCCAGAGCCTGTCTCAGAGCACACAGCAGCTGGCACCCCTCCCCCCACCTGCGGAGCAGTGCCCCCTCCCTGCTGTCCCCCAGACCAGGGCTGCGGGGTTTAAAGGCTCTCTGGGTGGCAGACCATGGGGTTCCTTGCGGATGTTATCCCAGCCCTGCTGGTTGCACTCTGTCCCCTACACTCCTGCGAATCCCTCTGGAGTTCACATCCCGTCCTAATGCGGGTGTTGCTGGGAGTGTTTGCTGCAGCTTCTGGGCTCCACACAAGAGGTGGCTGCATTTCTAGGGCCAGTACTGTTCAACATCTTTATGAATGACCTGGACGAGGGGATGGATTGCACCCTCAGCAAATCTGCAGATGATGCAAAGCTAGGGGGCCAAGTAGATATGTTGGAGGGTAGGGATAGGATCTGGAGTGATCTGGGTAAATTGCAAGATTGGGCCAAAAGAAATCTGATGCGGTTCAACAAGGAGAAGTGCAAAGTCCTGCACTTGGGATGGAAGAATCCCAGGCATTGTCACAGGCTGGGGACCAACTGGCTAAGTAGTGCAGCAGAAAAGGACCTGGGGATTGCAGTGGATGACAGGCTGGATATGAGCCAGCAGTGGGCCCTTGTAGCCCAGAAGTCCAATGGCATATGGGGGTGCATTAGGAGCAGCATTTCCAGCAGATCTACAGGTGTTGTTGTTCCCCTCTATTCGGCACTGGTGAAGCCACATCTGGAGTGTTGTGTCCAGTTCTGGGCCCCCCAGTATAAAAAGGATGTGGATTTGCTGGAGCAGGTTCAGCGAAGGGCAACAAAAATGATTAAGGGGCTGGAGCATAAGACCTGTGAGGAGAGGCTGAGGGATTTGGGCTTGTTTAGTTTACAGAAGAGAAGACTTAGAGGTGATTTAATAGCAGCCTTCAACTTCCTGCAGGGGAGCTCTAAAGAGGAGGTTGAGAAACTGTTCTCAGTGGTGTCGGATGGCAGAACAAGGAGCAGTGGTCTGAAGTTACAGGAGAGGTGCAGGTTGGATATTGGGAAATACTATTTCCCCAGGGGGGTGGTGAAGCACTGGAATGTGTTTCTGGGACAGGTGGTGGATTCTCCATCCCTCGAGGTTTCTAAGTCCCAGCGTGAGAGCGCCCTGGCTGGGATGACTTAGTTGGGGTTGGCCCTGCTTTGGGCAGGAGCTGGACTCAATGATCTCCTGGGGTCCCGTCCAGCCCCAGGACTCTAGAGCTCAGGGGCAGGCAGTGTCCCGAGCGTAATAAAGCTCTGGGGCTGGGGCGTCGCGGGAGGTTGCGGTTGTGGGGGGGCCGCCAGCAGCTGCGTCCTTGCTTGGCCCCCCTAGGGAGCCCCCGTGCACCCGCTCACCTCTCGGCGCGCAGGGCAGCAGTGCCGTCTGGGGACTGAGCTGGAAAAGACACCTCCGGGCTTTCCCTGGGCGGCTGGGCCTGGGGCTCCCTGCCTGCAGCCCTGCCTGCCCCATGGGAGATGGGGCCGCCCGGCGCGGCCTGTGGTCTGCATGCACATGCTTGAGCTAGGAGGAGCAGTCTGGCCTCTTCTGACCCCTTTCACCCCTGGCTCTTGCTCTCTGCTCCGCCGGGCTGGCAGCTGGTACCTGCAGGCTGGACCAGGACATGGCAGGGACCCCCCCCGCCCCCCGGCAGCCGTGGCCCCAGTGCCAGATCGCTCTATGCGTGTCACAGCCAGACCTGTTCACTGGGAATGAGCCAGGCTGTCGGAGCATGATCGTGATCAGGCACGTGCCGGCAGGCTGCCGCTTGTGGGGCAGGGAGCGGGTGCCAGGCTCCTGGGAAACGGGTGTGTGGAGCAAACGTGCCCTGAGGCTCCCTCCTGAGTGGGGCCTCATGGGGCACTCTGGCTCTTCCCTGCCTGGTGAACGTCCACGCCCCCAGCTGGGGCGCGAGATATGGACTGTGAGGCCCTGGCTTGTGCTGAGACTGCACTGGCAGGTTCCTCTGATGCCTCCCAGCCACATGACCAAGCCCTGCTCTGCTCCCACTGCCTGCTCGGTCCCGTTGCAGTGACTGCACCCACTGGGTGCCGCATGCGAGGAGTTCCCACCCGGGGTGCCTGATGAGAAGTAGTGCTGGCCAGTGGTTAGAGCACAGCAGGGGCGCAGGACTCTGGGCTTCTGTCTCTGTGACACTGCAGGTGACTTACCTCCCTGGCCCGTGCCTCAGTTTCCCCATCTCCTGAGCAGTGCGTCCCTGCCCTGGGGGGTTGTGAGCTTCCGGCAGCTGATGCTTGGGAGGTGATGTGCAGACTGGAAGCGCTCTGCGTGCGGTGTGTGGTTACCGCAGCCGTCCTCTGCCCCTTGCGGCCCATCTTATCCTGATCGACTGCCCAGGCCACGGCCAGTCCTCATGAATGACAGGATGTGAGGGAGTGGGGACTGTGAGGGTTTTATTCCCCTGGTTCGGCTGCGTGTTTCCTACTGTCCTGCAGTAACCCCAGGTGGTGCCTCAGTTTCCCCAGGCACAGTGCCAGTGCGGAGTGGGGAGGGGAGATTGGGTGTGATGATTTCTCACACGCAGGCCAGGCCCTTCCTGCTCTTTGTAACCCAGGCTACCAGGTGACCCTTTTCTTCCCCTGGAAACAGGATGAAGGTGAGAGGAGGGGCCAGGCTGGTTTGAATGGAACTGGGCTGTGGATTGAGGGGGGGGTCTGGTCTGGCTGGAGGGGAAGGAAGGGGGCCAGGGCCCGGCTTGGGGACCCCTTGTGATGGGGTTCAGGGGTCCCCCTGCACTGCGCCCTGTCCGCTGGCAGGAGTGACTCTCACTCAGCAGGTACAACAGAAGGTTTATTAGGCAACAGAAGCCCAGTTTCTCACAGAAGCGACAGTACAGCAGCCAGAGACAGTCCTTCCAACCCGTCCTGGGGAGAAGACCCCGAGGGGTGCCCCTCTGGGGTGTAGGTTTCCCCCTCCTCAGGCTGGCTGCCTTCCAGCTCTCCCTTTTCCTAGCCTCTCACTGCCGCCCCCAATTCAAAACCCAGCTCAGCTCCTCCCTCCTCTTTGTTCAGGCAGAGGTGTTACCTGCCAGTTGTAGCCCCAGGGTCATCCTTAGCCACTGGGAGCTGCTGCTTGCCTCAGACAACCAGCCTGACTCACACATGCACTCCCCCCACTCCACCACACCCCTCTGGGCCCCTCTCTCTAGGATGGATGGTCCCGACGGCTGCTGGTTCCTGTGCTGATAAGTCTGTTCTGCGCTGTGTCCCTGTCGCCTCATAACCCGTCTGTTCTCCCAGCTGAATGAGAGTCACACCTGCCTGCGCGTGGGGGGCAGCGCCCGGGGGCTAGGGTTACCATAAGTCCGTTTTTTTTTCCCAGATGCGTTCTCTGTTTTGGTTCTTAAAATTCCGTCTAGCCATTTTTCTGAAATTTTTAAAATTTAAAATTCTAAAAAGCCGTTTTCCAGACCTGCTGGGCAGGGCGCCGGCCTCAGAGACCCCATCCAGGCAGCCTGTGTGCTTTGATTTCCTGGTTATCTCAGTCTTTCTGGAGGCCACAGGCTCTGTCCTAGCCGAGAGCTTCCCAGATCCCTGCCTTTCCCTGTGCCAGACCTCAGTCCTCTCATATGATGAACGACACAGCGCTAATATCCCATCTCTGCCCGCACGGAACGAGGGTCACACTTGACTGCAGATGGGGCGCAGGGCCTGGGGACCCCCACACTCCATTCCACATGCAGGGCCAGCCTGGCCGTTTGAGTGAGGGGAAATCCAGGCTGCTCAGAGCTATGCAGATTAGCTCATTATCCCCGGTATTTGTTCCCCCCAGTGCCACATTTTGCATATCTAAATGAGTCCTTTGTGCCCTCTGTTGGAGCAATGCCCAGAGGGCAGCCAGCACCGGCCCCCCAAGTGGCAGGAGAGCCAGTGTTACCCACCCTGGGACGTGCAGTGGATTCACTCTGGCTGGCCCCACACCTGGGTCCCAGCTCACACTTATGTCCACGTGCGTGGCAGTTTGGTGAAGGCCCCACATTACCTGCCGGTTCCTGACCACAGCCAGCCGGGACCATCACCTTCTGCATCCTCCCATTTCCCTTCATTGCAGCTTCAGCTGACCCTGTTCTGTTCTGTCCCCAGCTCCTGTACCATGCACCATGGAAGGGCTGCCCTGTCCCACCCCAGAGGCAGCTGCGTAATTCCTTTCTGCCCCTTTCCATCTGCCTGTGGAGAGCGCTGGGATTCTCCGGGTCGAACGGGCATCGGACGTGAGCAGCGCCACGGCCGTGTTCGCCCCCCAGAATCAGCTGCACATCAGCCCTGGTGCATTTGAGGCTTGCAGAAGAGCACAGTGTCGGTCAAGGCCGCAAGATGTTGTCAGGTTGTCGCCCTTCAGCACAGCGTGATCGCTGCCGTAAAGGCAGGGCACAGAGTGTGGGCCCCACGGGGAGCTATGCAAACCCCAAGAGGCCTGTAATATTACCCGGGGCTCTGGGCCACACTGAGAGAACCTACCCTGGGCACGTTGGGTTCCTAGTCCATGCAGGCTTTGTACATCAGCACTGAAGAACAAGATGGTCCCTGCAGGAGACATCTTTATAGCCTGGCCCTGTGGAGGGAAAAACCCTTTCTCCACCCAGGCATGGTAGGCTCACCTGCTCTGGGTACCTGGTGCGGCACTCTGCCAGTTGGCTGCTGGGTTAGATAGCTCGTCTCAGTCAATGTGGATTCCACCTCTGGGCCTCTGTCCCTTTGTTCAGCCCCTCACCTGACTGGGAGGTGCCTCACACCTTCCCTTGTGAATCTCAGCACTAAAACATTTCTAATGCAGGCAACAGCGCCAGAATCTTTAACTTGACCCACAAACCACGGCACAGACTTACAGGAAGCGCAGACAGATTCAGGGGACTCACCAGCTTTCATTAGACACCGCGCTTGGCCCAGCTGGCACGAGATTTGGTGCGAACTTAATACCATGGTCACAGAAATAGTTTTATACATATTGTAAAAATCCAGTAATGTCGCACCTAAGGAGACTTCCGTTAATTAAAGGAGGCCTTTGATCACTGCAGTGATGGGCAGAGGGACAGCACCAGGGCTGTGCTGGAGCCACCTACGTTCCTACAGGCTGAAGTGGGACAGGAGTGGGGCAGAGTCAAACTTGGCTTCTCTCCCCTGGGGCAAACACCTCCCTAAAAGCCTCCCCTGCAGGGTGAGCAGCTGCAGCCTGAGACCTTGAAACCGACTAGAAACACCTGTGAAACTGACCAGTCTCCGTGCTGGTTGCAGCCTGAGCCTGGAGCACAGAACAAGCCCTCTGGGGGGACAGCAAGGGCTGGGTGGAAGTGGGGGTTACAGTTACTGTCGCAGTCGCTGTGTGCGGTTGTGACGGAGTGGGAATTTAGCCCCCTATTTTGCTGACTACCGCGCGCGTCTCAGTTTCCCCGCGTGGCGCGTTGCTTGGGCATCTGGCTGGTGAGAAAATGTCACTGCAGAGATCCGGGTGGGACTGATGCTTGACTGTCTGGGGCCTGGGTCCAGACAATGGCCTGGCCAGCTGGTAGCCAGCAAGCGAGGCGTGTGGTCTGGCCTGGCCTTGGGGGAAAGGGTGCCCTGGGCAAACTGGTGTTTTGGTGCCCCTGGCCCGTGTGGCTCTCCACCCCCCTGCAGCCTTAACCCCTGCGGTGCCAGGGCGCCCTGCATCCCAGTCACCTTCCCCACTTGGGCTGCAAGGGGAGGACAGGAGAACAGCAGCTGCCTCTCAGCGCAGCCTGGATGGCCCTGGTGCTGCTCCTTCCCCCTCCCCCACAGCCCCCTTGCGGGGCGTGGAGCGACACTGCATGGGGGGGGGGAGTATCTGTGTGTCACCCCCTGTGATGGAGTGGGGGATACCTGTGTGTGTGTGAGTGGTTCACAGAGGGTGTGGGGCTCCTGCTGAGGGTAACCTTGACAACCAGGTAACACCTTTGTACTGCAGACAAAGGAGGAGGTGGAGCCTGAGGGGTTTGAATTGGAACTGGGAGTTGGAAGCAGTTAGTCTGGGCTGAGGGAGAGAGAGACAAAGGAGGGGGCCAGGCCCCGGCTCTGGGGGCCCCTCGGGGCCTCCTCTCCCCAACATGAATTGGACTGGCTGTCTCTGCCTGCTGTACTGACTCCTCTGTACAATGCTGTGTCCTGTCGGCTAATAAACCTGCTGTTTTCCTGCTAAGTGAGAGACTCTTCTGCCTGCGGACAGGGTGCAGAGCTTGGGGGACCCCAAAACCCCATCACACTGGTGTCAGGAGTGGGATGTTCCGCACCCCGAGGATGGAGCATCCAGCAGTAAGTGACCGGGGCCCCGGAAGAAGTGGGGCCTGCGAGACCCAGGTGTGCTGAAGGGCAGTGAGGTGCAGTTCCCCAAGGCGGAGGGGCCTGCGGCCAAACCCAAGCAACTGCGGTTGTGGTCCTCGAGAGGGGGTGTCACACCCGAGGAGGGGTTACTCCTGGGAATCTGTTGGAGTCGGTCCCAGAAGGTGGAGGGGCCGAGAGCCCAACCCCCAGGAACAAGTGACCCCTGAGGAGACTGACGCTGAATGAGTCCTTCCCAAGACAGGGTGCTCATGGTCCCTGAGAGCGGGTGTCACACTGAAGAAGGGGTTCCGCTGGGAGTCTGTTGGAGTCGGTCCCAGAGGGCAGAGGGGCCTACGGCCTAACCCTGGGCAGCTTGTGACCCGCAAGGAGCCTGGCACACTGAAGGGATTCTTCCAGGAATCGTGGGGTGCAGAGGGCATCAGCCTGAGAGCCTGCAACCATGCTGAGCAACTCCGCTGTGAAGTGGCAGCACCTGAAAACCGAATCAAGATTAAAGAAGCTGAACAAGGCAGTGTGGATGTGCAGTGGCGGAGCTGATGGCTGGGGAGAATCCTGCAGAGGTGAGCCCGGATCGGGGCAGGAAACCCTGGACTGCATGGAGCTCTGAACCGAGTGGCCTGCCACAGCTCAAGGAGGGAAGGAGCGATTCCAACCCATCATCTACTAGTGGCCAAGACAGACCTGTGAAAAGTTTTCCAGGCCTGGGCCGAGGAAGGTGCCTGTGTGTCTGTGCAGGAAAGCAGCTTGTCCACTGGGAATGGCAAGTTGTCTGTGAGAGAAGCTGCTTCACCTTCTGTGTGTGTGTGGAGACCAGCCGGGGGGCTGGGACAAAGGAGAGAGTGTCTCCCATTGTCTGTCTGTGTTAAACAGCAGCAGCAGCAGCCTGGGGAGAGAGCAGAGCCTGCGTTTGGAAAAGGTGCCAATGAGAAAACTAGCCCATTGTCTAAGGAAAACTTCCCCAGCCTGGGGTGGCTGGAGAAGGATCCACCAGAAAAGAGCATTCCAGGTGTGTCTCTGAATCCAGCCATGGGGGCTGGAGCAGAGGGAATGGCTCCGGGATGGGGCAGTGGTATCCCTGCTAAGGACACTGGTCCTTGGTGCAAGAAAAGTGCTTCTGCTTCTGGGGAAGTGAATCCTTTGCCTGAGCCTGTGGGGGCTCAAGATGGAGCCAAGATCCCAGAGCTGGATCTGAGGGCAGCTGAAGCCCAGATGGGAAGTGGGCCTGCCTCTGTGTCTCTCAGGGGGGATGATGCTTTAACTCGGTCTGATCCAGTTAGTATCATCAGGAAATCCCAGAGACCAGACGATTCTGGTACTTGTTCTTTGCCTGATGCTGAGGTGTTATTGGGAGGGGGTGAGAGGACTCTGTCCTACCAGAGTCATCCTCTCGCCAGGACACAAGAACAGACGGGCAATGGAGTTACGTTGACTGATGAAATAAAGGAGCTGGTAGCAGAAGGGAGGAAAGGGATCCTGACCTTCTGTCCGGTGGTACTGGCTGTCTGCCTGGAGGGGGATTACGTGGGAATCTGCCTAATGGGCCAGAAGTGATCCTGGGCGTAGGTGAAACCCAGGAGCTGGTTGTGGCTCAAGGGAGCAGTGCCCCTGTGGAGGCAGACAGGGGTGAGTTGTTGTTTTGGGGAAGCTCTTAAGGAAGAGAATTTCCCTGAAACTTTTCCTGACCCATCTGTGGGGACTGCAGACAATGGGAGTGAGGTGAAGGAGAGTGAACAGGAAAGGTGCTTGTCTGTAAGAGCCAGAGCAGCCCTTTGCCTGGGGAGAAGTTTGTTTCAGCTCCTGATGGCCAGGACCTGCCTGAGTGTGAAACCACTGGCTGTGCTCTGGAAGGGTCCAAAGCAGGCAGTGTAAAAGTTTCTCAGGAATTGGAAGTTGGTGCAAGTAAAGTGAAAACTATCAGGGAATGTGAGCAGCCCTGTGAGAACCAAATAAAACAGCTGCACAGTCAGTCTCTGTAGGATGCAGGAGAGCGCCAGCAATTCCCCATCTCCAGATGGTGGAAACACTTATATTCTTATACTGGACTCCACTTCTGATTCCATGGGGAGGCAGTAGTTGGAGGTGGAAGGACAAAGGAGCTTTGGGCCTGGTGGGCCAGTAAGGGATAAACAGGGATTCCTTCATGTGGATTCTGCGTCTGGGACTCACAAAACAACTCTCAGAAAGCAGTTTGGTTTGCAAATTTCCAGACTGGTGGAGGGGAGCCATCTCCCTGAGATCATCAATGGCCCAGCTCTTGTTAGAAGAGAGGGCACAGCCAGAGAGATCAAATTTCCACCCCAGGGGGCAAGAGAGAAGATTAGAACTTGATGGTGCTAAGAAAGGCCTCAGCCATTTATCCCCAAAATACCAGATTCTCAAGGAGGTTACACAAAAGTTGTGGTCTACCAAAGAGCAACGTAAATGTGCAGTTGCAATGGGTTTGTTCTGTTACTCACGCTGACTGCTGTAACCAAGGGGTGCTGCTACCAAAAGCTGTAGAATTGTACCATGCACTGAATGTTTAAAAAGAGCCATGTGACATGATGACATTGATGTAGAAGCATAAATTGTATGCTAAAGGAGTCTGTAACTCTGAAATGTCACCATTGTTCCCTGTAACTAGTCTCGCAACCTCTGACATGAGAAGGAACATTCCAAACCTATTGTGTGGCATGGAAGGGGAAACTGAGGCACACAGCCATTGTGGTGGTCTGGCTAGATGCCAAGGATGGAAGCATTTGTACCTTCCGTTACTGGACTGTAACTGAATTCCAGACATTGGCTGGAGCAGCTGTATGGACTGGTGGTCAGATGGGGCAGGACCCAGACCACAAAAGACCTGTTTGATCTGTTGGTGCTGCAGCGAGACCAACCAACCCAAGGGAACTAAAGGAACTTGCCCGGCTGCATCACATGAAAAGGGCCAAGACCAAGCTCCTGACTTGGAGCCTCCCCCAGCAGGACTATGATGTGGAGGTGGTGCACATCGAGGGGAGAACAGAGGGTACAGCCAATGCCCTGTCACAAGGGGAGAGCCCCGAACTTCCCCAGGTCACCAGTTGAGTGACCCCGCTCAGTTCGGTCTGGAAGGGGGGAGAGATGTGATGGAGTGGGGGATACCTGTGTGTGTGTGTGAGTGGCTCACAGAGGGTGTGGGGCTCCTGCTGAGGGTAACCTTGACGACCAGGTAACACCTTTGTACTGCAGACAAAGGAGGAGGTGGAGCCTGAGGGGTTTGAATTGGAACTGGGAGTTGGAAGCAGTTAGTCTGGGCTGAGGGAGAGAGAGACCAAGGAGGGGGCCAGGCCCCGGCTCTGGGGGCCCCTCGGGGCCTCCTCTCCCCAACATGAATTGGACTGGCTGTCTCTGCCTGCTGTACTGACTCCTCTGTACAATGCTGTGTCCTGTCGGCTAATAAACCTGCTGTTTTCCTGCTAAGTGAGAGACTCTTCTGCCTGCGGACAGGGTGCAGAGCTTGGGGGACCCCAAAACCCCATCACACCCCCCTGCTCTTCTGCCAGGAGGAAACAGGGAACAGCTTCCCGCACTTCTCCCCTGCCGGCCAGCGCAGGGTCTGACCTGCAGCCCGAGCAGACCATGCTGCAGCTCTGTTACCGAGGGACACGCTCCCCTGTGTTCCTGACAGCTAACAAACCCTCGTGTTTACACGGCTGTCCGAGTCACTCGGGATTAAGGGTGGTGGGGTGCATTGCCCCCATGAGGCACAAGTCTTCCAGTGCCGGGGGAGTTGCTGAGAGGCGCTCGCAGTGTAATGCTGGCACTGAAGGCGCTGAAGTTTGGGCCCTGGAGGCGAGGGAGCCATGGGGCTGGCCCCAGTGAGACTGCGTGACCCTACGGGGGCTGACACACCCGGAGACTGTTCCAGGGCCATGCAAGCGCACTGGCTGTATGGGCCTGTGACAGTTACACCAGTGGCCAGGGAGTTGGGTGGCTTCTCCCTTAGCAGTGTCCCTTCAACTGGGTGAGAAAATAAATGGGGGCTGGGGGAGCTCATAGGCCACCAATTCTGCCATAGAATCCCTAAAGGGCTCTGCTTGGACATAGGGGTCAGATGCCAGGATCAGGGCCCTGCCCCTGCCCCAAAGGCCTCGATCCAGCCCATCCCGTGGTGTACTCAGATGGTAGGGTTGTGTTGCTGGGCTATGGGTATTTAGTGACAGAGAACCCTAGAAGATGACACCTCAGGAGGCCTCTAGTCCAACCCCTGCTTACAGCAGGACCAGCCCCACCTAATTCATCCCAGCCGGGGCTTTGTCCGGCTGGGAGTTAAGAACCTCTAGGGATGGAGATTCCACCACCTTCATAGGTAACACATTCCAGTGCTTCACCACCCTCCTGGGGAAGGAGTTTCTCCTAGTATCCAACCTGCACCTCCCCCTCTGTAACTTCAGACCATCGCTCCTTGTTCTGCTGTCCGGCACCAGAGAACAGCCTCTCTCCATCCTCTTTGGAGCCCCCCTTCAGGAAGTCGAAGGCTGCTATTAAAATCACCCCTCAGTCTTCTCTTCTGCAGACTAAACAAGCCCGAATCCCCCAGCCTCTCCCCATAGCTCTTGAGCTCCAGATCCTGAATCATTTTCGTCTCCCTCCTCCGGACCCTCTCCAGTGCGTCCACAGCTCCAGCTGCGGCCTCACCAGTGCCAAAGAGAGGGGCATAATCATGGTGTCCATTCATCCTGCGGCTCTTTCCCTTTGTTTATCCTCTGCCTTTAACTGTTGTTCTCTCTGTGGCTGAGATAATGGATATTGCAAGGCCAGTAACCAGCTGGGATTCCCCAGGCTGAGGCCCTGCTCTGGGTGCCCTTATGTCAGCTGCCAGCCCAGATGCCGGTGGATTAAGAAGATTCATCTCTGCCAAGATCCCCTCCCTGGGGAGGCCAGGCCGGGCCAGGCCAGGCCCAGCTGGGCAGGGGGTTGTTCTCCGGTGTGCAGGGAGAGCAGAGGTTTGTCCTGCTCTGGTGCAGCCGTGCTCCCCCTGAGTGCATTGTGTGCAGAGGAGGCCATGTGGCCCTGCCCTCGATGAGCTCATGGGGGGGGCGGGCAGCCTGGCTGGCCCCCAGGAGAGGGAAGGGGCAATACCCCAGGTTTACAGGCCCCACATGATGGAGGTTCCAGGACTCTTTGCAGGTGCAGCTTGTTAGCTCCAGGAGGATGTAAGGGGGGCCCACAATCAGGGGAGCTGTGGTCTGGGGCAGGGGGCGGCTAGGGCCCCCAAGCTAGGGGAGAAAGCCCAAGCTGAGGAGGGCCAGGTGGGTGGTCTCATACCAGGAGAGGCAGTCGCCGCAGGGCTGATTTGGGGTGCAGCGCTCATGGGCCACTAGCAGCAGGTTCATTCTGGGCGGCTGCCAGCAGGCGAGTGACACGCACAGAGGCTGGGTGCTCTGGTCACGCCGCAGGAACTAGCTGAGTTTGCCGACCTCAGAACCCACGCCGAGCCCAGCAGCCGGCTCTGCGGCCTGTGTGCTCCCCTGCCTGCGGGCTCCCGGCAGTACAAAGGCCAGCGCCATGCCAAGGGCCAGGTTTGAGTCCCGTTCACACGCCTACCCCTTAGGCTCAGCCTCGGAGCTGTTCCTCCGGGTGCGGAATATTTTTATGTTCCCCGAGGCCTGCGCAGACATGCACCACCATGGGAACGCACGCTGCCGGCTGGGGGCGCTCGGCTAATGAGCTGGGCAGCACCTCAGTCTCTCCTGGGCGGCCGTGCAAACACTTGGCTTCTGGGAAATGCTGAGAGCCACCACTTCCTGGGGCCACGTTTGATTAAGTTTCGGCCTCTTGTCCCTGTTTGCTGTCTCTGCTGCCGGTCTTGGGGGCTCCTGACAATGGCTGTGAGTGTCTTCATAGCCAGGAGGGCAGTTAATGGAGCCCGGCTAACCCTGCCGACTCCCACCCACGTGCCCGTGCGACCATTCGGTGCATCCTTCTGCTTGCTGCCTGCCCCTCAACCCTGTGCAAACGCAGGCTTGTGTCTGGCTGCAGAGCTGGCAGCTCAGCACTCTGTGCGTGTCCCGTCCGACTCCGGGGTCAGGTGCGCTGGGTTAACTCTTTACCTGGTGGAGCTCCTGGAGGGGTGAGGTGGGCCCAGGTCTACTGGATGCGCGGTGCCGGCTGAGAACAGCTGGTTGCCAGATTCACGCACATCCCCTCAGGGAGATATGGGGGTTTGTGACCCTGCTGGCCGGGGTCTCCCAGGCTGGTCCTGTGCTCTGCTTTCCCTTCGACTGACATGCAGCTGAGGCAGCTTCCCAGCTGGGCATTAAGGACTGCTTCAGAGCCAGGGGTTTGTACCCAGAGCCGGGCCGGGCCAGGCCAGACGTGCTGAGCCTGGCTTAGTACAATGCTCCACTCGCTCTGTCACGGCACCTGGTGCTGGGCTGCACTTCCAGCCCCTAACAGCCCCTCCCCGGTGTGTCTGAACTGAGCGGTCTCCCCCAGCCCCAGGGCGACTGTGCATCTCCCTGCTGGGGCCCTCTGTGTGTGCGCAGGAGGTGCCAGACAAGGCAGCACCGGGCACCCCGGTCCTGGGTAGGAAGGGGGAAGGTGGATGTGTGGGGGGCGCGTTCTGATACCTGCAAACATCCTCTCTGGGGTTGGCTCAAATTTAAAAGCTGGGAACGAGAATCAGGAAGGAGATCTTGGCATTATCATGGATAGTTCCTTGAAAAGATCCACGCAGTGTGCAGAGGCCGTCAGAAAGGCAAATAGGATGTTAGGCATTAGTAAAAAAGGGATAGAAGGATTAGACAAGGAGTATCTTACTGCCCCTGTATAACTCTATGGCACGCCCATGTCTTGAATACTGTGTACGGATGTGGTCTCCTCACCTAAAAAAAGATATCCTGGCACTGGAGAAGGTTTAGAAAAGGGCAACTAGAATGATTAGGGGCTTGGAACAGGTCCCGTATGAGGAGAGGCTAAAAAGATTGGGACTTTTCAGTTTAGAAAAGAGGTGACTGAGGGGGAGACATGATAGAGGTCTATAAAATTATGACAGGTGTGGAGAGGGTGACTAAGGAGAAGTTACTCACTTGTGCCCATAATACAAGAACTAGAGGACACCAAATGAAATTAATGGGGAGCAGGTTTAAAACTAATAAAAGAAAGTTCTGCTTCACTCAGCACATAGTTAACCTGTGGAACTCCTCGCCGGAGGAGACTGGCAAGGCTAGGACTGTAACAGAATTTAAGAAAGAGCTAGATACATTAATGGAGGTTAGGTCCATGAAAGGCTACTAGCCAAGGGTAGGAATGATGTCCCTGGCCTCTGATTGTCAGAGGCTGGAGATGGACGGCAGGAGACAAATCGCTTGATCATTGTCTTCAGCCCCCACCTCTGGGACACCTGGCACTGGCAACTGTCGGCAGACAGGCTACTGGCTGGATGGACCTTTGGTCTGACCCGGTGTGGCCGTTCTTATGTTCTTAATGGAAACCAAAGGGCTGAGAATGGGAATTCAGAACATGTGCTGGGCCCTTTACGAGGCTTCCAGCTTGGCCTTGTGGGGGTTGGAGTCCCCAGGGGCACCCTGGGAACTGGGGGCTAGAGCAAGGCATGCTGGGGAAGCAGGCAGGGGTATAAAGGCTTGTGACCTCCCCCAGCTAAGAACAGCTGCAGTGCCTGGGAGCTGGGACTCTGTGGTGGGGTGGGCCGGTCGGTCGGTCGATCGGTCGTTGCTTGCCTTTCTAGAGGCCCAGGGCTGGGAGAGAGCCGGGGTGTCTGTGCTTCAGAGCCCCGCTTCCCATGGGAGGTGTGATTATGCCCTTTATAGCGGGGGAGCCCCCTGCAGCCAGGGGGAGATCGCCCGCCAGACCCTGCAGAGAGCGTGGGGCTACAGACTGTCAGTCCAACGTTCACTTCCTTGGCCCCAGTGTAAGCAATGAGTATGTCCACCCGGCTGAGGGGAAACTGAGGCAGCCGTGTCTGGCGACGGAAAGCTGGTTGCTGCTTTTCTCGCCCTGCCTAGCAGGAGCTGGGTGGGGCGACGCACATGCGGCTTAGCTCAGCCTGTAGCGGCCCTTCCTGTGCAGGGCTGTGGGTTTGCTGCTGGTCAGGCGGCAGGGGGTATGGGATGATGGGGCTAAAAGCCCCAGTCAGGGAGGGCCAGAGGCTGCAGCAGGAGCTGGGGGCAGGTGGCTCTGAGTGGCACATGTGTCTCGTAACGTGCCCTCCCCGGGGAAGTGGCGGCAGCAGGCATGGGACCAGCCCTTGTCTGCGTGCACCCCCTGGTCTGGCCCTGAAAAACGGGCCCCTCCCCGGCGAGGACGCAGGCCTGGGTGAGCCGGCTTCACTAGCCACAGTGCGGCCCCCTCTGGTGCAGCAGGAGCTTGCCCGGCGCCGGGTGGACGTGCTGGGACAGGCAGGTGCATTGTGCCCGGGGAGGGGTACCAGCAGGGCTGGGTCTTGCGGCCCAGCCTAGCGCCAGGCCTGGTTCCGGAGGCGGGGCGCTCAGGGTGCCCACTGTGGCCCGTGGCGGTACAGCCCCAGTGGCCTGAGAGGCAGGGTGGGTTGCAATGTATTCCCGCCGGCAGCGTGCTACATGGGCGTGAGCCACATGGGGTCACTGCGGGCGGCGGGGCGGGGCAGTTACCCCAAACCATCCAATGGTCTGGCTCTGCGCTGCTGCTCTGATTGGTTGAGGCCCCAGGGTCCTACTCCAGGCACAGGCCCAAAGAGGTGGTAGCTCTGTCTCCCGCTTACCTCTGCACAGACTGCCCTGGGCTAGATATCCCGGCGCCTGTGGAGTGGGCTAGGTACTCCTGCATGGGACGGTTAACCACACACACAGGTGTGTGGGTTACACCTGTAGTCTGGGAAGTATTTACCCTCCTGCTGCCCCAGTGGGGCAGGGCAGGGCAGGTCTGGTATCATCATTGCGCAGATGGGGAAACTGAGGCACTGAGTGAGAGGTGGAATAGGTGCTTGACCCAACTCCCAGACATCCTAGGCTAGTGCCTTGGCTACTGACCATCCTGCCTGCAGCCTTACTGAGTGGAAAAACCCACCATCGTCCCGGGACTGGCATGTCGGCTTCCTCCGTGCACCCCCCTGCCCTCCAGCACTGCCCAGCTGCCGTGAGAAATCGGTGCCTGCTGAGGAGCCGGCCCGGGAATAGGCCTCCCTTTGCGCTGCAGCAGGACACTTGGTGTTGGCCATCTTTGCCCATTTCTCAAGCGGTTACATTGGATGCTGCCCGGCCTGGGCACCTACCCTTCTGCACACAGGGAGCCGGAGGCTGGGGAGGTGTGTTAGTGTAGGGGGAGCTCAGTGGCTTGTACTTGAATAACCTGGTCCTCAGTCCTGCAATGTGAGCCATGGCGGGGAGGGACCTTGAAACCTTGGTAGAGGTTCTGCCTTGTGGTCTCTCCCCACACGGTAAGAGCAGGGCCTAGAATGAATTATCCCTTCACGAGGGCCTGTCTGTGAGGTTCTGGTGCCCTCGTGTGGCTGTTCTGCACCCCTTGGACTCTTGCTGTCACGCTTTTCACTTCCCTGCACACGCTGGGGTCCTACAGAATGACGGGACTGGAAGGGACCTCAGGAGGTCATCTAGTCCAGCCTCCTGCTTCAAGCAGGATCAACCACCACTAAGTCATTCCAGCCAGGACCTTGTCCAGCTGGGACTTAAAAACCTCAAGGTGTGGAGAATCCACCACCTCTCTAGGCAACGCATACCAGTGCTTCACCTCCCTCCTGGGGAAGTAGTTTTTCCTAAAATCCAACCTACACCTCCCGCTCTGTAACTTCAGACCATTGCTCCTTGTTCTGCCATCTGACACCACTGAGAACAGTTTCTCACCTCCTGTTTAGAGCTCCCCTTCAGGAAGTTGAAGGCTGCTATTAAATCACCTCTAAGTCGTCTCTTCTGTAAACTAAACAAGCCCAAATCCCTCAGCCTCTCCTCATAAGTCTTGTGCTCCAGCCCCTTAATCATTTTTGTTGCCCTCCGCTGAACCTGCTCCAGCAAATCCACATCCTTTCTATACTGAGGGGCCCAAAACTGGACACAATATTCCAGATGTGGCCTCACCAGTGCCGAATAAAGAGGAATAACCACTTCTCTAGATCTGCTCGAAATGCTCCTCCTAATGCCCCCCAGTATGCCGTTAGCCTTCTTGGCTACAAGGGCACACTGTTTACTCGTACCCAGCCTTTCATCCACCATAACCCCTAGGTCCCTTTCCATCGTACTGCTGCTGAGCCAGTCAGTCCCCAGCCTATAACAATGTTTGGGATTCTTCTGCCCCAGGTGCAGGGCTCTACACTTCTCCTTGAACCGCATCAGATTTCTTTTGGCCCAGTCCTCCAATTTATCCAGGTCCCTCTGGATTCTCTCTCTACCCTCCAACATATCTACCTCTTCCCCTAGTTTTGTGTCATCCGCAAACTTGCTGAGGGTGCAACCCAGTCCCTCATCCAGGTCATTAATAAAGATGTTGAATAACACCAGCCCCGGAACCGAGCCTTGCGGCACTCTGCTTGAAACCGACCAACATCCAGATACTGAGCCTTTGACCATTACCCGTTGGGCCCTGTGATGGAGTGGGGGATACCTGTGTGTGTGAGTGGCTTACAGGGGGTGGGGGGCTCCTGCTGATGGTAACCTGGCAACCAGGTGACACCTCTGGGCTTCAGACAAAGGGGGAGGTGGAGCCTGAGGGGTTTGAATTGGAACTGGGAGTAGGAAGCAGTTAGTCTGGGCTGGGAGAGAGAGAGAGACAACGGAGGGGGCAAGGCCCTGGCTCCGGGCGCCCCTCAGGGCCTCCTCTTCCCAGCATGGATTGGACTGGCTGTCTCTGCCGCCCGTACTGACTCCTCTGTACAACACTGTGTCCTGTCGGCTAATAAACCCGCCATTCTCCTGCTGAGTGAGAGTCACTCCTGCCTGCAGACGGGGTGCAGAGCTTGGGGGACCCTGAACCCCATCACAGGCCCGACCATCAAGCCAGCTTTCTATCCATCTTATTGTCCAAGGATCCAATCCATATTTCTTTAACTTATAGACAAGAATGTTGTGGGAGACCGTATCAAAAGCCTTGCTGAAGTCAAGGTATATCACATCCACTGACTTCTCCATGTCCACAGAGCTTGTTACCTCGTCATAGAAGCTAATCAGATTGGTCAGGCAGGACTTGCCCCTGATGAATCCATGTTGGCCACTTTTGATCACTTTCCCCTCTTCCAAGTGCTCCAAAATGGATTCCTTGAGGATCCCCTCCATTATTTTTCCAGGGATTGAGGTAAGGCTGACGGGTCTATGGTTCCCTGGATTGTCCTTCTTTCCTTTTTCAAATGTGGGCACTATGTTTGCCTTCTTCCAGTCATCCGGTATCTCCCCCGATCTCCAAGAGTCTTCAAGGATAACGGCCAAAGGTTCAGCAATGACCTCTGCCAATTCCCTCAGTACCCTGGGGTGCATTAAATCCAGACCCATGGACTTGTGCACATCTAGTTTTTCTAGATAGCTCAGAACTTGTTCCTTCCCCACAGACGGCTGCCCTCCACCTTCCCGTACTGCATCGTCTAGGACCGTCACGGGGAAGTTGACTTTGTCCGTGAAGACTGAGGCAAAAAAAGCATTGAGCACTTCAGCTTTCCCTGCATCATCTGTCACTAGGTTACCTCCCTCAGCCACTAATGGCCCCGCACCTTCTGTGATAACCTCTTTATTGTTCACATGCCTGTAGAAACCCTTCTTGTTACTCTTCGCATCCCTTGCCAGCTGCAGTTCCAACTGTGCTTTCGCTTTCCTGATCACTGCCCGGCATTCTCCAGCCGTACGTTTATACTCCTCCTTAGTCAGCTGTCCACGTTTCCATTTCTTGTACGCATCCTTTTTGAGTTTAAGCTGACGAAGGATTTCCCTGTTAAGCCTGTCCTGAGCTCTGCATGGAGAACGGACCAAGCGCTGTAAAGTCAGTTGCCCAAATGCTGCATCATCATCATCATCATCAGTAACCGGGGGCTCAGCGCCCGTTGGTGTCTGTTGCCTCTCTCACTATTTCCTTCCGTCTTTCCCTGTCCAGTGCTGAGTGGCTTAGTTTCTGTAGACTAGCTCCTCACCAATCTACCACATCATCTACCCATTCTCTGTGGGGTCTGCCTCTCCTGTTCGAACTGTCCCTTATGCTGAATACCAGGGTCTTGATTTTGCGTTCGTCGTTCATTCTGCAAATCTGCCCAGATAGCTGTAGCTTCTGTTTTATAACCTTCTGCAGCAGGTTCTCTTCCGGCTGCACCTTCCTATAGAATTCCTCACTGGCGACCTTCTGCCTCCATCCTGTTCTCAGAATCTTTCCATAACAACTCCTCTCGAACACCGATATTCTTCTTTTCGAATCTGTCGTTATCAGCCATGTCTCTCATCCGTACAACACGCTGCTGAATACACACATTTTCAGGACGCCCAGCTTCGTTCTTAAGCTAATTGCTTTGCTTTTCCAGATCTTATCCATCGCCTTCAGGCTCGCTCTGGCTTTCGCTATTCTAGTCGCTATTTCCTTCTCACAGTCTAGACCATACGTGATGTTGCTCCCCAGATATGCAAACTTCTCTACGTTTGCATTTGTCCAAATGGAGCAGCAAATGTATTTTACCTTCAAATGCTTGATTCAAATTCTTGCCAGAGCACAGGGGTGGACTGGGGAGTACAATATTCTGTAGCATTTTTAAAGACTATAACAAAATAACATACTAGGCAAGGAGCTTTCGTGGGACAGAGTCACTTCTGCAGGTCTGGAGCGGGTGCTGTTCTCGTTGGTGTTGGTTGGTGTGTGACCCTCCGTGCGAAGGCTTCACTGGCAGAGCCTCGGTGGGGATGCACCATGTATTGGCGACAGTGGTCATCCGCGTGTGGAGAGGGGGAGGAATTTACCGCCCAACCCTTCCACAGGGCACTTTGAGCCATATGTCCCCAATAAACGAGATCCGTATAAAGCTCCTTATTCTGGTTTAACTGCGTCTACACTAGCGCTTACACTGGTGTAACTTGGCAGCCAAACAGTCGCACCCCTCCCAGCCACAGCTCTTCGCTGTGACAGTTACCTGGCTGGCGGGGGTGGGTGGGGGGTGTCCCTGCTTGCAGCCATGGGATGGAGATTGGTGGGCGGCTGTGTTTGGTGGTGGGGAGGCAAGAGATGGGGCTTCTTGGGTGCGGAGCTGGCTGGCTGGCAAGGCGGACGTGGGCGGGGGGGCATGTTGAGCAAGGCTGGGGCCTGCTGCTGTCTCTCTCTGCTGCCTTCGGGGACCCAGGCCTGCGTGTGCACCCTGGGAAGCTGTCACGGTTACACCAAGAGCAGAGCTGCCCGTCTGTGACACTGCTTGCAGCTCGCTGAGCTCAGCAGGAGGGAGCCTCGTCTGCCCTCACCAGGGCAGATGCCCCCTGCCCCCCAGTGACAGCCGGGGCTGCACCGAGCCCTGCTCTCTCCCAGTGCAGGCCTGCACTGACACACCCCCTCCATTGCACCTGAGTGCCTTGTCTCTGCCTTCCAGGCACACCCAACGGGCTGCCTCGGGGGCGGCAGAACATCCCCGGTCAGTGCTGCCCCCCCACGCACGGCACTCCTCCTGTCTCAGCAAACTCACGCGGCCCTTGGCTTGGCTCCTGGGCCGTCTTACAGCGGCCAGGTGTGAAGAGCCTGCCTGTGGGGTTCCGGGGCCCCTGCCCAGGGATGGCCTCGCAGTGAGCCGGTAGCCACAGGAAAACGGCCCCCTGAAGGGATCAGTCCTGCACCCCCAAAGCCCACGTGCAGCGACTCCAGCGTGGGCAGCCAGCCAAGGGCGCTGCAGCCGAGGCCCATTTTCAGCACCATTCACGTGTTAAACTTCCAAATGCCTGATGGTGTATGGTGCTGGTGGCCCGTTCCACGGCTCGGCGGGGTTCGCAGGCCTGGCTGTCCCCTGGCGGCGGGGAGAAACGGGCAGGCCTGGAGCTGTAACTCCGCATGGGTTCCTGCGGTGGAAGCAGATCGTTCTTTTCAATGCTCGTTAGAAGTGAATGAATGTGCTGACATCAGGCTAGTGATCTGCGCCGGTGTCACCCAGGGGAGGGGAGCCGTGGGGGCTGCCCGCAGGCAGAGGGGGCTCTCACTCGGCAGGGGGAGCAGACGGGTGATGGGGCGAGAGGGACACAGCGTGGATCAGATGGGCCGGCTCAGGGACCAGCCGCCGGCAGTACCATCCATCCTGGGGAGAAGGTCCAGCACCAAGCACCCTGCCCCCAAAGTACCGGAGACTGACCCCCACACCTGGCAGCCTCGTCCCAGCCTGAGCGCCAACCCCTGATGCGACGTCCTGCCCCACAAGCCGCGCCTGCACCTCCACCCAGGGAGCCCCGGGACACAGGCGCGCCCCTGGGTTCTCCCCATCGCAGTGGGAGTCACACACAATGTACTAGAGCGAATCTGGTCCCCACCGTCCCTGCCAGCGCTGGGGGAACCAGCCCCAAAGAGCGTCGCAGGAGCAGCCGCCTGCGCGTGCTAACCTCGTCCCCCGCTCCCAAGGGCGGCTCTTCTCGGAGGGAGGGACGGCTCAGTGCTTTGAGCATTAGCCTGCTGAACCTGGGGCTGTGAGCGCAGTCCTTGAGGAGGCCGTTTAGGGATTGAGGCAAATAGATGCCAGGGATGGTGCTGGGCCCTGCCAAGAGGGCAGGGGACTGGGCTAGCTGAGGTCCCTGCCAGCTCTAGGAGATGTGTATCTCCAATTATCAAATAAAATTCTCGCCTTTGCCCACGTGAGCTGAAGGGCTTACGGCACCGGGGACAGGAACAGTCTTTCCACGCCCGTCTGCTTGGAGTCCGGGGCCGTCCCCGTGGGGTGGGGCGGGATGGTGCTTTGGGGGTTGGAGCTCAGCCCTGCACCCTCGAAGCGTCTCTCTCCAGCCTGGTGGTTTACGCACTCACAGCAGCTCAAATGGTGCCATGCACGAGGGGCCGCCCCTGCTGGAAGTGAGAATCGTGTGGCAGCCCTACGCAAGGCTAAACACGGTCTTACCTGTCTAACCCATTTGACCAACACTAGCACCGGGTGAGCCTGGAGAGAGGCCTTTGGTTTCGTCGACCGTGGGATTCTGTTTCGAGAGCAAGCTGTGCTGGGAAGCGATGGGATCCACCTAAAAAGAGAAGAAAGAGCATCTTTGCAGGCAGGCTTGCAAACCTAGTTAGGAGGGCTTTGAACTAGGTTGGTCGGGGGACGGTGACCCAAGCCCTGAGGGAAGGGACAAAGTGCAGCAAAGGAGGACCCCTCATTCGAAAGGAGAAGGTGGGCCAGTCATCTTCTTACCTATGGTGTTTGTACACAAAGGCGTAGTGGGCATCCTTCAGCCTGCATAGGCTATGGATCGCGCCCTTTATGGTTTCAATTGAGGACTTCATTTGCAGCATCTACTGTGACTATGAAGACCCACACGAGAGTGAACGCAAAGGCAAGAAGCCTGGGAAACAAACAGGAGGAATTAGAGGCCCTGACACAGTCAGAGGAGTACGAGGTGATTGGAGACTCGGTGGGGTCAGAGGAGTATGAGGTGATTGGAGACTCGGTGGGGTCAGAGGAGTATGAGGTGGTTGGAGACTCGGTGGGATGACTCGTGTAACTGGAGCGCTGTCATGGAAGGGTATAAACTGTTCAGGAAGGACAGGCAGGGGAGAAAAGGAGGAGTTGGGATTTATGGGAGGGAGCAGCATGATTGCTCAGCGCTCCAGTTTATGGAACAAGAAGACAGTGGAGTGTCTTTGGGTTAAGCTTAGAGGCAGAAGGAACAGAGGTGATACAGTGTTTGGTGTCTGCTATAGGCCGCCTGATGAGGTAGACGAGGATTTCTTTTGACAAGTAAAAGAAGCTTCCAAATCCCAGGTCCTGGTGCTCCTGGAAGTCTTTAATCACTCAGATATTTGTTGGGAGACCAATACAGTAGCACAGACAATCCAGGAAGTTTGTGGAGAAGGTTGGGGACAACTTCTTGGTACAAGTACAGAAGGAACTGACCGGAGGCCATGCGCGGCCTGACCTGCTGCTCACAAACAGGGAATAACTAGTAGGAGAAGTAGAGGTGGGTGGCAACCTGGGCTGCAGCGACCATGAGATGGTCGATTTCAGGATCCTGATGAAAGGAGGAAGGGTGAGCAGTAATGTACAGACCCTTGATTTGAAAAGAGCAGACTTCAACTCCGTGAGAGAACTGATGGGCAGGATCCCCTGGGAAGCTAATATGAAGGGGAAAGGAGTTTAGGAGAACTGGCAGTATTTTAAAGAGGTCTTATGGACGGCACAGGAACAAACCATCCTGATGCGCTGGAAGAGAAGTAAACATGGTAGGCAACCAGCTTCGCTTACAAAGGAAATCCTTGGCGAGCTTAAACTCAAAGGATGTGTATAAGAAGTGGAAACTTGGACAGATAGTAAGGAGTATAAATCTACGGCTGGAGAATGCTGGTAGGGGGAGGTAGTCAGGAAAGTGAATGCACAATTGGAACTGCAGCTATCCAGGAATGTGAAGGGTAACAAGAAGAGCTTCTGCAAGTATGTTAAAAGAAGAGGGTGATGGGGGAGGGTGTGGGGCAGTTCCTGGACGAGGGAGGTCACCTGTGACAGATGATGTGGCAAAGGCTGAAGTACTCAGTGCTTTTTTTTTTTTTTTGCCTCTCTCTTCACGGACACGGTCAGCTCCCAGACTACGGCACTGGGCAATGCAGTGTGGGAAGGAGCTGGGCAGCCCTTGGTGGGGGAAGAACGCATTAAGAGCTGTTCAGAAAAGCTAGACGCACACAAACCCATGGGTCCGGGTTTAATGCACCCAAGGGTACCGAGGGAATTGGCAGAGGTCATTGCACCTCATTGACCGGCCCCTGCGTTTACTAGCGTAAAAGCCATAAACTCCTAGAGGCCAGGTTCCGGTCTGAGCACTGGCTGGGGATTTGCCAATAGCCCCAAGTCACCCCTGCCCTGGTAGATTCAGTGGGTATCCAGAGCCAGGGGCAGGGGAAGGAGGAGGTTGGGTGATGGTGATTTCCCTTCCAAAATCCTCGTAGAATCTCCTGGTTTTATCCCTGCGCAGTGCAGGCGATGCAGGGGGACTGTGGTCTAGTGATTACGCTGTCAGGGTGGAGTTATCCCCCGGTTCGGTTGCTTGTGTTTCCTACTGTCCCGCATTAACCAGCGGCAGGTGCCTCAGTTTCCCCAGGCACAGTGTCAGTGCGCAGTGGGGAGGGGCAGTTCGGAGTGATGACTTCTCACGTGTAGGTAATGCTCCTCCGGGGCCTTTGTAACCCAGGCCACCAGGTGACCCCTTTCTTCCCTGGGAGACAGGACAAAGGCGGGAGGAGGGGCCGGGCTGGTTCGAGTGGAACTGGGCAGGTGTTGGGACCCTCTGTGGACTTAGGAGGGAGGAAGGAGGCCAGGACCCCAGCTCAGGGACCCCTTTGCCCTGTGACGTATCCCCATATCTGGGCTGGCTGTCGCTGCCTCCGGAATCGGTGTCTCTCTGGGGCCCAGATGCGCAGTGTCGCTGTTATGCAGAAAACACAGACAGGAGCTTTTTCAGGGGACAAGGCAGTAAGCCACGGTTATTATAAGAGTAATTAATACCTATCTACATACCCTTTAAACACACACACACACACACACATCCCAGATGTTCTGCAGCTGCTGCATAATTACCAGTCCTGAGCTGGCAGCTTGGGTTCGTAGCTTGTGGCAGCTGACTGGCCAGGAAAGCTGGGCTCAAGGAAGAGCTGGGTCTCTGTCGGGCGCGCACCGATGCTCTTTGATGTTTCAGGCAGAACGTTACCCAGAGGTCCTTCCTTCTCCCCCCTTCTTTTATAGGGTACAGGCTAGATGTCAGCCTATGGGTCCTGCTGTGTCAGGCTGCCTCAGAGTCACATCCAGACATGACTTTCCTGCTTGTCCTTAGTGGGACCTTGTTCTTTTGTCTTTGGGGTGGATCTTTTCTCACCTTCAGGGCATTGTTTGCACTTCTTCAGCCACTGGTGTCTGATCTTCAGGACAGGCTGACATGGAGGATCAATCATACATACCCCATTCACACATCTAATGCAATTCTACAATTCGCACCCTAGTCACTTAACTAGGCAAGGGTTCAGCTCCAAGAGAGCTCACAGAATGCAGTATGGAGTCTGGTACAATATGGAGTCTGGATTTGTTCCAGTGATTTTACAGTTTATAACATAACTAGGTGTGAATCTGTACAAATATAAACTGAAACAAATGAATAATCAAATATGACTAATTAACCCTACATCGCAAACTCAGTCCTGCCCCATCCCTGGGCCCCGAGTAAGTGAGAGTAATGCAGCAGCTCCCAAGTACTCTGCAGTGTAAAGCTGACCACTAAACTGCCGACCCTGGTGTCTCTGTTACCAACACTTGGATGTGAGGGAGGCAGACGGATCCTGGCTTTGTCAGTTGGGATTGGGCTGAGACACAGGGCCTGGCCATGAGCCGGCACCTGCTCTGCCAGTGTCACAAGTCCATCACCTCCTGGTTTATGTTAACGGGGGCAAGCTGGGTGTGCTGGGGCAGACTCGCCATGGGGCCTGGTACCCTCTGCTGGTAGCGCAGTGTTGTAGGAGTGTGACAGTAACAGGACACTTGGAAATGGCAGAGATGCTTAATGACTTCTTTGCTTTGGTCTTCAGCGAGAAGTCTGAGGAAGGAATGCCTAACGTGGTGGGAAAGGGGTGAATTTAGAACATAAAATAAAAAAAAACAGCTTAAAAAGACACTTAGAAAAGTTAGATGTCTGCAAGTCGCCAGGGCCTGATGAAATGTATCCTAGAATACTCAAGGAGCTGAGAGAGGAGGTATCTGAGCCTTTAGCTATCAGAGAGGTAGCCATGTTAATCTGTATCTTCAAGAACAACTAGAAGTCCTGTGGTACCTTATAAACTAACAGATATTTTGGAGCATAAGCTTTTGTGGGCAAAGACCCACTTCATCGGATGCGCAGGTGGGGGGTGGGGGGTATTTAAAGAGTGGGGTCCCAGTAAAAGGGAGGGCCAGAGCTGACAAGGTCTATTCAGCAAGGTAACGGGCCATTTCCACCTTGCTGAATAGACCTTGTCAGCTCTGTCCCTTCCTTTTACTGCGACCCCACTCTTTAAATACCGCTCTGAACCGCCCCCCCACCTCATGCATCTGATGAAGTGGGTCTTTGCCCATGAAAGCTGATGCTCCAAAATATCTGTTAGTCTATAAAGTGCCACAGGACTTCTAGTTGTTCTCTACAGACCAGTCAGTCTAACTTCTGTGTCAGGAATGATAATGGAGCAAGTAATTAAGGAAATCATCTGCAGACGCTGGGAAGGTGGTAAGCTGATAAGGAACAGCCAGCACGGATTTGCAAAGAACAAATCATGTCAAACCAATCTGATAGCTTCCTTTGATAGGATAATGAACCTTGTGGATAAGGGAGAAGCGGTGGATGTGGTATACCTAGATATTAGTAAGGCATTTGATACGGTCTCGCATGATATTCTCGTCAATAAACTAGGCAAATACAACTTAGGTGGGGCTACTATAAGGTGGGTGCAAAACTGGCTGGATAACCGTACTCAGAGTACTAACAGAGAGGGAGCTGTGCTAGTCTATAGACTATCAAAACAAAAAGCAGTCAAGTAGCACTTTAAAGACTAAACAAATAATTTATATGGTGAGCTTTCATGGGACAGACCCATTTGAGACGTACTCAGAGTAGTTATTAATGGTTCTCAATCCTGCTGGAAAGGTATAACAAGTGAGGTTTCTCAGGGGTCTGAATTGGGACAGGTTTTGTCCGATATCTTTATCAAGGATTTAGATATTGGCATAGAAAGTACGCTTATTAAGTTTGCAGATGATACCAAGCTGGGAGGGGTTGCAACTGCTTTGGAGGATAAGGTCAAAATGATCTGGACAAACTGGAGAAATAGTCTGAAGTAAACAGGATGAAGTTTAATAAAGACAAATGCAAAGTGCTCCACTTAGGAAGAAACAATCAGTTTCACACATACAGAATGGGAAGGAACTGTCTAGGAATGACTACGGCAGAAAGGGATCTGGGGGTCATAATGGACCACAAGTTAAATATGAGTCGACAGTGTGATGCTGTTGCAGAAAAAGTAAATATGATTCTAGGATGCAAGTGTGATGGAGTGGGGGGGGTGCATGTGTGAGTCAGGCTGGATGTCTGAGGCAAGCAGCAGCTCCCAGTGGCTAAGGATGACCCTGGGGCTACAACTGGCAGATAACACCTCTGCCTGAACAAAGAGCAGGGAGGAGCTGAGCTGGGTTTTGAATCGGGGGCGGCAGTTAGAGGCGAGGAAAAGGGAGAGCTGGAAGGCAGCCAGCCTGAGGAGGGGGAAAGCTACACCCCATAGGGGCACCCCTCGGGGTCTTCCCCCCAGGACAGGTTGGAAGGACTGTCTCTGGCTGCTATGCTGTCGCTTCTGTGAGAAACTGGACATCTGTTGCCTAATAAACCTTCTGTTGTACCTGCTGAGTGAGAGTCACTCCTGCCAGCGGACGGGGTGCAGTGCAGGGGGACCCCTGAACCCCATCACAGCAAGACACGAGAAGTCATTCTTCCGCTCTACTCTGCTCTGGTTAGGCCTCAGCTGGAGTATTGTGTCCAGTTCTGGGCACCGCAGTTCAAGAAAGATGTGGCGAAATTGGAAAGGGTCCAGAAAAGAGCAACGAGAATGATCAAAGGTCTAGAGAATGTGACCTATGAAGAAAGGCTGAAAGAATTGGGCTTGTTTAGTTTGGAAAAGAGAAGCTTGAGGGGGGACATGACAGCTATTTTCAGGTATCTAAAAGGGAGTCATAAGGAGGAGGGAGAAAACTTGTTCTTTTTGGCCTCTGAGGATAGAACAAGAGGCAACGGGCTTAAACTGCAGCGGGGGAGGTTTAGGTTGGACATTAGGAAAAAGTTCCCAACTGTCAGGGTGGTCAAACAGTGGAATAAATTGCCTGGGGAGGTTGTGGAATCTCCATCACTGGAGATAGTTAAGAGCAGGTTAGATAAATGTCTGTCAGGGTTGGTCTAGACAGTACTTGGTCCTGCCAAGAGGGCAGGGGGCTGGACTAGATGACCTCTCAAGGTCCCTTCCAGTCCGAGTTGTCTATGATTCTCTGCCAGTATATCAGCAAGGGAGCCTTGGTGCAGCAGGGCTGAGCCAGGTGCTGGGGATGGGGGAGCTGGGGCTTCTGAGTTGCAGCTAAGCTGGTCCATGCAGGGCAGGGCAAGCCAGAAAGCAGGATCTCCTGGGTGGGTGGTTCTTCACTCCCCCTCCTTCCTGTTGTGATGAGGAGCTATCAAGTTGCACCCCAGAGCTGGCTGCATTTCAGCAGGAGGGTGACTCCTTGTCTGCCTTGCAGGGGCATTGAGATGCAGGCAAATGGGCAGGAACCCTTGGCAGCACTGTAGTTCCCTGCCTGTATCTCAGGTGCTCTGGGATGGGCCTTGTTCTGTGTGGGTCCAGGCCCTCCCTTCTCCCCCTCAGCGGACACTGGCTTATTGTCCTGGGGCACTGGGGAGTCGGGCTCTGAGCACACAGCTGGGTTTTCTTAGGGTTGCACTTATTCCTCTGCCCCTAGTCCCTCTTGTAGCTGGGCATTGCCCTAAAGGCAGCCCCTACTGCCCGCGTCCCAGTCTGCAGGGGACCCACCCCTGTGACCAAGTGCTGTGTGAGGATTTACTCCCCTGGGGAGGGTATGTGTGTTTCCTGGGCTACGTCTACACGTGCACCCAACTTCGAAATAGGCTATTTCGATGAATAACGTCTACACGTCCTCCAGGGCTGGCAACGTCGATGTTCAACTTCGACGTTGCTCAGCCCAACATCGAAATAGGCACAGCGAGGGAACGTCTACACGGCAAAGTAGCACACATCGAAATAAGGGAGCCATGCACAGCTGCAGACAGGGTCACGGGGCGGACTCAACAGCAAGTCGCTCCCTTAAAGGGCCCCTCCCAGACACACTTTCATTAAACAGTGCAAGATACACAGAGCCAACAACTAGTTGCAGACCCTGTATATGCAGCACGGACCCCCAGCTGCAGCAGCAGCAGCCAGAAGCCCTGGGCTAAGGGCTGCTGCCCACGGTGACCACAGAGCCCCGCAAGGGCTGGAGAGAGAGTATCTCTCAACCCCCCAGCTGATGGCCGCCATGGAGGACCCCGCTATTTCGATGTTGCGGGACGCGGATCGTCTACACGTCCCTACTTCGATGTTGAACGTCGAAGTAGGGCGCTATTCCCATCTGCTCATGGGGTTAGCGACTTCGACGTCTCGCCGCCTAACGTCGATTTCAACTTCGAAATAGCGCCCAACACGTGTAGACGTGACGGGCGCTATTTCGAAGTTACTGCCGCTACTTCGAAGTAGCGTGCACGTGTAGACGCAGCCCTGCTGTCCTGGGTTTGTCACTGAAGGGTTGGCCATGAGCAGTAATCCACTATCCAGGGGTCGGATGGCCACTCCGGTGGGGAAATGCAGACTGGAAGTGTGGCGGGGGTGTCTGGGGTAGGAAGGCCGGGCTGACTTGGGCTGAAGCAGCTGCCCAGTGCATGTCCTTCTAGAGCCCTTCATTGAGTCACGTGTGGGGATCAAACCTGGACACCCAGGCTGGGCCAAGCTGGAGTCAAAGCCGTTCAGCTGGGAGGCAGCAGCAGACTCCCATGTGGTCCAGGGGGCCGAGAGTGCATTAGGAGGAGCCTTAGGAGGAGCATTGCAAGCAGAGCTAGAGAAGTGGTTGTTCCCCTCGATTCGGCACTGGTGAAGCCACAGCTGGAATATTGTGTCCAGTTTTGGGCCCCCCGGTAAAGAAAAGATGTGGATTTGCTGGAGCAGGTTCAGCGAAGGGCAACAAAAATGATTAAGGGGCTGGAGCACAAGAGCTATGAGGAGAGGCTGAGGGATTTGGGTTATTTAGTTTGCAGAAGAGAAGACTGAGGGGTGATTTAATAGCAGCCTTCAACTTCCTGAAGGGGAGCTCTAAAGAGGAGGGTGAGAAACTGTTCTCAGTGGTGTCAGATGGCAGAACAAGGAGCAATGGTCAGAAGTTGAAGAGGGGGAGGTGCAGGTTGGATATTAGGAAAAACTATTTCCCCAGGAGGGTGGTGAAGCACTGGGATGCGTTGCCTAGAGAGGTGGTGGATTCTCCATCCCTAGAGGTTTTTAAGTCCTGGCTGGACAAGGTCCTGGCTGGGATGACTTAGTGGTGGTTGATCCTGCTGGAAGCAGGAGGCTGGACTAGATGACCTCCTGAGGTCCCTTCCCGCCCTGTGATTCTGTGGTGGTGGCGGGGGGGGGCAGCCTGATCCAGCTGCGGAAACAGTCCACCCCCCGTCTGCTCACTGCCCTCGGAGATGTGGGACGAGGGGCTTTGCTGGCTGTGGAGGGGGCTCTCTTTCAGGTTGGGGCTGAGAGCCAGGAATGGGGTTGGCCGGCATTCCCCGTGGCAGGCCGGGGGCTGGCAGCCGGTGCCTCTGGTATGAGGGCTGGGCTGGAGGATCTTTCCTAATGAGCTGGAAAGGAGAGGGAGGTGAGAGACCCAAACCTGGCCATGGGGGTGGACACTGGGGGCAAGGGGTGAATGTTGGGGATTTCAAGTACTCTGAGACCTGACAGTGGTGCTGCTTGTCTGGACAGTACTGACGGGTTTGTGCTTTCCTGGCTGTACCAGCCCGCAGGGAGCAGCCCGGGGCTGATGGAGCGGTGGAGATGCGAAATATTGAAGCTCTTTTGGTGAGAAAACCCCAATTCAGGAGCTCTCTGGCCGCACTTTGTCTGGGTAGTGTTGAGGGTTGTATATGTCAACTGGATGTGGTGAAATCCAGGTTTACTGCCATTTACGGCTGACACCCGAATCCACGAAGACTCTCGTACGTGACGGAGGGCTCCGGGAGAGCTGCATGAGCCCGGGAAAGGGACCTGGGCTCCGCACTGGCAGCTCAAGGAGACAGCTGCTCAATGGGCGAGTAAGGTTAAAAAAAAAGGACCCCCCCCCCGGCCAGGGCTCCCTCTAACTTTGTCCACTCCTGGGTGGACTAAATTTGGCTCTGGCAATCCAGGCATGTGTGGACATGCAGCACCCACAGAAACACGCCCCACCTGTCCGGGCTCTGCTAATCAGCTGGGCAGCACCTGAATCCCCCCGGGCGGCTACCCAAGAGCTCAGTGGCCAGCTAAGGCTGACCTCTCCCCGGGGGTTCGGAGGGGTGAGGAATGGACCCTAGACCATGACATGGGGAATATTCAACCATGCAGCCTCAGCCAGCGCTGGAGCTCAGGTCTGTGTAACCCCCGGACTGGGGGTGGTGGGAAAAGGGAGGAGACGGGGGAGAGCTGCCAGGGGAGGGAGAGGAAGGGGGCCGGCTGGCCTCTGCGGTTGGGATAACATCTGTGAGAGGCCAGGGGCCGAGCAGGGGCTGGTTGCCCGGCTCACAGCTCCCGCCTGGGCAGGGGCGCGGCCAGGCAGAGGAGGACGTGCTCTTGCAGGGGGATTAGCCTGGGGAACTCACTGCTGCAGGGAGCCCCTGGGGCTCAGGAGTGGGCAAGATGCGAAACCGGGGGGGTGGGTTGTTTTCGATGGGGCCCAGCCTGGCACTGATGGAGCCGCTACCCCCCAGCCAGGAGGGGCCCCAGGGGGTGTCGCACCCCCAAGGCTCCCCCGCCCCATTGTGCTGAGGCACCCTTGGGTGCGGGGGCTGAGCCCCGGGGGCTGCTTGGGGCACTGGGGCCCGGCCCTAGGCAAGTCGCTGCTGCCCCCAGCCCCGCAGCGCCCCGAGAGCAGCCGGGTGGGGCAAGTGATGCGGGGGTGGGGGACGGCTGGGCCCTGCCCAGAGAGCAGCGGGACCCGGGGCGGCTGCCCCTTGCCCTGCCCGGGGCCGGGCCGCAGGGGTGTGAGGGGGTGGGGCCGGGCCGGGCTGAGGGGCTGGCGGGGGCGTGGGGGGCGGCGCGGGGGAGGGGGAGGGACGGGGCTGTGGGGCGGGGCGGGGCGCTGGGGGGCCGAGGGCGGGGCCGGGCTGTGGGGCTGGCGGCGGGGGTCCGGGGGAGGTGGAGTGGGAGGGGCCGGGCTGCGCAGGGGGGTGCGGTGGGGCGGGGCCGGGCCGGGCCGGGCCGGGCTGTGGGGCGGGGCTGGGGGAAGGGGCGGGCACCGCCCGCCGGGGCTGCCCCACCGCTGCTGGCAGAGCCCTGGGCTCCGGTGCAGGCGCGGACCGGCCGGGGCTTCCCACCCCCGCTGGGGCAGCTGCTGCGGGTGAGAGCCCGGCGGGACACGAACTTCCCTGGCCGGGCCCGGCTGCGCTGGCACCATGAGTCCCTGCCCGCGGCGGTGCCAGCGGCAGCTGGGGAAAGCCATCCGCCTCTTCTACCACTTCCTCACCGGGACCCTGGCACAAGGTAGGGAGGGGGGACCCGGCGTGGGGGCGGGCGTGCCCAGCCTGCCCGGGTGGCATTGCCCAGCGGCGCCGTGGTGGGGCTTGTCTGGAAGGGCTGGGGCTGGAGTCTCAGTAGTGGGGGGGTCCCAGCCCCCCAGGTGATCATCTCTTGAGGGGGGGAGGCGGCCTGGCAGGCGGTGCCCCTCCGGAAGGTGCTGGGTGTGGGTGCGCAGGACGGAGGGGGCGCTGGGGACCGAGGTGGGCGATTGTCCCCCACACACATGGGCAGGCAGAGCATTGGGGTGTCACATTTCAGCTTCCCCGTGCCCTGGCCCCCAGGAGAGATGAGGGGGGGTGAGTGGTTGTGTTGGGGGCAGGGTTCCAGTCCCCCCCCCCCATCCCCCAGCTGTGTACGTGAGTCTGCCCCAGCCCTGGGGCTTGCAGGCCTGGGTCAGTCCCTGGGCACCCTGTGCCCTGCGTGCCGGGGGGCAGGCTGTGTTTGACAGTGAGTTACAGTCCAAACCTCCCCTTGCCCTGGGTCCAGGAGATACCCCCACCCTCCTGGCTGGGAGCCTCAGCCCCTTGGCCACGGTTGGAGTCTCCCGGGGCATTCCAGTGATGCTGCTTGCCACGGGGGGGGGGGGGGGGGTGGTCCTAGGACACCCAGTGCCCCCCCCCAGGAAAGAGGGGGGAAGATCTTGGTTCTTATGTTGCCCCCTCCCCAGACAGGAGTTTTCATCCTCCTGTGCCCATTTGCCACCTGTAAACCCAGCACCCCACCTGCACAACAGGCGCTGGAACAGCTGGGCTGGCGTCGCTTGTAGCGGGGAGGTGCAACACCACAGCCTAGTGACGTGGGCACAGCTGGCAGCACTGCCTGGTGCCTGCCCCCCACCAGGGTGCGCCTGCGTCACTTCATAGCCAGCTGCGCCTTGCAGACCTGGCGAGGGCTGGGTGCTGGTGGGGCTGGTTCTGCGTCAGCTCAGCCCAAAGCCGCAGTTTCCTGTGGCTTGCTGAGCACCCCCAAGAGCCCCTCCTGGGGGCCCTGATCTCTCCTCCCTGCACTGGGGTGAGGCTCTGTCCTGCAGGAGCCTGGGCTCAATTCCTGGCTCCGGTGTCTTGCTCCCTGGGGCTGTCAGAGGGTAGGTGCCATGAGGCAGGAGTGTGCTGTGCTCCTTTCGGGGTGCCGAATCGGGGCGGGGTGGGTGGCTTGCTCTCCAGCCAGCCCCTGGGCTTGTGCAGCATCAGCAGCAGCACTGAGCAAGCGTGGGAGACTGGCAGTGTGCCCCAGCTGGCTTCGTGCGTTGTGTCCGTCTCACTCTCGGCAAGAGCGACTGGGAAACCCCCGCTCTGGCGCTGGGCGGGCGGGCGGGCGTGCTCGGGTTTCAGTCAGCAGCTGTCCTGCCTTGGGTGGGGGGCTGAGAGCTGAGCAGGGCTGTGACGGGCTGGATGACTGCAGGGAGGGGGCCTCTCTCCTAGCTCAGTGCTGGCTCCCCAGTGCTGCTGGACTAGCTGGGTGGGGACTTATCCGTTTGAGGCCAGCTGCCCCCAGCCCGGCCCTGGGCACTGGAGGTGTCTCCTAGCTGGCTCCCCTTCCTTTGGTTTGCTCTGAGGCTAATGGGTTTGTGCTAATGTGAGTGGGATGAGATGGGGCTCTGGGGAGGCGGATGTGGCTCTCCTCTGTGCCCAGCGGTGCCCGCCTTCCCCTGCCACGTGGCCGGGGGTCGTGCCTGGCAGCTGCAGTGATGACTGTGGACAGGGGCTCACACCCTGGGGCCCAGCTGCAGGGACTCTCAGCCGCCCAGCTGGCAGCGTTGTCAGCCTCTTCAGCCACCGGCCCCCTGCGCCCCCGTGCCTCCCCGGGGCAGTCGGTGCACAAGCAGCCTCTGCATGCCAGCCCTTGCTGGCAGAAGTGCAGCCGTTGGGAGCCTGGCTCCCTGGACAGTGACTCCCCAGCCCCACTGCAGAGCACTCCCTCCGGCTGGCCAGGCCCAGGGCGGCCTGGGGAGGGCCAGTGTTGCCTTTGCAGCAAGTGCCTGCTAGTGAGGGCATGTCTGTGTCCGGCTGTGCCTGCGGCGTGCCAGCCCCCCAGAGCGGGGGAAGCAGGCGGTGGGGTGAGCTGTGCTGGGGTAGGGATGGGAGTGGTTCCAGGAGCCGTCGGCACAGTGACCTTCGCGTGTATGCAGCCACCGGCCAAGCGGCCCCGGCCAGCCCAGGGGCACATCACGTTGGCCTGTCACAGCTTGTGATGGTCTGGAAAGATGCGCAGCGCCCGTCCTGCAATAAGCAGGGTGCATGGTGGTGTCTTGTGAGCCCAGGCTGGGAGCCGGTGGCTGGTGCAGGGTCAGAGGGGAGAGGAGGGCTCATCCAAGGCCCTGTCGCGTTAGTGCGGAGAGGGGCAAGCAGGCAAGCCAGCCGGATGGATCTGCCGGCTGTGGGAAGCGTGCTGGGCGCCGGGTGCTGCTGGGAAGGGCACCTCACCTTGTTCCAGCAGGATGTACCTGTAGCTGTGGGGCTGCCTTCCTGCAGGGGCTGGATTGCCTGCTGCCGGCGGCTTTTCCCACTGCTCCTTGCCGGGGGCACTTCCCTGTACACGTGCTGCAGCCTCACCCCGAGTGTCCTCGGCAGGCGACCCGTCCTCTGCAGCTGCTGGCACCTCGCCACTCCCCCGTGCACTGCCCTGGGCGCTCTCACGCCTCATGGGGCTGCATCAGGGGGTTGCAAGGCAGCCCCTGCTCTTTCCGTGCCAGATTCAAGTTCATGGGGGCACTTCCCACTGCTGGGGGCCCCCTGCAGGAACCGCTGGCCTTTGGCAGCATTACCAGCCACCTGGCACCGGCTCTCGGGGTGTGTGATGGAGTGGGGGATACGGGTGTGTTTGTGAGGGGCTCACAGGGGGTGGGGGGCTCCTGCTGATGGTAACCTGGTGACCAGGTGACACCTCTAGGCTGCAGACAAAGGGGGAGGTGGAGCCTGAGGGGTTTGAATTGGACCTGGGAGTTGGAAGCAGTTAGTCTGGGCTGGGAAAGAGAGAGACAAAGGAGGGGGCAACGCCCTGGCTTGGGGGACCCCTTGGGGCCTCCTCTCCCCAGCGTGGTTTGGACTGGCTGTCTCTGCCGGCTGCACTGACTCCTCTGTACGACTCTGTGTCCCTGTTGGCTAATAAACCCGCCATTCTCCTGCTGAGTGAGAGTCACTCCTGCCTGCAGATGGGGTGCAGAGCCTGGGGATCCATGAACCCCATCACAGGGTGTAATAGGACAGCTAGAGAAATCAATCCAGGGTAATTCTGCTTAAAATCTGGGCCACTTACAGCCCCAGGCTGGGATTTCCTTCTCACTAAGGCAAATCCAACCGGCCTCCACAGCACCTCTGCCAGCCCCACTGGCCAGCCAGAAGCCACACAAGCAAACCCACGGATGTCCCAGCTGCTCTGCCAGCCCAGCCCAACAACCCCCAAATTCAGGTGAGAGGCTCTTAAGCCTATTTCGCCCAACACCACACCGATTCTTCCAGACCCCAAAGGGCCCAGCCCCTAGTCAATATATACTTGAATCTTACCCAAACAATACGCTCACCAATGCTTTAGATCTAATATCTAAGGGTTTATTAATACAAAAGAAAGAGCAGAGTTAGAGAGAAGCATTGTTAACGCAACACTTTACATGCATCAGCCATAACTACTGACGCAGCCAGCGGTGTTATTTGCTGATTCTTGAAAGTCTCTAAAAGCTCATTTCAGGTCACACAGATTCAGTCATTGGGGTGCTGTAGATCCGGCCCGGTGGGGTCCACATGCTGGACACGGACCCTTGGAGACCATGAGAGAAAAGATCCAAGATGGACCCCGCTAAGCCCACATCATCCCTCTGAGGGATGGGTCCCAGTCCAGACAATAGACTCAGGAGGGCTGAAGAACCAAGAAAGTCCCTGTTGGGGCGCATCTGAAAGTTTTTCATATGTGGAGGGAAAAGTCCACCTTCTCCACAGGCCTTGGCCCACCACCTGCCCCGGTGGGTCTCTGTGCTGAGTTCCCATTCGCTGCCATCCCAGTAGGAAAACCCACCATCACAAAATGGGTGTTGGCCGTCTGGGTGTATTGTCCCAGCTGGGGTGGAGCCCCACCTCCCACTGTGAACCTCAGCAGTGGTGGACCTCCTGCATTTGACGAAGCGGGTCTCTGCCCACAAAAGCTCACGCTCCAAAATATCTGTTAGTCTAGAAGGTGCCACAGGACTTCTTCTTGTTCTCAGCACCGAGACATTTCTCACCCAGCTGCAGAGCTACAATCTATAACGTCACCCACGTACGTGATGCAGATGCACAAGTAGCACGCACAGATTCAGGGCATCGCCAGCTTTCATTAGACACTCACACGGCCTGCCCCCAGCGCAGCATTTGGGGCCAGTAGCCACACTGGTCACGAAAATGGTTTCCAGACCCAATTTAAAAGTCCAGCCACATGACACGGGGCTGCTTCGCTCCGCTGGAAGGGTGGCACGCTGCCTGCTGAGAACCGAGCCGAGACAGGCCTTGGAGTGGCTGGTGGTGCTTCCAGCTGTGGCAGGGAGCTAGAAGTGAGCAGCCAGCTGGTTCCAGCCCTGCCCCCTGCACAGGTATGGGAGACAATCACACCAGCCCCCGCTGGCCAGGGCTGGAGGCTGCAGGGGGCAGGGGAGAGGGAGCTGCCAGCATCCCACCCAGGGCTTCTCATGGCCGGAGAAAAACAAGAGCCAGCCCTGACCCCTGTGCCAGTCGCCAGCTGGACTGATTGACACCCGCATCCCCTCAGCTCTCCAGTCTGGGGTGCCCTTTACACGGTTCGGTGCGAAACCAGCCACACCTGGTCTGCTCAGCCCGCCTCCGGCTTGTCAGAGCACTGGCCGGTGAACGGCTGAGAGCTTCTCCCCAGCCAGCCCCAGATCACCCTGCAGAGCGACATCCCCCCCCAGCCCCAGGGATGTGCGTCCTCTCCTGCCCAGATCCCTCCGGAAATTCTGTGTCACACAAACCCCGGGAGCGGCCGTTGTTCCGGGTGTAGACCGCAGTACAGGGAGCACTTTCCTACCCGGCATTTTAACCCGACCCAACTTGGATGCGTTTCCCACCAGTGCCGTACGGGGAGAGCAAATTCAGTAGAAGTGTAGAGTGTACAGTGCTCCGGTGGTGACAAGTAAACGACTCTGCAGACATTTTTGTTTCTTTATATCTACTCTAAGTTTTCTTTACTGTTCTTCATTGCTTGGGACACTCCTCTGGCAGCTAAAATATCTGTCAGCCTCCCGGTCCCGGGGCTGCCAGATCTGAAAGCGTTTCCTGTATAGACAAACCCTGTTATCCCAAAAGGAGAGACCCGGAGCCACCAGCCAAACACACGGGTGTGGATGCAACAATAAAGCAAGTGTGTTTACTGCAGCAAGATGGCGTGAGAGCCATTGCCGTGACCGAGGGGTGCGAGCCAGCAGCGGTTACCAGGAAATAGGAGGGAACACGGGAGGTAAGGAGCCAAGTGAGCCCATCACCGCTCTCTGCCTGGATCCCTGCAGCCTGGCTCCCTCTCCCAATTCGGTGCTGTGGCCCTTGTCTCTCCGAGGTGGTTGACGCCCTGAGTCGAGCTGAGGGGCTAGGGCTGATCTGCCGCTGTCGTTCCGACTGCTGTACTGTCGTCCTCTGGGAGAGCTGCCTGCGGCTGGGGATGCGGTGATAGCCAGCCTGCCTCCAGGGCAGTCGCTGGCCAACCCTTAACTCTCTCATGTGGCCCCTTCCCCTGCTGAAGAAGGGCCACTCACCCAAGGTTACGTTGCCGTGCGGCTGAGGGGTCAGCTCACCGTGGGTTTCTGAGGAACTGGTTGGTGCCAGTGGTTCTAAACTCGGCCCATGTCTCAGCAGTGTCACACAGCTGAGACGGCTCTAACTTTCCCTGCCACGCCGCGACCGTCTGGTACCAGGACAGTAATGTTCGGCGGATTCTGCGTTGTCAGCTGACCGCCCACAAGGTGGGGTCTGTAGGGTACTTGTCCTAGACTGGCCAACCCCGAAAGGTACCAGGGGGCTGCCCATGCCAGGAGCTGGTCTGCCGCATCTCAGGCCTGTCTGCTTGGGGGGTTGTCCCAACCTCACCCCAAGGGCACTGCCTTGGCCAGCCCCACAGCAAGGCCAGGCCCAGGGGCGGCCACCAGTGCTATTGGTGCCAGGGCAGCGTGGCCTATCTGCGTCAGGGGCTCATGCAGCAGCTGGCCTTGGGCGAAGCCCATGTCTGCCCGGGGGCTCTGCGAGCGCCTGTGTCGTCTGGGCCAAGGACGGGGTGAGAGCAGCAACTCATTTCCCAGGCTAAAGCTGTGACTGCAGCCCCTGAAAATAGAACGGTGCTGATTAATAACGTGCGCCGGCTCTGATTAGCAGCTGGGTAATGTGGGAGTAGCTGTGACCTAAATTTAACTCTCCTAATGGATGATGGCCTGAGAACCAGAAAAAACCCCTATCCATCAGCCCGTGCCCTGGTGGCACAGCCCAAGGCCGGCCTCCCGCCAGGGACCAAGTGTCCTGGCACCTCCAGAGCTGCTCAGGGCCAGCAGCGGCTGCTGAGCCGGTGGCTATGGTTCCCCTGCTGCTCCCACCCAGCCAAGGCACAGCCCATGCTTGGGGCAGCCAGTGGGCGTCTGCTCTTGGGGGTGAGCATCGGAGAACCCAGCGGGGGCAGCATCGTGGTGACGCCTGGAGGGGTCCCCTGAGAGTCCCTGGGACCGTTAGTCCCCCGTGCGCGCAAGTGCCAGAGCCGGGAGGGAGGGCAGAGAACTGAAGGGCCTCTCTGGGGCCAGAGCGGTTCTGGCTGGGCAGGGCGACGGATCTGCTAGGAGGCTGCTGGCCAGGCCAGTGGTGATGGAGGGGACCGTGTCCCAGGGGTGGCTCTCCCACCCTGGCTGTGTGTGTGACACAGTGCCCCCAGCCTGCACTCGGGCTGGCCTTGCCGAAGGCTGGTGGCCCTGCCCCAGGAGGGGGAGCTGCGTGGAGGTGGCTGTGGCTGGGCAAGGGGCCCTGCCCTCGGGCCCGGCTATTTATACCCCGAGCGCAACAGCAGGCTGGCGAGGCGGCTAATCTTAGCTCGGTGGCAGCGCTGTGCTTTGGCACTGGGGGCGGGGGTGTTTCACTGCTTTACGTTGAAACCCAGGGAGAAAGGGGGGGCTGCAGTGCTGGCTGGGTCTGACCATGGGCTGGGGCAGGGGGAACCACAGAGGTGTCTGCGCACAGGTGGGGGTGCGGCAGCGGTTAACGCCCCCCCCCAGACACCCCAAGGCCTGGATGTGCCCCAGTGTCGCTGGGGCTTGCTAGCAGCATGCGAACCAGGGCTGCAGGCCTGACCTTGGGCTCAGCTTGTTCCTGCACCGTTGGTGGTCTCTAGGGCCGGCTCTGTTGCCTGTCTCGGCACAGCTCAGCCCCGTAGGACCCTGCTCACGGGTGGGCTTGGCACCTGCAGGGCATTGCCAGCGTGGGGAAGGGAGGTGTGTGTGTCTCTCTTGTCCCCGGGCTGTGTCTGCTCAACTTTGCCCCCCGCAGCACAAAGTCACAGCATCACGGGTGTGTGTTGCAGGGCTCAGCAGGCGTGAGCGAGCCAGGCCGCCCCAGGGCCAGGGCACGGGAGGGGGCCGGGCCGCCCCAGGGCCAGGGCATGAGGGGGCTGAGCTGCCCTGGGTGAGAGTGCAGGTGATGATTATGGAGGCGCCAAGGTTCCCTGCTGTCTGTAACCCATGGCAACCGCAGCCGCCCTGTCCTGGCCAGCATCGGCCCTCGAGGTACCTCGCTGCAGCTGTCCCTGTGAGGATGAGGCCTCGGAGGGTCTGGCTGTGCCGAGGGCAAGCTCTGGGTGAGCCGCACTTTTCTCTCGAATTGGTTCCCTCGGCGGGTGGGATAACTTCTGTTCTGTGCACCGAGGCCGGTGCGGATGTGCACCACCCATAGAAATGCAGGCTGCCGGCCGGGGGCGCTCTGCCAACCAGCTGGGTGCCACCTGACTCTCTCCGGGTGGCCGCCCCAGCGCTCAGGGTCGGGGGAGCGCTGCCCGCAGAGCTCACAGGAGCGGACCCTGGGCTTGTTCACTAGAGCTCCGGCGTCACCATCCCCTGCAGCCCCAGGGGTGGAATCGCTGAGCCTGGGTCCCAGCCCGAGGCCCCAGCACCTGCACAGCCAACCCCCGCCCCAATGTCCCAGCATCCCCCAAAACGGGGCTGTCCAGCCCTGCGTGGGGGACACTGCAGGACCCCTCCACTGGCCTGGGGCATTGTGGGATACATGTGGTGAACTCCCAGAGCGCTGCGTCTACACTGCAGAGCAACAGGGCGGGAGCCCTGGGTCCCGGCTCCCCTCGGTCGGCCCGAGCCCTGGCTTGGCTTGCCCGGCCGGGAGGCGGAGGTGAGGCTGGAGGCTGAGCTGGGACCCAGGGCTCATGCCGCAGCATGGAAGTGGGGACGCGAGTGGCCAGAGGGCGGTGGAGCAGGGTGGATTCTCTCCCAGCTGTGCCCCGGGGGGAGCTGTCTCCTGCCCCGGCGAAGGGGCTGGAGCTCTGACATTGGGCCCGGTTAGGAGGAGGCAGGGCTGGTTCCTGGGGAGGGGCTGCGCCGGCCGGCAGTGCCAGGCTCCCCTGGGCCCGGCGGTTATTTTTAGACGGGAGCCGTGTGCGAGACGAGAGCAGTTCCGGCGATTGGTTTGGGAGCTGGGCTGTCGCGTGTGAGTCCCTGGCAGAGGGGTGCCGGCACCGGGGGTCCTGGGGATGGAGCCATGGAGCGGGCGTCCCCGCACAGCGACAGCCTGCTGTACGCCTCGCTGATCGTCATGCTGCTGCTCATCTCCTACTGGTTCACCACCAAGTGCTTCAAAATCATCAGTGGCATAGAAGGTAGCGTTGGGCTGGCGGGGGCTGAGCTGGGCCACTCGGGGCTGGGGAAAGCCCCAGGGAACGGGGGTTCCCAGCCACTCTGCTGGGCTCCTCTGGGTCTGAGAGCTGGGGGAGGGATGGTGGGTGGTGAGGGGGGCAGGAGCTCTCCCTCTCCGAGCTGCTGGCAGCCCCCACCCCTGTTCTCATTCAGCCAGCCGCTGCCGGGCTCTTTCCTGCCCTGGTCTGCCGTGGTCTGGCCATGCCAGAGCGCAGCTCCCTGGCACTGCCTGTGTGGAGCCGTCTGCCCTGCCCAGGGCGGTGCTCAGCCCCTCGCCTGCATCCTGGCCCTCACCCCTGGCCCAAGCCATTCCGCCGTGTGGCCGGGGTGGGGGGCCGGCGAGGGGTCTTGCGCTGTCACGTTCACGCTGGCGTTCTCCTGCACCACTCCAGGCTGCCAGGCTGGACCGGGAGCCCCTTGGGGCAGGGCCTACTTCTGCGCTCGCTCCGTTCACCTGGGAACGGGCGCTCGGGAGGGGTCGGGAACTGCACCCCCAAAAAATGGCTTCATATCAGCTGGGGGTCCCTTTCCCTGTCCTCCGCGTGAGCTGGCCCTGGCGGAGCGGGCAGCCGAGGAGGCAGCTGCTCCCAGCCGTTTGTAGCTATGCGCTGTTCCTGTTACTCTCCTGCCGTGTGTCGAGCGGGGCCAGGGGCGTGCAGGCCCCGGGATCCCCATGGGGCGGCTGCAGGTGATGCGGTGCCTGAGTGGGGAGCCCCAGGCAGTGGGCAGCCCAGCCAAGGGCGATGGGATGTGTGTCGGCCGGAGGGGAGGCAACCCCCCACTGCTGGCTGCTGTCTCAGGCAGGACGTGGGGCTAGGTGGAGCTGGGTCCTGAGCCAGGCTGGCAGCTCCGACCTTGCTTGAGCAGCCGTACTGCCCCCCCTGTCTGTGTCTGTCCGTGTGCCCATCACGGCTCTGCTCCCCCCTTGGCACCAGGCTCGCTGCCCAGGCAGCTCCTGAGGACTTGTCCGGGGATCAGCTGGAGCCCCCACCTGCTGGTGCCTGCCCCGTCCTGGCTCTGCTCTTGGGCCGCTCCTGATCCATGGCTCGGCCCTCCGGATGGCTCTCTGGGGATCTCCTGCTCCCGGGTATCCCCGACCCCTCCCCTGGCCGCCCCAGTGCCCGGTCCGTACCTTGAGACCGACGTGTCCCCCGGGCGGCTCCGTTGCCCGTTCCCTACCATGTGGATGGCCCGTCCCCCCGGCGGCTCCCCTGCCCGGTCCGTACCTTGAGACCGACATGTCCCCCCAGCGGCTCCCCTGCCTGGTCCCTACCATGTGGATGGCCTGTCCCCCCGGCGGCTCCTTTGCCTGGTCCGTACCATGTGGATGGCCCGTCCCCCCGGCGGCTCCTTTGCCTGGTCCCTACCATGTGGATGGCCCATCCCCCCGGCGGCTCCTTTGCCTGGTCCATACCATGTGGATGGCCCGTCCCCCCAGCGGCTCCTTTGCCCGGTCCGTACCATGTGGATGGCCCGTCCCCCCGGCGGCTCCCCTGCCCGGTCCGTATCATGTGGATGGCCCGTCCCCCCGGCGGCTCCCCTGCCCGGTCCGTACCATGTGGATGGCCCGTCCTGGCTGGTCCATTGCCCAGCAGTTGGTTTTCTGCCAGCTCAGGTCAGTTTCATCATTGCCCCCCCAGCTTCCCTGCCCCGGCCAGGGGTGCAGGGGAGACCGTCTGGCCCTGCTGTTCTCTGCCCTGGCTGGGAGATGCCTGTGGAGTCTCGGCTGTGGCTCGACGCCCGTTCCCCTAGGCTGTGCCGCTGTTCAGAACAGGCCTCGCCCAGACATGCACGCACACTGTGCCCTGGGGCGGGAAGGAGGCCCGGGCATGAGAAGCAGATGGAGAGGGACTAGCACCTAAAGCAAGGAGCCTTGTACCCCGGTTCTCTTCGTTCCTGCTGGGGGGCCCTGGAGCTGGCAGTGGGGCATCTCCAGGCCATGCACCCATCGGCAGTCAGAGGCGACTCGTTCGACAGGGAGAACAGACGGGCTGTCAGGTCGGTGGAGGTCAGCAGAGACGTTAGTACCATCCCTCAGCACCAAGGCCCCTGCCCCCCTCCCAGCCCCCTGACTGCCTGAGACTGACCCCACACCTGGCAGCCTGGCCCCCAACCCCTCCTCTGCCCTATGCTCTCCTTTGTGGTCAGGAGGTGTCCCCTGGCCGCTCCGCCTCTGGGGCTCTGGTGGGGTCAGGGGTAGGGGCTATTTTCCAGCCAGGAACCAGTGCAGAGCCCGGGAAACTGAGGCACGCGCTCGCAGGCAGCAGAACTCACACGCAACACACCAAAGCGACTCCAATCCTGATTTTGTCCCATGGCCCTTCCCTGTTTCCACTCCCAGCCGTGCCCCAAGGAGGGGGCTGCACCCCTGGGAACAGGGCCACTGCCCCATGGTCTGATGCCAGCCCAGCCAGCTCTTCCCCCCTGCCCCTGGGCTCGGGCAGCCCAGCCTCGCTGTGCTCTGGGGGGCTGTGTCTGCATTGGGACCAGGCGTGCTGGACCTCGCTTGCGTGGGCAGGTGGGACAGGATTGGTGGCTGTTCACGTGTGACCTGAGGCGGCCGTGGGGCCCGCCAGGAGGGCGTGGCAGGTGGGACGCTGCCCGACCTGGGGCCTTGGGGCATGGCCTGTGTAGGTCACTGGCTTTGCGTGTGGGGCGTTCTGCAGGGTGACACAGACAGCGAAGCTTGGGGCACCAAGCCCAGGTGCCCCAATTACAGGCCAGGGCAGAGAATTGGACCCCCACCCCATGGCAATCCTCGCTGCTGCCGTGGGGGCTGGGCTAACCCATCCCTCTGTCTAGGCTGCAGGGCCAGGGGGAGACATAGCTTGGTAGTGCATGAGTCAGGCCATTCCTGCGTGGGTAAACCAATGCAATGCGACACCCACTGCCATCCGGCCCAGAGCTGGCACCCAAGGGAGCAGCCTGGCGTGTGCTGCCCAGACAGCGACTTGCCCAGCCCAGGGAGCGAGATGGAGCCCTGCCCGGGGACAGCCTCCCCCCTCCGACTGTGTTCCTGTGTGATGAAGGTCCCGCAGCTTGCACCCAGCTGTGCCGGTCACGCAGCCTGCGTGGCCCTGTGTGCTGCAGAGAGGGAGGTGGTCTCTGCCGGCGGGTGGGGTGACATGGATCCAGGACAAAGCACTGCATTGCCAGCTCCCCAGGCTCAGGGAGAGGAGGCCATGGGCAGCTGCAAGGGGACGCTGAAGTTGGGTAATTTCTTTAGCCCTCAGTGGAATAAATGTTATGCACACCAACGCAGGTGCAGCTGCGCACCCCCAGTAGACACACGCACTGCTGGCTGGGGGCGCTCTGCTAATCAGCTGGGCAGCACCTGAATCTCTCCTGGGTGGCCGCCGAAGTGCTCGGCTACCGGCTTCCCGGGAGCGCTGGAGAGGAGGCGCTTCCGCTCAGAGGCGGCGGCAGGGCCCTCCCCAGCCAGCCGGAGCCCCATCCTGCTGCTGTGTGCACGGAGCTTTGCCTCGTCTGCCTGTCTGCCTCCGGGGAGCTCCCTTGACTGGGCGCAGCCTTCCACCCCTCTCAGTGATGTGTGGGGAACGGGCACCCCTGGGGGTGGTCAGTTTGAACTGCTGCATTGCAAGAAGGGCCAGGTCCCCTGGAGAGAGGAATTCTGTATTTGCCCATCCCCAGACAGGCCCAGGGAGCCGGTTGCAGAAGGGAACGTAAAAGGCCTCCCAGGTCGAGGGGGGTCGGGATATAAGCGCATTTGCACTGTGCTAGCAGAGCAAAGCTCTGACAGGCGGGCTTGATGCTTTCACAGCCGGTTTCACGAGGCTGCAGACAATCGGGGCCTGGCCCAGCTGAGAGGCAGAGGGGAATTTGGGAATGGTGACTGACTGCTGGTTGGGAATTGGCTAAGAACGCTTGCCAGGTTCACCAAAAGCTGTGCTTGAGGAAGGAGGCTGTGTGCTGGGGACGGTGGGAGCAGGGAGGGAGGGGGTACCTGGGGGGGGGTACTTACTGGAGCTGTGGGTGTGGGAGGAGTGTGGCTCCCAGTGACATTCGCAGGGCAGCTGGCACAAGCTCAGGGCACAGCAACAGCCGTTCCTCAGCACTTCCCTGCTGGATCCCCTCCCCAGGGGTGGGAGCCAGTGTCCCCGGGGTGGGGGGTGGATTCCACAGCTACAGCTGCAGCAAAATGGACCAATCAGCTCCTGCTGAAGATGGGGAGCCCCTGGAAAGCAGACCAACAGGGGCTCCTTCTGAGCTGCAGCCTCTTTTCTGAAAGAAATCCAGAGTCTGCCTGCTACTCAAAAATCTGCCCGGACAGACACAGGCTCAAAAAAGAGGCTGTGTGTGGTAATCCTAGTTAGAGGGGGAAAGAAGGAAGCGCTAACGTTTCTTGAGAGAAAATGAAAGAAATACAAAGCTGGTTGTAATGATGTAAACGAGAGGCTAGGAATTGTAGAAAATTGATAAGGGAAGCAAAGGGTACGCAAAGCAACGTAGGGCCTGCAGAAGGCATTTTAAAGTGCGTTGGAGCAAAAGAATCCTGACGATGGTATTGATCCAGTCATTGATGGGAATGGTAGAATTATCAGTAATAATGCAGAAAAGGCAAAAGTACAAGAAATGTTTGTGCTCAGAATTTGGCGGAAAACCGTGTGATGTTTTCATCACATGCTAGTTCTCGTTCCACCTCCCTAGCATCTCAGGAGGATGTTAAACAGATGCCATTAAAGCTGGACATTTTAATATCAGCAGGTCCAAGAGTTTTAGAAGAGCCGCCGAAAGTTTGAAAGCTCACTGAACAGTTACTGTTGATTTTCAATAAGTCTTGCAACACCAGGGAAATTCCTGGCACCTGGAAGAAAAGGGTAAACAGGACAGCCCAGGTCATCATAAGCCTGTCAGACTGATACCGAACCCGGGTAAGGTAATAGAGTGGCAGATATGGATCTTGATTGATTAATAAATAATTAAAGAAGGGTAATGTAATTAATGCTGATCCACGTGGGCTTTCAGAAAGTACGTCCTCAGAATAATGTGGCATCTCTTTTAGAGGCGATTATGTGTTTGGCTGGGCAGGGTGATAGTGCTGATATATTAGGCTTTTGCGAACTGTTTGCCTTGGCTCAGCAAGAAAAGCAAACCTGGTAGGCAACCAGCTTGGCTTACCAGGGAACGGCTTGGTGAACTCAAACTCAAAGAGGAGGGGTGTAAGAATTGGAAAGTTGGACAGATGACTGAGGAGGAGTATAAATATGTATATGTATATATATATATATATATATATATATATATATATATATATGGCTGCAGAATCCTGGCGGGGGAGGTAACCAGGAAAGTGAACGCACAATTGGAACGACAGCTAGCAAGGAATGTGAAGGGCAGCAAGATGGGTTTCTACAGGCATGTTAACAATAAGCGGGTTATCAGAGAAGGTGTGGGGCCGTTACTGCATGAGGGAGGTAACCTAGTGGCCAATGATCTGGGAAGGCTGAAGTACTCAATGCTTTTTTTGCCTCTGTCTTCATGGACAAGGTCAACTCCCAGACTGTGGCACTAGGCAATGCAGTCTGGGAAGGAGGTGGGCAGCCCTCGGTGGGTAAAGAATGGGTTATGAGCTATGTGGAAAAGCTAGACGCACACAAATCCATGGGTCCGGATTTAATGCGTCCAAGGACACTGAGGGAATTGGCAGACATCATTGCTGAGCCTTTGGCCATGATCTTTGAAAACTCATGAAGATCGCGAGAGGTCCCGGATGCCTGGAAAAAGGCAAACCTAGTGCCCATCTTTAGAAAGGAAAGGACAATCCAGGGAACTACAGACCCGTCAGCCTTACCTCAGTCCCTGGGAAAATAGTGGAGAGGATCCTCAAGGAATCCATTCTGGAGCACTTGGAAGAGGGGAAAGTGACCAAGTGTGATGGGGTTCAGGGGTCCCCCTGCACCGCACCCCGTCTGCTGGCAGGAGAGACTCTCACTCAGCAGGTACAACAGCAGGTTTATTAGGCAACAGATGCCCAGTTTCTCACAGAAGTGACAGCACAGCAGTCAGAGACAGTCCTTCCAACCTGTCCTGGGGAGAGGACCCCGAGGGGTGCCCCTCTGGGGTGTAGCTTCCCCCTCCTCAGGCTGGCTGCCCTCCAGCTCCTCTTTCCCCAGCTTCCTAACTGCCGCCCCCGATTCAAAACCCAGCTCGGCTCCTCCCTCCTCTTTGTTCAGGCAGAGGTGTTACCTGCCAGTTGTAGCCCCAGGGTCATCCTTAGCCACTGGGAGCTGCTCGGCTTGCCCCTCACATCCAGCCTGACTCACACATGCACCCCCCCCCCGACTCCATCACACCAAGTGTAGTCAACATGGATTCCCCAGGGGCAGGTAGTGCCTGACCAATCTGATTAGCTTCTATGGTGAGGTAACAGGCTCTGTGGACATGGGCAAGTCAGTGGATGTTACATACCTTGACTTTAGCAAAGCTTTTCGTAGTCTCCCACAACATTCTTGCCCGTAAGTTAAGGCAGTATAGATTGGTTCCTTGGACTGTAAGATGGATAGGAAGCCGGTCTGATGGTTGGGCCCGATGAGTAGTGGTTAGTGGCTCAACGTCTGGTTGGTCTGGTTTCAAGTGAGGTGCCCCAAGGCTCGGTTCTGGGGCAGTGTGGTTCAGTGTCTTTGTTATTGACCTGGATGAGGGGATGGATTGCACCCTGCACCCTTAGCTGGAGGTTTTTAAGTCCCGACTTGACAAAGCCGTGGCTGAGATGATTTAGAGGAGTTTGATTCTGCTTTGGGCAGGGGGCTGGATTCGGTGACCTCCTGAGGTCCGTCCAGCCCGAGGAGTCTATGATTCTATGACATTTTGGTTACCAAATGAAAACCACGTGAAATTACCACGGCCGTCGTTAAACTGGTGCTGACGAGCTGGACAGTCGAGAGGCCTCACAATGGCACTGTAGCCAGGGACTCACTGTCCAAAGGGCATTTCTAGCAGGGGGGTTCGGTGACAGATTTGTGGTGCTACCTAGCAGTGTGAGTCTCAGGATTTTAGTGTGACATGGGGTGAGGTTTCTCTTGGACTAACTTCAGAGAGTGAAAGAGACAAGCTTGGGATCGACACCGGGCGAGCGCTGCCTCGGCTCGCTGATGGACTCGGGCGTCCCGGGGAAATGCCGGGTGAGGACTGTTTAGTGTAAGGAGTTAACACACATTACAAGGGCCCATGCAAGGGGAAGTGGCTGTCAGCACCCCCAGTCATTGGGGGAAGGGGGAGAATAGCTTATAGAGTGTTGCAAGGAGCCACACATCCAGCGTCTCTGAATCCCCGGTTTTACAAACCACCGAGCAGTCCTGGAGCGCGGGACCGACAAGCAAAACGAGCTTTCCTGGGGCAGACCCACTTCCTGCTCTGGAAACAGCGTCCGTTTTTGGTGCTGGTTTGGGCTGTGGCACGGTTGTGAGCTGAGCTGCTGGGCTGATGCTTTGAAGCTGCGCAGGTTTCCCCTGCGTGTAAGGCCGAGCGGTCAGATGCAGAGGGATTGGTTTGTGGTGTGCTCGGCCCCGGGCGAGAAGGGGCTTTGGCAGGTACCAGTTTCCTGTGATCCTGCTTGGGACGGCACAGGACTGGGCTGGTTTCGCCCCCTGTGCTGCTACGGGTGCTTGTGCTCAGAGGGGGGCGCTGTGCGTGGGAGCCGGGGTCCTGGACGGTGCGTGCTGGGCGTAGTGAGCACCACAGCAGTGCAGGTGTGTTGAGGGGTTGTGTATCCGTTGTTCTGGCAGGGTCCGGTGCTGGTTTGGGTTGTGGGGCCTGGTCTGTGAGAGCGTGGAGAGATTGGGGGGGTGGATGCCATGAAGTGGGGGGGGCCCGAGGCGCTGCCCCCTGCCTGTAGGCAGAGGGGGGTCTCGCTCAGCAGGGAGAACAGACGGGTTATGGGGCGACAGCAGAACAGAAGGGTCAGCACAGGGACCAGCCACTGGCAGGACAATCCATCCTGGGGAGAGGGGCCCAGAGGAGTCCCTGAGCCCGGCCCTGGCCCCCTTCCTCCCTCTGCAGCCAGACCAAACCCCCACACCTGCACTCCATAGCCCAGTTCCCATTCAAACCAGCCTGGCCCCTCCTCCTCCTGTTCCCAGGGCAGAAAGGTGTCACCTGGTTCCCTAGTACGGTGGGGCTCGGGGTCCCCGAGCGCTGCCCCCCACCCGCAGCCAGGAGTGACTCTCACTCAGCAGGTGAAAGAGAAGGTTATTGGGTGACACTGAGACCACGCGGTACAGACCCGTCAGCACAGCAACCAGAAGCGGTCAGTCCGACCCATATGTGGGGGGAGATCCCCGCGAGAGCACCCCAGGCCTGGAGAACCTGCCTGAGCCCTGCCTGCTTTGTTCTGCTCCAGCCAACTTCCCCGAAGTGCCCGGCTTCGAATTCAAAAATCAGCCCAGCTCTACCTCTGGGTCCCAGCTGCGCAGGAGTGTTACCTGCTCACCTAAATTAGAGACAGCAGGAATCCCATCCCCTGTGTCACACACACACACCCCGGGTTACATGGGTCAGGGAGGGCCACTGCCTGTGTGTGAGCCATCATGATGCCGAAACTCCACTGCCCACTGCTGCTGTGCCTAGGGAAACTGAGGCACTGCCTGGGGTTCCTGCAGGACAGTAGGAGACACATGCAGCTGACCCAGGGGGATGAACCCCCCCAACACTTGGTCATGGTTGGAAGGCCACAGGAGGGGGCTCAGATTGCTGGGGATGTGGTCTCCATCTAACCTGGGCGATAGCTGTTTGCCGTCCCGTGTGGGTGTCCGTGCGGGGCGCTGGGTGACAGCCAGGGGTGCAGAGCCGGGGGGTCTGTTGGGTGAGTGGGTGGCCCTTTCCCTGCTGGGATCTCCATCCCTGGCACAGGGGCCCTGTCCGGGGCGGGCAGTTTGTGTCTCATGGGAGTAGCTGGGGTGCTCTCCACAGAGCACATTCCGGGGTATTGGCACCTGGCTGTAGGTAACCGATCTCCAGTGGCGACGGGTGCAGGGGTCTCCGGCGCAGCACCGGCCACTTGTCCCCCTCTGCCGCAAGCCCCTCCCTTGCCGTGCCCCCCACGTCCCCCTCTTCCTGTGATGAGGGCAGCAGGAGGGACGCTGAGGGATTGGGTGACCCCTTGAGCATCCCCACACCTCGCCCCTGCCGATGCCTGCCCGTCCCAGGGGTGCCACCGGAGCAGCGAAGGCCGGCGTGGCGATCGGCACCCTCTTTTTCCAGCGTCTGGAGGTTCCCTTATTGAATGTACCTGAGGGGACCCGGGAGTGACTGCTGGGTGTGCAGCAGCGTGTGCTCGGCCGACGGGGGGCGGGGGTCACTGCTGGGTGTGCAGCAGCGTGTGCTCGGCCGACGGGGGCGGGGGTCACTGCTGGGTGTGCAGCAGCGTGTGCTCGGCCGATGGGGGGCGGGGGTCACTGCTGGGTGTGCAGCAGCGTGTGCTCGGCCGATGGGGGGCGGGGGTCACTGCTGGGTGTGCAATAGCGTGTGCTCGGCCGACGGGGGCCGGGGGTCACTGCTGGGTGTGCAGTAGTGTGTGTTTGGCCGACCGGGGGTGGGGGTCACTGCTGGGTGTGCAGTAGTGTGTGTTTGGCCGTCGGGGGCTGGGGGTCACTGCTGGGTGTGCAGCAGCGTGTGCTCGGCCGACGGGGGGCGGGGGTCACTGCTGGGTGTGCAGCAGCGTGTGCTCGGCCGACGGGGGGGGCGGGGGTCACTGCTGGGTGTGCAGCAGCGTGTGTTCGGCCGACGGGGGTGGGGGTCACTGCTGGGTGTGCAGCAGCGTGTGTTCGGCCGTCGGGGGCTGGGGGTCACTGCTGGGTGTGCAGTAGTGTGTGTTTGGCCGACGGGGGCTGGGGGTCACTGCTGGGTGTGCAGCAGCGTGTGCTCGGCCGTCGGGGGCTGGGGGTCACTGCTGGGTGTGCAGTAGTGTGTGTTTGGCCGACGGGGGCTGGGGGTCACTGCTGGGTGTGCAGCAGCGTGTGTTCGGCCGACGGGGGCCGGGGGTCACTGCTGGGTGTGCAGTAGTGTGTGTTCGGCCGACGGGGGCCGGGGGTCACTGCTGGGTGTGCAGTAGTGTGTGTTCGGCCGACGGGGGCCGGGGGTCACTGCTGGGTGTGCAGCAGCGTGTGCTCGGCCGACGGGGGGCGGGGGTCACTGCTGGGTGTGCAGCAGCGTGTGCTCGGCCGTCGGGGGCTGGGGGTCACTGCTGGGTGTGCAGTAGTGTGTGTTTGGCCGACGGGGGCTGGGGGTCACTGCTGGGTGTGCAGTAGTGTGTGCTCGGCCGACGGGGGGCGGGGGTCACTGCTGGGTGTGCAGTAGTGTGTGCTCGGCCGACGGGGGGCGGGGGTCACTGCTGGGTGTGCAGTAGTGTGTGTTCGGCCGACGGGGGCTGGGGGTCACTGCTGGGTGTGCAGTAGTGTGTGCTCGGCCGACGGGGGGCGGGGGTCACTGCTGGGTGTGCAGTAGTGTGTGTTCGGCCGACAGGGGCTGGGGGTCACTGCTGGGTGTGCAGTAGTGTGTGCTCGGCCAATGGGGGGGGCGGGAAAGCTGGGGCGGTAGCTGATCTTTGTGCCCAGGGATGAAAATGCCCTGGGTGCAGCTCAGGGGTGTCAAGCATTCCCTGGTGCATTGGGCAGAGGGGGCCCTGGAGTTCAGCGTCCCAGGGAGCCTCCCGCTGCTGGTTGTGGGTTTGGGTGGGCCAGGGGTTGGGGCATGGGGCTCTCAGGCCAGCCACACCTGCTCTGTATTCGCCATGACCCCGGCTCTGCACACACCCGACCCTGGTCCTGCAGACACACGTGCCCCAGCCCAGGCTCCACTTCCTCCCGTTCAGTAAAGAGCAGAGTCAGAGTGAACTTTCACCCCACACTGGCCACTACCTCCTCCCTCCCTCACCAGTCCGGCCCAGTCCCACTGCCCCCTGAGCCCTCCAGCGTGGTATGCCAGGCCCTGACCCCTCAAGCCCTGTCCTCTCTGCCACCAGAAGGAGGAGGACCTGGTGCCCCCAACACCACAGCCAGGACTCCTGGGCTCCATTCCTACCTCAGTCACTGACCCGCTGGGCAAAGCCGGGGCGGGAGCCGCAGCCCCACTCCGTGCCTCAGTTTCCCCTGCAGTTGAACAGAGACGCTCGCCGCAGGGTGCCTGAGGCTGGCTCCATGCCCACTCTGCCATGCCAGGTGTCGGGATTGCTGTGCCCACCTGCTCCAGCCGTCCCTTGGCAGGGGGTTCCCCAATCCTAGAGCTGGGGCTGGGCGGAGGAGAGCCCTGTGCCTGGTGGGCAGCACACTGCAGAGCTCAGTGCAGGGCTGTCGGGAGCCCAGCCATCGGACACCGCGCGAGGGTGCACTGTTGGCCATGGCTGGGAAGCCAGATGCATTCTGGGAGCGGAGTACTGCCCCGGAGCTGGCGGGGGGGTGGCATGGCCGACGTGCCGGACAGAGTCAGGAGGTGTGAGCGCCCCCCGAAAGGCTGGAGGCTCTGCCCTGCCTCCTTCCCGGCCTGCTGGCTGGGGGCGTCTACCAGGACAGTGCCGGCCCTGGAGGGCTGGTGTCTGCACTGAGTGCTGGCCGGGAGCCTGGGACAGGTGCGTGACCGCGGGACAGGGCCAGTTTGCAGCCCTGCTGAACTGTGAGCTCTGGGCGGCCGTCCGACTCGGACAGCCCGGGGGCGGCGGGGGAAGGGTGGGGACCGAGGGTCACTCTAAAGTCTCCCACCCGTGTGCGGAACACATTTTATTATGTGCGCGAGATGGGTGTTGATGTGCATCACCCCCAGAAACACAGGCTGCCCTCAGTGGCTGCTGGGGGTGCTCTGCCAGTCAGCGAGGTGGGGCCTGAATCTCCCCTGGGCGGCCGCCCAAGCCCCCAGCTTCCAGGGAACCCTGGCGCCGACCCCCCTCCCGAGCTGCCCCTGTGCACACAGGCTGGCGTGCTCCTGGCCCCCCTCTGCCAGGCGTCGCGCTGCCTCCTCCCCAGGCTGTGCCGGGCAGCCCAAGGGCAGGCCCCAGGCAGCGCATGGTGCGGGGGGCATGGCCCCCACCGATGGCCAGCTGGGAGGAGAGCGCGGTGGGCGGCCCAGGGCCGTACTGGAGCTGGTCCTCCCAGTGCCTGTTTAACCCTGCGTCCCTGGAGGGCGGCTGAGATCCTCTTAATATCTGTGGCCCGTTTGCTTAGCAACCGCATTAAGCAAATCGATGGAAGTGGTGTCATTGGGAGGGGAGGGAGGGGAGGGCACGGCTCCCCCCTTCAGTGATGCCTCCTCCCTCTCCACTCACACGTCCTCCAGCCCCGCGCCAGCAAGGTGCCCGGAGCCTCTGGGCTGCCCCAGGGCCGCGTGGGGGTTCCCTCCGGACGGGGGTGGCTCTGGAGGGCCCCGTGCCGGATGACGGGGGGGCCCTGGACAGGGTGACGGCTGGTGCCCCACAGCAGAGCTGGCGGCGCTGTGGAGATGCGCGCCCCGGAGCTGGCGGCTGATCGGGGCCCCAAGGTGTGAGTCGGGCCGGGATCCTCACCATGAGCCTGGAAGGGCTGGAGATGATCGCCGTGCTGGTGGTGGTGCTGCTCTTCGTCAAGGTCCTGGAGCAGTTCGGCCTCTTTGAGCCCGTCTCCCTGGAAGGTAACGGGCCAGGGCAGCGCTGGGCTCTGCCTGGGCCAGCCACCACTCCACCCGGGCTAGCCAGAGCACCGGCTGCTCTGCTGTGCTGGGGGGACGTGGGGGGCGGCCGGCTGGAGCCAGGGCACTGCCTGGTGACCCCTCTCCAGCCAGGGCCAGCAGTGTGCGAGGGGTGGGGAGCTCCCCACCAGCAGAGCCAGGTGCTGTGCCCAGAGCAGGACAGTTGGGCGCTTGCTCCCGGTCATGGCACAGGCAGGAATTGCCAATGGCGACTGCAGGGCAAGGGCCTGGGCTTGTGAACCGTCCGTCCATCCGTCCGTCCCTGTGCCCTCCCCACCGGCGGGGCTGGGGCTGTGCCGTGCGGGCGATAGGTCGGGTGGCTTTCCAAAGGGCGTGTTTCGAGGCCTTGGGGAGAGTCCCAAGCCCTGCGCCAGGCCTGGGGGTGCTGCCCTGCCTGGGCAGAACGGGCGAGCCAGGGTGAGCCGGGCTGTGGGTGCCAAGCTGCTCAGCTCTCTCAGGGATGGGAGGTGGGGCGCGGGGGCAGGGCCAGGGCCAGGGCCAGGGCCAGGGCCCTTCCTGGGGCCCCAGTGAGTTCAGGGCGACCTGCAGTGCTGAGTACTGGGTACAGCTGGCAGGGTCACGCTGGGCCCCTGCAGTATCGCTCCCCACAGTGTGCTCTGCAGGGCTGTGCCCTCTGGCTGTGGGGCTCGTAGACATGGCCCTGAGCCCCCCAGAGGCTGGAGTACCCTGGTGCATAAACGTGGGTGAGGACCATGGTCACTGTGCTGTCACCAACGCAGCCTTGGGGGCAGAGCCTAGGGGAATGGAGGGGCCAGGGTCTGCCAGACCCCTGCCCTCCCCTGGCTGGACTCTGCTGTGCTGTGTCTCCTAGCCCCTGTGTGCCGGGGGATCCCCTTGTCGGTGGGCAGCAGGGGCCTGGGTTGTGGGAGCAGGGGGCCTGAGTGCTGTCCTTGGTGACCCAAGGGAGCTATGAGTGCACTAGTGTCGGGGCAGGAGCATGTGAGACACCCCGTCCCCGATGGCCTGGGGGGTGGCCCCACTGGTGGCCCCGACGAACGCCGCATGCGCAAGGGGGCACCGCTCAGCCTTCGCACCAGCAGTCCATGGACAGGCCCCTCCCCCAGCCCAGTGCCAACCTGTGGGACTCACCGCCGCAGGAGCGACACAGCACCACGGCCCGCAGCGGGGGGTTGGCAGGGCCAGGGCGGGAGGCAGCCAGTGTCGACAGCTGCTCGGGCTGTGATGGGCCCCGGGTGCTGAGCCAGCCCAGCGGCTCTGCTTCGCCATGGCAGGAGGGTGCCAGGCGGGGTTAGGTCGGGGGCAGGCAGTGGAGCCAGGTGGGTGTAGTGTGTGGGTGCAGGCAGTGGGTGCCAGGCGGGTGTAGCAGGTGGGGGCAGACGGCGGGTGCCAGGTGGGTGTAGCAGGTGGGGGCAGGTGGCGGGTGCCAAGCGGGTGTAGCAGGTGGGGGCAGGTGGCGGGTGCACATGGTGAGTGCCAGGCGGGTGTAGCAGGTGGGGGCAGGCGGCAGGTGCCAGGTGGGTGTAGCAGGTGGGGGCAGGCGGCAGGTGCCAGGCGGGTGTAGCAGGTGGGGGCAGGCGGCGGGTGCCAGGCGGGTGTAGCGGGGGGGCAGGTGACGGTTGCCAGGCGGGTGTAGTGGTGGGGGACAGGTGGCGGGTGCCAGGCAGGTGCACATGGTGGGTGCCAGGCAGGTGCAGCGTGTGAGGGCAGGCGGGGGTGCCAGGTGGGTGTAGCAGGTGGGGGCAGGTGGTGGGTGCCAGTGGTTCCGTAGCCTGGGCTACCCCCCCGAGCTCTGGCTCTGCTGCCCGCAGCTGGGCCCCTGACGGTTGTGCTGGGACATCCCTCCCCAGCCACGGAGCAGCTGTCTGCGCTGCAAAAAGGAGCCGGGCTCGTGGGATCAGGCCCTGCCCTCTGGATCCAGCCCCCGCTAGGGCCTGTAACCTCTCCATGGACAGTGGAGGTGGGGGGTCGGCCCATGATCTCTCAGCGAGTCTGTGTCGGGGCTGGACCGGGCACCCCATGGCCTGGCTCCCACCCTGCTTTAGTTTACTAGGGATGAAGCCACCCTGTCCCCATGGTGGGGGCGGGGCAGGGGGTTGGCAATTAACAGGGAGTTGTACTGGGGATGGGACGAGAAGCAACCTCCCCCCCGACTGGATAACCAAAGCCAAGACTTTTGCTGGCAAAGTCACAGTATCGATCTGTGGCCGCTCTGCATTGCGATACTGGAGCTCCAGGGCACCGGTGGGGGGGTCTGCTGTGCTCCCTGCCCCCCCTCCAGCATCCAGTGGGGTTTGCATGACAGGCCCCCAGCCCCCGGCCTGCATCTTGGGCTCTGCTCCCAGGCGGCTGCTGCCGGCGTCTGGCCTTGTCAGGGGGGCAGTGCCCTTGGCAAATCCTCTTCCTGCCCCATGGCCACAGGAGGTGGTGACCCCCCCCAGCTGTGTCCCCATGATGATAGAAGGGAGCATCCCCCCGGCAATAGGAGAGGGTACCTGTGGTGATAGGCAGCTGTGTTCCCATGGCAGCAACCCCATGGCAACAGCAGGGGCCGGCCCCATGGCGACAGGAGGTGGTACCCATCAGCCCTGGGGCAGTAGTTGGGAGCTCCCCATTGGGCATCACAACCCTCCCGTAGCTGGTGAGGTGCTGACCCATCCTCAAGGAGCCAGTTCTCCTGCTTCCTACGGGACTGGGGACTTACCCCCGCCCCACCCCCCGGCTGAGCCCAGCTTGCCGGGGCAGGACCCTCTGTCCCCTGTGCAGCGATGGGGCAGCCGACTACCCCTCACCCCTGGGCCAGTAGCTGCATTGGGGTCCAAGACTCCCCTGCCCCAGGATCGCTCCCTGTGCTAGGCCATGGCCAGAGCCCCCTCCTCTGGGCATGGCTCCAGCTGGGCTCGAGAGCAGTGTGAGGGTCCCCCCAGCCCCGCCGAGAGCCCTCCGACGGGCAGCTCCCCTCCCAGCCAGGTGTCCTGGCGGATGCTGGGCACCCTTTGCTAGAAGGGCCGTGCTGTGCCCACCCCCGGTGTTGCTTTGCTGCAGCGCCCTCCCGATCCCTGGGTCCTGCATGGCTCCGACTCCCCCCAGGGAAGCAGGTTGCCCCCAGGCTCTTCCTGTGCTGAAGCTGAGCCAGCCACGCTGGGCCTGGCAGCGCAGAGCTCCAGCTCCTCCTCTCTGACAGTAGCAACGTGGCTTGAGCCCCAGCACCACTCGCGTCACACAAGGCCCTGCCTGGCTGGCAGAGCCACGCTGCCCCTGAGCGGTGGGGCAGGTGGGGTGAGGGTGCAAAGGGCGGTGTGGGGGCAGGGCCCCAGCATTGCGGTGCCTCAGTTTCCTCAGCTGTGCCATGCTCCGAGGTGCAGGGTTTTGTGGAGGGGTGGAGTGAACCTTACTTCCCGCCGGGGCACCCCCTGCTCCTAACCTGCAGTCCCTGGGCAGTGTCCCAAGGCAGCTCGGCAGGCCCAGGGCTGGCTGAGTACCCCCTGCTAGTGGCTGCACCCTCGCCTGCTACCTCGCCAGCGGTGCGCTCCCCCCGGCCTGCAGCAGCCGACGCCGGTAGCCAGCAGGTACTCAGCCACTTAGGTACGTCCCTGGGGGTGAATTTCCACTCCGCTGCCCCAGCAAACCTCCCAGCCCAGCCCATCCCAGTCTACCCCTGCAGCATTTACCAGCCCTGCCCGGGCAGCGCTGTGACCGCAGAGCCCGGCTGCTTCGCTAATGGCTTCAGGCTGCTAATGGAGCGCCAGGCCCTGCGTGCCCTCTGCCCGATCGATGGAGCCCGCCTCCTGCCCCTGCCGAGTGCCGAGCTGGGAGGGGCGCTGCCGTCCGCCACTGCTGAGCTCAGCCAGGAGTCTGGGAGCCCGGCACAATTTGGGGGGATGCCCGGGGCTGGCTGGCTCCTGCCTCTCTGTGGCCTTCACCGCTCTCCCCTGGAGTGGAACGAGGCCTTGCAGTGAGGCTGTCCCTCTGCCCAGCCTGCTGTGCGCCATGCTAGGTGCCAGGGCACTGCCGGAGCCGGGCGCTCAGCGGGGCGCTGCTGGGGTTTGACCCGGAGAGCCTGGCTCGTTAGTGAAGTTCATTAACTGACCCAGGACTGCAGGAGTCCCAGCCCCCACCCTCTGTCGCAGGGAGGGGCAGCTCCGACGTGCTCTCCAGCAGGTGCTGCCAGGCTTCACCGTACGCTGGGCGAGTGGGCGGCTGCCCGGGCGGGGTGTGGGTGCCGCCCGCCTGAGTAGCAGAGCGCCCCCAGCTGGCAGCGTGGGTGTCTCCTGGTGGTGCACAGAACCCGAGTAATTCCACGCAGGCAGGAAATAGAAGGGGGAAGAGGGGAGCTGGCCCCAGCTGGGGAGAGCAGCTGGCTGTAGCTACAGGCATTGGGTCGTGGACACCCCAGCCCAGCGCTGGGCCCAGACGGGCCAGGGCACAGGCTGACGCGCAGTCACTCACCCGGCCCTTCACCCCAGCTGCACTTGGGGCAGCACCTTCCACCGGCCCCGCTTCGCCGGGGCTGCCCCGCAGCAGAAGCGGGGCGGGAATGAGCGGTGCTCCCTGGTCCCCGCAGGTGCCAATGCTCCAACCTGTCCGCAGCCCCGGTGCTTTGTGGCCGAGCGTGGAACTCGCTTGGGCAGTGCCCGGCAGAGACAGCTCACGCTCCTGTTTGAGCGGCAGCGTCTGGCCTTGCCTGGCTCTGGTTCTGACCTGTGCCGCCTAACCGCGGCATAGGGTCATGTGCCGCAGGAGAGGTGGTGCAGCCGAGTGGGTGTAGCACGGCGCTGACTCTCCGGCTTCTAATCCCTGGCCTGTGTCTCAGTTTCCACATCTACAAAATAGGGAGACCGTCTGCTTCCGGTTTGGGTGGCTCAGAGGTTGGCTCATTGGCTTTTTAAACCTGGGGCTGTGAGCTCAGTCCCTGAGGAGGCCAGTCAGGGGTCTGGGGTAAATGAATTAGAAATCGGTCAGGGATGGTGCTCGGTCCTGCAGAGACTCAATGACCTCTCAAGGTCCCTTCCAGCTGTATGAGACAGGTATAGTGCCGGCAGATAAGGGGGAGTCCTGCCGGGGGTCTGAGGCCGGCCCGTTGCTGCTGCAGCGTTACCCTCTCTGGGCGGTACCCGATGCTCAGCACGCTGGCTGGCCGGGGGGAGAGGCAGTAACCAGCGCGATCGATGCTGGCTGCTGATGGGCCGTATCAATAATTCAGCGAGGAGCGCGGGGGCCCTGGCTGGGAGGAAGGAAGGAAGGAGGGGCCGGCGAGCCGCCGCGTAATTGAGCCTCAGATGAATATTAGATGAAGGTGCCGGTTGCACTCAGCGGGGGCTGGCTCCCTCCGGGCTGCTGGACCCTGCAAGCTGAGGGTTAAACCCCCAGCAACCTCCATCCCCTTCCCCCTGTGCTGCTTTGCCCGTGAGCAGCCTGTTCTGCGAGGGGCAGGGCAGCGCAAAATGGGGCGCCCTCGCTGAGCTTGTGCCAAGGGGCCCCAGGGGTGTGAGGCTGGTGGGGGGTGGGACCTCCGGGGGCAGAGGGACTCAGCCAGCTGCAGACAGGGTGCAGAGTGCAGCGGGGCAGCCATCAGCCCTGCCTAGCCGGGCCAGGGCGCTCGGTCCTGGTGAGCCCGAAGGAGGGGGTTGGGGGAACCTAACCCATAGGGAGGGGGTGTCTGTTCTGTGGCTTCCCTCAGCCCCGGGACGCAGCCTGTCACTGGGCCTAGGGCCCTGCCTGCCTTGTGGAGCTGGCCCGCAGGCACAGGGAGCCGAGGTGGGGCAGACGTGGGCTCTACATCCCTTGGGCCACGTGGCCCCAGAGCTTCCCGAGAGCAGGGGAGGCAGCTCCTGGGGACCCTCGGAAGCAGCGCTCTGGCGTGGCTGCCAGCGGCCCCTGCGGTGTGACAGCAGCGCCTGGTGCTGAGTCTAGCCTGCGGCGGGCGGGAGAGCTGCCAACGGGCTCAGCCCGCGGAGGGCGTGGGAGGGCACGGGGCCAGGCCAGGCGTGGGGAGAGGGCTTGGCGGTGACCCCCCGGGAGCCAGCTCTGACTGCAGTGGTGACCAGCTCCTCTGGCCAGAGGGGTCCCGCCTGCCCCTCAGGCAGCTTTAAGGAGGCTGGACGCATCCACTCCTCCAGGTGTGCTGGGCTCCCGCCCCACACGCCTGCCCCAGGAGTCCCTGGCCTGGGACGACCCCTCCCCTGCCCAGTGCGCCTGGCAGCGTTCGGAGCCCGGGAGGAGGGCGGTAGGATGCTGGAGGATGCAGCTGTCAGTGATGGCTGGTTGCTTCCTCACCAGGGAGTGAAGTGTCAGGAGACATCTGGGGTAGCGTCGGAGAGCTGACCTCGTCTTCTTTAACGGCTCACGGTGAGCCCGATGGGCCACCGCCTCGCCTAACACTAGTCAGCCACTTAGCCACCGCCTGCTCCTGCCCAGCGAAGGCACCGAGCTCAGGGTCTCCAGCCGCTCAGCTCCTTGTGCTCTCCGAGTGGCTTGACTCATTCCCTCCCGCCCACTCTGATTAGTGATGCCTTGCCCCCAAAGCCCTGCTTGGCCTCCTCAGCCCCTAACCGGGCCTGTTCTGGTTCAGTCATTCATGGGGTGATGCACCCGACATGGCTGCAGGTAGGTTGGGCACATCGTGGGGAACCCCGGTGATGCAGTGGGGGTGCGGGTGTGAGTGACAGGCAGAGCCGCTCACCCAGGCTGCGGATGGCCCCAGCCGGCAGGAACCGAAGCTGGTGGGTAACACCTCTGTCCCCAAACAAATCTGCCCTGTTTAGGCCTCAGCTGGAGTATTGTGTCCAGTTCTGGGCACCGCAGTTCAAGAAAGATGTGGAGAAATTAGAGAGGGTCCAGAAAAGAGCGACAAGAATGATTAAAGGTCTAGAGAATGTGACCTGTGAAAAAAGGTTGAAAGAATTGGGCTTGTTTAGTTTGGAAAAGAGAAGATCGAGGGGAGACATGACAGCGGTTTTCAGGTATCTAAAAGGGAGTCATAAGGAGGAAGGAGAAAACTTGTTCTTTTTGGCCTCTGAGGATAGAACAAGAGGCAATGGGCTTAAACTGCAGCAAGGGAGGTTTAGGTTGGACATTAGGAAAAAGTTCCTAACTGTCAGGGTGGTCAAACAGTGGAATAAATTGCCAAGGGAGGTTGTGGAATCTCCATCTCTGGAGATATTTAAGAACAGGTTAGATAGATGTCTGTCAGGGATGGTTTAGACAGTACTTGGTCCTGCCATGAGGGCAGGGGGCTGGACTCTATGGCCTCTCGAGGTCCCTTCCAGTCCTAGTATTCTAGGACTCTATGAAAGTGTGGGGAGGAGCCCAGCTGGGTTTGAATTAGAGGGGAGCAGTTACAGAGTTAGGCTGGAGAGGAACAAAGTCAGGCTGAGCCCAGCCAGGGGCTCCAGGCCTGGTGTTCCCCTGGGGGGGATCTCCCCCAACAACATAGGTCAGACAGACCATGTCTGGTTGCTGTGCTGAGAAGCCTGTACCGCTGTGCATCTCTGTCTCCCCATAGCCCTTCTCCTCCACCTGCTGAGCGCGAACCACTCCTGGCTGCGGATGGGGGCTGAGCTTGGGGACCCCCGAACCCTGCGAAACACCCCCATCCGAAGTAACAATACCCACAAGTGCAGCCCCAGTGGGGAGCCACCCTCTCCCCACCACAGGGTTGGAGATGCCCACCTGGGAAATGGGCAGTGGTCCCTGTCAGTGGGGCACCCAGGAGAGACCCAGCACTGCCCAGCTGATGAGCAGAACATCCACAGCCAGGTTGTGGGTTTCCCTTGGTGGTGCTCATTCGCACAGGCCTCCGCGTGCACACGTAACATTTATTCCACACATGAATGGAAAAAGCCCGCACAGGCGAAAGAGCTCCGGGGAAGCACGGGTCCTGGCTCCCGACTTCCTTCAACGTCTTCATCAGTGGTTTACTTCCAGGCGTCGAGAGCGCTGTGGGCCAGGGCACGGGGCCGCTGCGTGCTGGGAGGCGTTGCGAGTGCACGGGCGGGAAAGGACTAGAACTGAGACTGCTCTGAATGCGGTGGAGAAATGGGCTGGAGTCCAGGGACTCCTGCAAAGTGCACACTCAGGAAGGACCGGCCGTAGCACACCGGCAACCTGCCTGGGAAGCAGCTTGGTGGAGAGGCTCTGGGGGTCACAAGGGCCGCGTCTACACGCGCACGCTACTTCGAAGTAGCAGCGCCAACTTCGAAATAGTGCCCATCACAGCTACCCGTGTTGGGCGCTATTTCGAAGTTGAAATCGACGTTAGGCGGTGAGACATCGAAGTCGCTAACCCCATGAGGGGATGGGAATAGCGCCCTACTTCGAAGTTGAACATTGAAGTAGGGACCGTGTAGACAATCCGCGTCCCGCAACATCGAAATAGTGGGGTCCGCCATGGCGGCCATCAGCTGAGGGGTTGAGAGACACTCTCTCTCCAGCTCCTGCGGGGGTCTATGGTCACCGTGTGCAGCAGCCCTTAGCCCAGGGCTTCTGGCTGCTGCTGCGGCAGCTGGGGATCCATGCTGCAGGCACAGGGTCTGCAACCAGTTGTCGGCTCTGTGGATCTTGTGTTGTTTAGTGCAACTGTGTCTGGGAGGGGCCCTTTAAGGGAGCGGCTGGCTGTTGAGTCCGCCCTGTGACCCTGTCTGCAGCTGTGCCTGGCACCCTTATTTCGATGTGTGCTACTTTGGCGTGTAGACGTTCCCTCGCAGCGCCTATTTCGATGTGGTGCTGCCCAACGTCGAAGTTGAACGTCGACGTTGCCAGCCCTGGAGGACGTGTAGACGTTATTCATCGAAATAAGCTACTTCGATGTAGCGTGCACGTGTAGACGTAGCCAAGCAGAGCATGAGTCAACAGGGTGGTAGCGGTGCAGGAACCCCCAGTGAGCACCATTCTGGTTGGAATGGCAGGAGCTTTCTGGGCCGGACACGTTTTCTTTCCCTCCTCAGGCTCCAGCTGGCGTATCCCGCCCAGGTCTGGGTGCCACGGCTCAGGAACAAGGCGTGCCAGTCGGAGAAGGTCCAGAGAAGAGGCTGAAGGGTCTAGAGAGCAGGCCCTGCAAGGGAAGAGGGGATAGCGGGGGTGGGAGGTGTGCGTGAGAACTGCTTGTCCAGTACTGGAAAGGCTGCTGGAAGCAGGAGGAGGACACATTGTTCTTGTTGGCTTCTGAGGACAGGACAATGGGCTTCAATCCCAGCTAGGGAGGCTGAACATTAGCAAGAAACTTCGTGCCTGCCAGGGTGGGTAAGTGCAGGAGTAGGTTGCCTGGGGAGGCTGTGGAGTGTCTGTCACTGGGGGTTTTAAGAGCAGGTTGGAGAAGCGCCTGCCAGGGACGGTCTGGTTCTGACGTAGCCCTGCCTCACTGGCCAGGTGCTTTGTCGAGGTCCCTTCTGGTCCTACGCGGCTCCGGCTCGGGGTTTTCTCAAGTCAGAGCTGAAGCGGTTCCCTTCCCCGCCCTGGGCGCTCGCAGGGCAGCTCAAAGCCAGGATCGATGGGGACTCTGCAGCAGGATCAAAAGGGATTTTTAGATTAAGTGGCTTAAAAATAATCAACTCAAAGAGACTTCCTAATCAGCCAGGCAGCGCCTCACAGCTCTGGCTCCCAGCTGCCTGCTCGGCTGGGCTGGGCCGGCCACTCCAGGGCCAGACCACAAGGAAAAAGCCGGTGATGGATGCGGCCATTGAGGTTGTTGCTAAATGTGGTACTTTCCCCTCTAAATTAACCCCAGGCCTGTCCCTGCCTGCTGCCCCGTTACACAGGCTCTGGCTCCGCAAACGCTGCCTGGCTCCATTCTGCAAGAAGCGGGGCCATTAGTGCCAGCCGCCCAGCCCAGCCTGGCCTTGCTGGTGCCCCCCAGGCTTTCCCTGCTCTTTAAGCCGCAGCTGCCACCCCCAGTTACATGGCTGCTGTGTTCTGCCCCAGAGGGAGCCGCATTCCAGGGGTGGGTGAAGTGATTCTCCTTCAACATCCTATCAAGACCCTCCCTGCCAGGCTCCCCACCGAACGGACCAGCAACCGGCTGTCAGTCAAGGGCTCCTGTCTGGGCTTGCAGGACGGGGCTGATCTATGTTCTGTTCCTCGTTGGCCGGCTGGGCTTGCGCACCTCTGGGTGTGAGCCATGTCTGTGGGGCAGGAGGGCTGGGCCCATCCAGAACCCTGGCTGCAGTTGCTGTTGAGTTGGAGCCTTTCAGCTGGGTCTGTGCCTGGCGTGGGGAGGGCTGGGAACCCAGAGCGCTGGGAACGTCAGCCTGTGCTATGCAGGGGCTGTGCCGTCTCGTGTGGCGGGCTGGGCCCACGCGAGAGCCGCCGATCGGCAGCCATTGCAAATGCACCACTCTGGGTGGGGAGCTGTGAAAAGTGCTTCTCCGACTCGTGCAAATGCCGTAGCACCATCCCTCGGGGCAGCTGCTTCGTGCCAAGCGCTGGGGCGTGGGAGCTGGCATCCGGCAGGGCAATCGCCCTCGCAAGGACGAGGGCAGACAAGGGGGCTCAGGGCCTGCTAGCCCAGAAACGCGCAGTGCTGGGGTGCGGAGGGGGCGTTCGAGCTCACAGCCCAGGGAGGCTGCGACTGGAGGACATGCCCAAGGAGCTGATTTCCAGGTCAGAGAAGAGGCAGAGTAGCTGTGCAGCCTCCCAAGCCCACTTGGTTAATCCCTTGGCTTCCAGGCCAGCGGGCGCCCGGCCTGGAGCCTTGGGGGCAGCACTGGGCAGAGGGCTGGCCCATCCGTGGGGCAGGGCTGGGTCAGAGGGTGCAGGCTCCCATCGCCCAGCAGGGGATTCGGGCACAGAGACCAGCCCTGGAGGTTGGGCTGGGCGGAGGGGTGGCCTGGTTGTGCAGTGTGTGTGTGTGTGTGTGTGAGAGAGAGAGAGAGAGAGAGAGAGAGAGAGGGGGCAGGTTGTGCAGTGGGCGCGGGAGGGAATTGCCACGGTTGTTGAGTGGGATGGGCCGGAGGGTGGAGCAGGGACCCTGCGAAGGCGGGGCAGGGCTGGAGCGGCTGACTTTGCCCTTCCTGGTGCTACCGGTGAGACCCCGTGCACATGGGCAGCGCCGAGGGCAGTCGCCGGTCACGCCGAGGCCCCTGGCCTGGCACATGGCACAAGGCAGGTGTGGGGAAGTACATGGGCAGCCGGCTCCCCTCTGGCTGCCCTGGGGGCTGTGCCGAAAGGGCATCGGCAGAGGCGGTGTCGGGCACGGTGCTGGAGGGGGGCGGCCTCTGGTGCACGGGTCCAGGGAGTGACCCCCAGGGCCATGTGGCAAAGCGACGGGGGCAGCTGACCCCAGTAACTCCAGGCTGTGTGAGGAGTGCGGCGATGCAGGGACCAGCCCAGCTCCTGCGTGGAGAACGGACTCTCTGGCTGGGCAAACGCCCGCAGCCCGGGGGATCCTGGGGACCAGCTGGCCTGTGCTAGAGCGACGGGCGGCTGAGGGCCCCGGTGAGGTTCCCAGGGGCCAGCCCTCGCTGCCCCCACCCCGCTCCAGCTGTGCTCGGTACCTCGCGCGGAAAGGAACGAGTCCCCTGTGGCTCTGCATGTGATGCTGAGGGACTGTCCCCAGACTCCCCGTCACCAGCTGCAGCTCCGCCTGGGGCTGCCGAGAAAGCGGGGTGCTGCCCTGCCTGCAGCGGGGCGCCGGGACCACGAGGAGCAGGGAGCTTTGCGATCCCTTTGCTGGGCAGTTCGCAGGCTGCTGCCGGGCGAGGCGCTGGGCTGAGTCGGATTCGAGGGGCTGCAGGCCCCGGGTGACTGGGGGGAGTGAGTTGAGGGCCTGCTCCTGCTGCCATCGGGGAAGCTGGGCCAGCTGGGTGTCAAGGCCAGTGCTGTGCGCTTGGTTTGCTGCAGCGGGGTTGCTCTGGGCCTCTGGTTCGTTTACGTAGGGTCTCTTCAGACCGCTGAGTCCCCTGGCGCAAGCCACTTCCCTCTGTGCCTGGTGCCGAGCAGCTGCGCCGGGGCAGCGGATGTGGCACCTCGGGGGGGGCTGGGGTGTAGCCAGACTGGGAGGTACCGAGTGGCTCGGCAGGCTGGGGCCCTGGGGCCCTGTCCAGCTGGCTTGGGGACAGGTGCGGTGGCTGACCCCCGGGCGCCAGGCTCGCGCCAGGCCAGGCCCACGCTGCGCTGGCAGGCGGAGAGCAGCCAGGGCTTCGTAACCTGACTCTCAGGTGCGGCACCAGCCCAGCAGCCTGCCCACGGTCGCTGCTGAGAGCCGGGTGTGGAACCGCTCCAGGCTCCGCTCCCACCGACCGCTCGCCGAGTGCTGCTGCAGGAAGGCTGCTCGTCCCAGGGCCTCTCCGGCAGCCCCTGGCTCCCCTGCGAGGGAAGGGTCAATGCAGGCCGCCGGTAGCTAACCCCTCCCCAGACCCAGCCGCACCAAGTCCTTGTGCACCCGGCTGGTCGGGACGCAGTGCGGCTCGCTGGCTCCCCACCGTGCGCCGGGCTCCGTTCCCCGCTCGCGCCGGATTGCTCTTCTGATCAGCAGCGTGCCGGGGCGCCATGTCCCTCGGAGCGCCAGGCAGGCTGCAGCGGTGTGCGGGGAGCGACAGGCTGCATAATCCCAGGAGGGCCGCAACACCCCGAGCACCTCTATCCGCGCGGCTGGGGCTGGGTGTTTGCCGGGTGCAGCCGGCGGCGGTGTGAGGAGGAGGGCGCGGGTGTGGGCGTGATCCTGGGCCGAGGGCGGCGAGGGTCTCTTTCAATGGCTGGAGAGCTCGGCCCTGCATTCCTGCCCTGCTGCCGAAGCCAGCGGAGCTGCTGGGGCTGGGTAACGCCTGGGGTTAGACCCCAGCTGGGCCCCAGTCCTAGCCTTGTGTAGAGAGAGGAGGTCCCCCCCACTCCGTGGCCTTTGCAGGCCCAGCAGTGGGAGAGCAAAAGCCAGGACAGCAAAGCCCCAAACCCAAAGCACCCCTGCCCGTTGCTGTGATGCTGCATGTGCTGGAACGGCCCCGCGCCCTGGGGCCTGGCCCTTCGAGTTCCACCCTTACCAACGCCGGCCTGTGTTTTGTTTCTTCTGTTTTCCAAACCAAAGTGTCACTTGCACCCGACCTGACCTGCTGCACGTGCATTTACCTGCTGCTGCTGCTGCCTTTGTGAGTTCAACCCGACTTTCTCCTTGTTGCGTCTTCCTCTGTGTGACGGCCCCTCTGCCTGCCCCCCTCCCCGCCCGCCCTTCCTTCTGTCCCAGATGTCCTGCCCCGTGGGCCAGGCCCAGCCCCTCTGCGCTGCCCCACATCCCTGGTGCACGCCGCTGGTGCATTTCAGCTCCAAGCAGTAGGGTCCCTGTGCTGGGCGTGCAAGCAACCCTCTGGGGATAGCCACTTGGCGCTCCTTAGCACGGCCAGACAAAGCAACTTCTGGGCTGGCCCAGTGAGAGGCAGCACAGGCCAGGGAGGCCCTTCGGGGGGAGACTGCAGGGCTCCTAGGTTGAAGAGGTGGGGAAGAAGCAGGCGGGGCTGGCTGACACGTGCTTTGGGGCTGGAGGCAGCCTGGGTTGCATTTTGTTGTTGTGACCAGGTCAGACGTGCCGCCAAGGATTGCAGCCTGGCCCGTGCCCCCCTTTGTCTGATGGAAAGAAGGAACTGGGGGGTTCCCTCTGTCCTGCCCTGGTGGAGGAGGAATGGCAGGGGATGCTCCCCAGCTGGCCCCAGCTCCGGTCTGTCTGGTTGGAGCCCTGGGTCCAGGCCACGGGGACACCTGAGAACTGGAGAACCTGAATTTTGAACAAAAGGAAAGTTTGTTGTTCCCCCAAAATATCGCTCCCCCCAGTAGAATTACGAGCTGGGAGCCCCACGCTGCCTGGTGCTGGGTGGCTGAGGCTCAGCAGCGGGAGCAGACCCGCAGGGCTCCGGTTTAACTCTCATGCAGGACTGCAGCCAGAGCTCGCTGCCTGAGGACGGCTCAGGGCCATGTGACGTGCTGCTGGTTCCTGCCCACAGCCCGTGTCCCACTGGCGGGCGTTAGGGGCGTTGAGCAGAGGCAAAGGGCGATGTGGGTCCCACAAGCTCCATGCGGAGAAGGGCTGGGCCGGAGCTGCAGGTGTTTAGCGTAGTGTCGCCGGGGGTGTCCCATGCCCGAGAAAGTGGGGCAGCACTGGGGGGCGGGGCCTGAGGGACACTGCACCAATCCTGCCCCCTCCTCCTCCACACCCCTTGTCTATGCTGTGCTGGGAGCCACTGCACTTTGAACCTGCTGGTCTGAGACAGCCTGGGGGGGCCCCAGGCACAGGGTGGGTGGGCAGGGGCTGCTCTGGTTTGGTAGTGAGGGGCACCGGCAGGCCTGGGCTTGTGGGGGCTGGGGCTGGGGCTGGGGAGTGAGGGGCACCGGCAGGGTTAGGGGCCAGGGCTGGGCTGGGCTGATGGGGGTCGGGAGTGAGGGGTGCTGACAGGGTTAGGGGGCTGGGCCGGGGGTCGGGAGTGAGGGGCACTGGCAGGGTTAGGGGGCAGGGCAGGGCCGGGGGTTGGGAGTGAGGGCGTTGGCAGGGTTAGGGGCCAGGGCTGGTCTGGGCTGATGGGGGTCGGGAGTGAGGGGTACTGGCAGGGTTAGGGGGCAGGGCCAGGGGTCGGGAGTGAGGGGCGCTGGCAGGGTTAGGGGGCAGGGCCGGGGGTTGGGAGTGAGGGGCGCTGACGGGGTTAGGGGGCGGGGCGGGGCAGGGCAGGGCCGGGGGTCGGGAGTGAGGGGCGCTGGCAGGGTTAGGGGGCGGGGCAGGGCCGGGGGTCGGGAGTGAGGGGCGCTGGCAGGGTTAGGGGGCAGGGCCGGGGGTTGGGAGTGAGGGGCGCTGACGGGGTTAGGGGGCGGGGCGGGGCAGGGCCGGGGGTCGGGAGTGAGGGGCGCTGGCAGGGTTAGGGGGCAGGGCTGGGGGTTGGGAGTGAGGGGCGCTGACGGGGTTAGGGGGCGGGGCGGGGCAGGGCCGGGGGTCGGGAGTGAGGGGCGCTGGCAGGGTTAGGGGGCGGGGCAGGGCCGGGGGTCGGGAGTGAGGGGTGCTGGCGGGGTTAGGGGGCTGGGCAGGGCCGGGGGTCGGGAGTGAGGGCGCTGACGGGGTTAGGGGGCGGGGCAGGGCCGGGGGTCGGGAGTGAGGGGCGCTGGCGGGGTTAGGGGGCTGGGCAGGGTCGGGGGTCGGGAGTGAGGGCGCTGATGGGGTTAGGGGGCGGGGCAGGGCCGGGGGTCGGGAGTGAGGGGCGCTGGCAGGGTTAGGGGGCAGGGCCGGGGGTCGGGAGCGAGGGGGCACCGCTGGGCGGGGGGGTGTCCAGTGCAGCTCCATTGGTGACATTAAGCCCAGCCGGTCCCATCGCTGCAGTGACCGGGGGTCGGGAACGAGCCGGGGGTGACCCAGCGCAGGTTCGGGGGCTGGGGCAGTTCCCACGCGCAGCGCCAGGGCTGGGGGGCCTGAGGCTCGAAGCCCGTCTGTGGTGCTGCCTCGTGAGCCCCACAGAGCAGTGATGGCCTGGAAGCACCTTCTCCGGCCGTCTCAGCCCAGGGCCCTGCCCCCTTCCCCCGCCTGCGCCCCCTTCCCCTGCCTGCGCCCCCTTCCCGTGCCCATTGTCTGCTGCAGTCTGACTTGTGCGGCTGGTTTGTGTTTTATTCGGTTAAACCCACTGCGTGTGCAGGGAAAGGAACAAGCTCAGCCCCACACACGGCTGCTTCCACTCCCGGCTGGTGCCTGCCCCGCCCCGTGGCCGGATCTGCCCTGGGCCCTGGGGTCTGCTAGTCTGGAAAGGACACCTGCCTGGGAGGGGCTCAGTTCCTCGGTGCGCCCCCCTCCCCGGGGCAGCTTAGCTCCCCCCACATCTCCTGCCCCTCTCTGGGGACCCTGGGGCAACCCCCGGCCCCTGCCACATGCTCTGGGAGAGGTCCCGGCCGGATCCAACCTCCCCCTGACCCTGCACCCCTCCTCCCCCCAGGCCCCTCCCCCCAAGCTCCCTCCTGCACCCAACCTCCCCCCTGACCCTGCACCCCTCCTCCCTCCAGGCCCCTCCCACTATAATAGGACAGGGTTTCTGGGCACAGCTAAGAAAATCAACCCAGGGTATCTTTGCTTGAAACCGGGCCACTTCCAGGTGGTGCTGGGAGAAAGTGAGAGAACTTTGTGTCATGTGACTGGATTTTTATATTCGATATGGAAGCCATTTGACACATCCAGGGTACCTACTGGCCCCAAGTATTGTGGTGTGGGGGGGCCATGGGAGGCGTCTAGTGAAAGCTGATGATGGCCTGAATCTCTGTATGCCGCTCACCCCTGCCTTGTGGGTGTAGGTAAAGTTACACATTTGAGCTCTGTGGCTGGAGTGGAAAATGTCTCAATGCCAAGACTTCACAGTCGGAGCTGTGAACTCGGCCCCAGCCGGGATATCGGATAAACGATGAGGTGGAGCCCAGGTGCTCAGGTGTTGAACCCACATCCCAGACACTTGGGTCTCGTCACTGGAACGCAGCCCATGGGTCAGGAGACCTGAGCTGAGCAAGGAAATGAAACGAGATGCCCAGGCATCCATCCCACCTGCCATGCAAGTGACTGGAGCGTGCTGGCCACACCAGCGACCAATGGCGTTTGGCCAGAGCGGCTCATCTGGCTCAGGGGACATTGACCCTCAAGGGCCTGATGGGAAGAAGAAAGGGCTTTGCCCCTGGACTCAAGAGGGGACCCTGCTGTGGACTTAGCAGCCTCCATCTTGGACTGGATCTTGCTTTTTTGTTCTGGGGCCTGTCTCCCAGGGCCTGTGTCCAGCAGGTGGACCCCAACGGCCAGATCTACAATTCTCCAGCAACCAAAACTATATAACCTGAAATGGACTTTCAGAGACTTTCCAGAGTCGGCACATACCATCGCTGGCTGCATCAGTAGTTACGACGGATGCGTGTAAACGATTGCTTTAACCATTCCTCTCTCGCCCTGCTCTTTCTTTTTATTAATAACTCTTTAGATTTAGATCTGAAGGATTGGTGGGTGTGGTGATTTGGATAAGATCCAAGTATATATTGACCAGGGTTGGTGGCTGGACCCTTTGGGGCCCAGAAGAATCTCTGTGGAGTTGGTGGAACAGGTTTAATAACCGCTCACCTGAATTTGGGGTTGTTGGGCTGGGCCAGTAGAGCAGCGGGGAGGTCTGTGGGTTTGCTCGTGTGGCTTCTGGCTGGCCAGTGGGGGTGGCAGAGGTGCTGGTGAGACTGTTTGGATTTGACTGAGTGAGAAGGAAATCCCAGCCTGGGGCTGTATGTGGCCCAGATCTTAAGCAAAGTTACCCTGGATTGATTTCTCTGACTGTGCCCAGAAACCCTGTCCTATTATACTCTGTCTGATTAGAGAACAACAAGAAGTCCTGTGGCACCTTATAGACTAACAGATATTTTGGAGCATAAGCTTTCATGGGCAAAGACTGAGCACCTGAATCGCCTTGTCTCTTCTCTGTTGATACTAACTGGACTAGACTGAGTTAAAGCATCATTGTCCCTAGGAGACACAAAACTAGGACCACATTCCTATCTGGGCTTCTGCTGCACTCAGATCCAGCTCTGGGATCTTAGCACCATATCGAGCCCCCACAGGCTTGGACAAAGGATTCATTTCCCTAGAAGCAGAAGCATTTCCCACACACAGAACTAGCTCCCTTGACAAGGACACCCCTGCCCAACACAGAGAGACAGCCAGAGCCATTCCTTCTGTTCCAGCACCCATGGCTGGATTCAGATTCACACCTGGAACACTCTTCCATGATCCCTTCTCCAGGCACTATAGGCCGGGGGAGTGGGGGAAGTCTTCCTTAGACAAAAGACTAGTTCCCTCATAGGCACCTTTTACAAACAGGCCCTGCTCACTCCCCAGGCTGCTGCTGCTGCTGTTCACCCGAGACAGACAATCGGAGACACTCTCTCCTTTGTCCCAGCCCCCCTGGCTGATCTGGGACACACACCTGGCATGTGAGACAGCTTTTCTCATGGCAACTCACCATTCCCAGTGGCCAAGTTGCTTCCCTGCACAGGCACACAGGCCTCCTTCTGACATGCCTGTCCTTGCCCCTAGCAGACAGACTGCTTCTCCGCACAGACGATGGCCAATCATGCTGTGTTATTTTAAACAGACCACTCTCTGGCGTCTGCCTGGAGAAATTCTTCACAGGCGTGTCCTTGCCCCAAGCAGACAATGAGTCAGATTCATTCTTTGCCTCTGCTGGCCTCACATCAGCCTGAAACTTCTCCTTAACACAACCCTTACCCTTTTTCTTTGGTAGGATTTTAACCTGCTTCTCAAATGCAATTTGTTTCAAAGCAACTTTTTCCTGGTTGCTGAAACCTTCCTGTCCCTGGTCTAATTCCAAATCCCCTCCTGGGACACCAGACACACTGCCTCTCTGCCTAGGCAGACAGCCAACTTTTTCAGGCACACATCCAGAGAAACTTTCCCCTTGGCCATAGAAATGCTGGTTAGCTGCAGAAAAGCGCACAGAGTACATCCCTTTCAAAATTAGCTACAGGTGACGCATAGGAGTTACACACATACATGTTCATTATTAGATATACCCAATGTGTTACAAGCAGAGCCACACCACAACGGCTACACACTGGTGTTCCAGGGGACTGCTGCTTTCACTTCTGTTCCAGTATTTTTATCTGCAATCTCACAGACTGACGTTCAGCTTCCGATGCCGCCCTCTCTTCCAGTTCCATTAAACACCGCTTTCCTAGTCTTCATCGACAATCCAACTCTGACCTTATTTCTTCCAACTTGAGTGTTCTTTCATCAGCATCTACCTTCACTGCGTCCACACGGCACCACGCCTGCACCAAAGCATTAAGTTCCCACTTTGCTAAAGGAGAGTTTTTTCTTTCACAGCACCTCTCTCCCAGGACTTCTCTTTCAAGCCTGTCAACAAGTTGCGAACTCGTGGCAACTGTACTTTAACCAAATACTCTCTCAAAACCCCAAATTCAAATTTAGAACAGTGTGAGGTCCTGATCCCAAGCTCAAATGACCAGGTTCTGTGGATGCTGCCGACTACGCCACTGTAAAAGGACGGGGTTTCTGGGCACAGCTAGAGAAATCAATCCAGGACATCTTTGCTTAACACAACCACTTACAGCCCCAGGCTGGGATTTCCTTCTCACCTAGACAAATCGCACCAGCCACAGCAGTATCTCTGCAAGTCCCACTGGTCAGCCAGAAGCCACACAAGCAAATCCACAGGTTTCCCAGCTGCTCCTAAACAGCCCAGACCAACAACCCCCTACTCAGGTGGGAGGTTTTAGAAAGCCATTTCACCAAATCCACACAGATTCCCAGGCCCCAAAGGGTCCAGCCACAGTGCCTGGTCAATATATGCTTGGGTCTTTCCCAACTCACCACACTTGCCAATCCTTCAGACCTAGACATCTAAAGGTTTATTAGCAAAGAAAGGAAGAGCAGAGTTCGAGAGAAAAATGGTTAAAGCAATACTTTGCGTACATCAATTACGGCGACTGATGCAGCCCAGCGATGTTCTGTGCGCATTCCTGAAAGTCCCTTCCATAAGGGGTGTGATTCCAGTTACTTTGTCTTAGTTACTGGAGAATTGGAGATCTGGCGAGCTGAAGCCGGCATGCTGCAACATGGACCCTTGGAACAGAAACAGGAACAGGCTCTTCATTCCAAGGTGCACACTGCTAGGCCCATTTTATAGTTATCGCCTGTGGCGGGAAAAAGCCCTTTCCTTCCCACCAGGCACTGCAGAGCCGCATCACCTGTCCCAGGTGCGCTGCTGTGGCACTTTTCCTTTGACTGTGGAGTTTGCCAGCACACCTCAATCCACATGCATCTAATTTCCATCCTGTTGCTGAGCCCTACGTCACCTGACCCAGGTGGGCTCTTGTGGCCCGTGGATGCTCCCAGGAGAGAAGTCCCGCATCCCTGAGAGGTGCACTGGCCGACTGAGCCTTTTTCCAGCCCATCACCCTGGCTGGGGAGCGATCACCCCTCCTGGTGTGGCTCTTAGCACTCAACATTTCTAACCCAGCTCCAGAGCTAAACCCAGAACTCTGCCTGCACACGGCACAGTTGAGTAAGTTGCTCACACAGACTCAGGGCATCTTCGGCTCACGTAGACACCTCACCTGGCCCGGCCCCGCCCCGGCTCTATATCTGGGGCAATAGATACACGCACACGTAAAATGGCTCCATAGCCAATGTAAAAACCCAGTTGTGTGGTACCCCCGAGCTCCCTCCTGCACCCAGCCTCTGCCCCGACCCCACACCCTCCATTAAAGCACAGAAGTGTGCAGCCATTGGCCGCTCACCAGATCCTTGGCATGGCCCTGGTCTGCCCCGGTGACCAGCACCCATCGGTACGCCGGCTGAAAACCTGGCTGGCCTGTTGCGTGCTGGGGCGGGAGCAGCTTCCCTCGTCCACAGCTCAATCCAGCACCCCTCCTGCTGGCGGCACGACAGGGGAGCAGCCGTGCTGGGGGCCAGCTCCCCCTAGACCCCTGTGTCACTGAGCTGGCTTCCCCCACCTCCATGCTGGATTCAGCCTGGCTGAAGGCGGACGGGGCTGGCAAAGGGCTTGTTCCTAGTCCCACAGGGCTTGCGGGGGCCAGGGCATAGCTGGGTCTGGCTGCCCCATCGCTCTTGGGCTGCATGCGTCTCCCCTGCCCCAGGGTCCATGGCTGGCATGGCTGGGGCTTTCCTTTGGCTGGGCCCAGGTGATGGGGAGGGGCGGGGGGTGGGCTGCTGCCTTGTTAACTCTTGTTTTTTCCAGGCAACCCGTCCAGCCAAAGCAAAAAAGCCCTGAAGCAGCGACTCCTCAAACTGCTGCCCTGCTGTGGGCCCCCGGCCGTCCCCTCAGTCAGCGAAAGCAAGTGCCCTTCTTCCCTTGGGTGTCAGGCCCAGGCAGGGACGCTCTCCCCAGGCCGGGCACCGCCGCCCCCGACGCTCTCCCTGGCCAGGCACTGAAAACCCCCGATGCTCTCCCCAGCCGGGCACCAAAACCCCCCCGACGCTCTCCCCAGGCCGGGCACCGCCACCCCCGACGCTCTCCCCAGGCCGGGCACCGCCACTCCCGACGCTCTCCCCAGGCCGGGCACTGAAAACCCCCGATGCTCTCCCCAGGCCGGGCACTGAAAACCCCCGATGCTCTCCCCAGGCCAGGCACCGCCACTCCCAACGCTCTCCCCAGGCTGAGCACCGAAAACCACCGACGCTCTCCCCAGCCGGGCACCGCCACTCCCGACACTCTCCCCAGCCAGGCACCGAAAACCACCAACGCTCTCCCCAGGCCGGGCACCACTGCCCCTGACACTCTCCCTACCCAGGCACCGCCGCCCCCGACGCTCTCCCCGGCCCGGCACCACCGCCCCCAACGCACTCCCCAGGCCGGGCACCGCCACCCCCGACGCTCTCCCCGGCCCGGCACCGCCGCCTCCGACGTTCTCCCCAGCCAGACACTGCCGCCCCCGACGCTCTCCCCGGCTGGGCACCGCCGCCCCGATGGCCGGGATATGGGTCTCTGGCAGGGGCGATCGTGCTCCCGTGCCCGGCCTGGGGGACCTACTTGGGCTACTGTGATGTGTGGGCCCAGGGGAGCCGCATCTTGCAGGCAGCTGGAGCCAGGCTCCACACTGAGCCACTGGGCACTGGTGCCAGCCGGCAGGTCACCAGCTGGAGCAGCCAAAGCCCAGGCTGCTCCGGTGCCACCGGCCTCGGCTCTGTCACTGCTGAGTCTGACCCCGAGGCCGGGCTAGGCTCCGCACTGCGCTGCAGCTGGGGTACATGTCAGCCCGGGGGTGCACCAAGAGCAGGAAAGGGGGCGGCGTTCCGGGATGGCAGTGACAGGGGAGAGGTGCAGGGCCTGGGGGCAGGACGGGCCCATGTGCAAGAGGCAGCCAGTGGCATGGGGAGGGGACGGGAGCAGTCTGGGGCCCAGGGGAACGGGGGCAGGAGTAATGGGGGACCTGCCTCCCCGGCTCGCCTGCTGCTGCTGTGGGGCTGGGGGGTTGGGGGGGAGGGCTGGGGGAAGGCAAGTGCTGAGGGGGGAGTGTGCGCTGTGGGAGCTCCAGAAGGGGCAGTGGGTAGGCGCCGTGGGGCAGCAGGCAGGTGCTGCGGGATCAGTGGGTGGGCACCATGGCATAGCGGGTGCCATGGGGCTTGGCTGGGGCAGCAGGCGGGTGCTGCAGGACCTCCAGAAGGGGCAGTGGGTAGGCGCCGTGGGGCAGCAGGCGCCGTGGGGGTTCCGGAGGGGCAGCAGGCAGGCGCCGTGGGTCTGAGTCGCTCTCCCCCTTGCAGACAGCGTGGAAGACGAGTTCGAGCTCTCCACTGTCTGCCGTCGCCCCGAGGGGCTGGAGCAGCTGCAGGAACAGACCAAGTTCAGCCGCAAGGAGCTGCAGGTCCTGTACCGGGGCTTCAAGAATGTGAGTCATGGGGCCGGGTGTTCCTGTGCCCCCTTCTCTGTGGCCTCTCCCTACACCCCCACTGCCTCTCTGGCCACTGGGCTCCCTTGCAGCTCCCTCTGGTGCCACCGGAGCCTGGCTGGTGCCTGGGCAGGGGGCTAATGAATTTCCCATGGTGCCCAGCAGCCAAGGGCCAAAGCAGCCCCTCGTCCTGCTGGGGGAAGGCAGGACTCTATGGAGAAACTGAGGCACAGATCAGTGACATGCGTGGCCCAAGGCCCCAGAGAGCTCAGGAGAGCCTGGCTCCCAGTGCTGTGCTCAGGCCAGGCCAACCCCGGCTGTTTGGAGGGGACTGATCTGGTCTATGGTTTTCCCTTTGGCAGGAGTGCCCGAGTGGCCTCGTTAATGAAGAGAACTTCAAACAGATCTACTCCCAGTTCTTCCCACAGGGCGGTGAGCACCCTCTCAACTCCGGCTCCTCCCTGGGTACAAAGGGGGCCAGGGTGGGGCAGTCCCTGTGGGTGGAGGCTGTCACCCCAGAAGGAGCTCCCGTTCCGCCACCCTAGGGGCCAGAGGGCCAGGAATGTGAAGGTGTCTTTGGGTGAGCAAAATGCACATCCAGTTTGCATGTGCAATTGCTTGATTGCCTGTGCAAATGGGGAAACTGCCCGTGCAAATGGCCAGCGCAGGCACAGTGTTCTCAAAGCGAAGCGGGAGGCAGGCCAGGGGCGGGAGGGGCTCAGAGGGCCAGAGCACGTTAGAGCATCTCAAGGTGGATGCTCTCTGGCATCCCTGGAGCGAAGTTCTGCCCTCCCGGTGCCCTCCTCAAAGCAGTTTCTGGGCTTTGACCCCTACCTGCACCTTCCCTGTGGCCAGGGCTCACTCTAACAAGGAACATGAGAGTGTCACACACCCAGGCCCAGGGTCAGGGTCTCCCTGGGCTTGTGTTGCGTTTCTCCAGCCACTGCCTCATGCTCCAGAGAAGGGTGAAAAGAAATGCACTGTGTTGTTCCATGCGGGGAGTCTGGAGAGGGGTGGAGACCCCTTCCTGACCCCGGCCACCATCAGCTCATGCCCTGGAGCATGAGAGTGGGTCGCCCTTTATGGAGTTTAGAATGACTGTGACCGCATTGCCTGGTGCGACATTGCGGCTCTGGCTTCCCACGGCAGCGAGCCAGCTTCATTCCCTGCTTAATGTCAAGCCATTTGCACGCTGGGATGAAGGCAGGCAGTCCCGTCCTTGGCTGACTCACTCCGTTTGGCTGTTCCTCAGACTCCGGCACGTACGCCACTTTCCTCTTCAACGCCTTTGACACCGACCATGACGGCTCTGTCAGCTTCGAGGTGAGCCGGGCCGGGCTGGGTGGGACAGGACCTGGGGGCTGGGGCCTTGGCCTTTGAATCTGGTGCTGGTGGAGCAAGTTGTCAGTTCTCACTAGCCATTGTGAGTCTGACGCTAGGTGGTGTTAAATCCCCAGCTCCCGGAGTCCTGTGAGGAAACGAGAATCAAACGGCCTGTCTTCAAAACCAGCGAGTTCCTAGCCCTCCTGTCTGGGAGATTAGCTGCAGATGGGGCCCTTAAGGGCCTGTGACGCCAGAAGGCAAAGAACCACCCCCGACTTTTAAGCCAATATTGTGATATTTCCCCCTCATCTCCTGATCTCTGTCTGCTCGGGGCTGGGTATTACAGCTCTGTTATGGAGCCTGCCCTTCTATGCCCCTGGGCTCCTTTCTCGTGTTGTGTCAAGCCTGAGCATCCCTGCCTTACCCAGATACAGCCCACGCCCTGGCAGCAACCATCACTAACTCCAAGCTGGGCTGGAGGCTCCGGGGCAGGATTGTAGTGTCTGCCGGTCAGAGGCTCTGGGGACCCCATGACTCGGAGACGCCCAGGGCCGTGGGGTGATTCATAATGAGCTGTGGTTTCCCCAAGGACGGGCTTGGTCTGTTGGGCAGCAGGGTCCCCTCGCTGAGCGTGAGGAGCGTCCGGAGGCCATATGAACGCTGGCTGGGAGCCTGCTCCCAGGCACTCTGCTCTCACACCAGGCTGGCCTGGAGGGCGCAGCCCGGGGCCTCGTCTGACCCTTGCTCTGGGGGCAATGGCACCCTGGGGGAAAAGTGGGTCGTGCTCTCCTGGAAGCTGCAATCTCTGCTAGCAGCCGCCAGGGGACGCAAGAAAGTGGCAGTGGTGGAACTCATAGAATCATAGAACAGTAAGACTGGAAGGGACCTCGAGAGGCCACAGAGTCCAGCCCCCTGCCCCAATGGCAGGACCAAGTACTGTCTAAACCATCCCTGACAGACATTTATCTAACCTGTTCTTAAATATCTCCAGCGATGGAGATTCCACAACCTCCCCAGGCAATTTATTCCAGTGTTTGACCACCCTGACAGTTAGGAACTTTTTCCTAATGTCCAACCTAAACCTCCCTTGCTGCAGTTTAAGCCCGTTGCCTCTTGTTCTATCCTCAGAGGCCAAGAAGAACAAGTTTTCTCCTTCCTCCTTATGACACCTTTTTAGATACCTGAAAACTGTTATTGTGTCCGCTCTCAGTCTTCTCTTTTTCAAACTGAACAAGCCCAATTCTTTCAGCCTTTCTTCATAGGTCACATTCTCTAGACCTTTAATCATTCTTAGCTGCGTCTACACGAGCCGGCTACTTCGAAGTAGCCGCACCAACTTCGCAATAGCGCCTGCCACGTCTGCATGTGGCGAGCGCTATTTCGAAGTGGAAATTGACGTAAGGCGGCGAGACGTCGAAGTCGCTATCCCCAACAGGAGATGGGAAGAGCACCCTACTTCGACATTGAATGTCGAAGTAGGGCACGTGTAGCCGATCCACGTCCCACAACATCGAAATAGCGGTGTCCGCCATGGCGGCCATCAGCTGAGGGGTTGAGAGACGCTCTCTCTCCAGCCCCTGCGGGGCTCTATGGTCACCGTGTGCAGCAGCCCTTAGCCCAGGGCTTCTGGCTGCTGCTGCTGCAGCTGGGGATCCATGCTGCATGCACAGGGTCTGCAACCAGTTGTCGGCTCTGTGGATCTTGTGCTGTTTAGTGCAAGTGTGTCTGGGAGGGGCCCTTTAAGGGAGTGGCTTGCTGTTGAGTCCGCCCTGTGACCCTGTCTGCAGCTGTTCCTGGCACCCTTATTTCAATGTGGGCCGCTTTGGCGTGTAGACGCTCCCCTACAGCGCCTACTTCGATGTAGCGCTGCCCAACATTGACGGCACCAGCCCTGGAGGACGTGTAGACGCTATTCATCGAAATAGCTTATTTCGATTTCGCTACATCGAAATAAGCTATTTCAATGTAGCATCCCCATGTAGACGTAGCTCTTGTCGCTCTTTTCTGGACCCTCTCTAATTTCTCCACATCTTTCTTGAACTGCGGTGCCCAGAACTGGACACAATACTCCAGCTGAGGCCTAACCAGCGCAGAGGAGAGCGGGAGAATGACTTCTCATGTCTTGTTCACAACACACCTGTTAACGCCTCCCAGAACCATGTTTGCTTTTTTTTGCAACAGCATCACACTGTTGACTCATATTTAGCTTGTGGTCCCCTATAACCCCTAGATCCCTTTCTGCTGTAGTTGTTCCTAGACAGTCTCTCCCCATTCTGTGTGTGTGACACTGATTGTTTCTTCCCAAGTGGAGCACTTCGCATTTGTCGTTATTAAACTTCACCCTGTTCACTTCAGACCATTTCTCCAGTTTGTCCAGATCATTTTGAATTCTGACCCTCTCCTCCAAAGCAGTTGCAACCCCTCCCAGCTTGGTATCATCTGCAAACATAATCAGCGTACTTGCTATGCCAATATCTAAACCGTTGATGAAGACATTGAACAGAACCGCTCCTAACGCAGACCCCTGCGGAACCCCACTTGTTATACTTTTCCAGCAGGACTGAGAACCTGCCACAGTTTTGCTGCCCGGCTGTGGTGGTCAAATACAGGAGCAGCCAGACGGGATCAGACGAAAGGTCCAGCTAGCCCAGGACCTCATCCCTGACAGCGGCCAGTGCTGGGTGGCCCAGAAGGAGTCTAGGTGTGGTCTGTCCCTCCTTCCCATTCCCAGCCTCTGGCAGAGGTCGCATCCCTGGCCGCCTTGGCTAACAGCCACCCATGACCCACCCAGCATGTCTCTCCTTTTCCAAACCTGCCTCCACTTCTCTCATTCACAGCAGCCCCTGGCAGGGATCTCCCAGGCTGGCTGCGCTGGGGGAAGCAGCACTTCTTGCGTTTCAAACCTGCTGCCCTTTCATTCCCTTTGGAGGCTCCAGGTTCTGCGTGGTGAGAAAGGGGAAATAACCCTTCCTTCTCAGTTGTCTCCAGGCCACTCATAACAGCACAGGCCTGTCACACCCCCGCTGGGCTGTCTCTCTTCTAATCTGCCCAGTCCCAGGCCCTTTAATCGCTCCTTAGGTAGCAGCTCTCCCAGCCTCCGGACAGGTTTCTCCTCCTCCTCGGTCCATGTCCCAGTTCCGAGGTGTGTCTGAGATGGGGCCACCAGTGCCCCAGGTGTGTCCAGGTGGGGGCCTCCCTCCCCCATTTGTATCGAGGCAGTAGGAGCTTCTGTCTCTTGTTCTCCATCCCTTTCCTGAGGAGTCCCAGCATTCGGCTGGCGTTTTTAATGGCTGCTGCGCCTTGCGCAGGCGTTTTCAGAGAACTGTCCATCGTGACTCCAAGGTCACTTTCTTGCGTGGGGACCCTTTATTTAGACCCCATCATTGTGTGGGTGCGATGGGGTTCAGCGGTACCCAAGCTCTGCACCCCGTCCGCAGGCAGGAGTGACTCTCACTGGCAGGAGAATAGCGGGTTTATTAGCTGACGGGACACAGCGTGGTACAGAGGGGTCAGTACAGCCGGCAGAGACAGCCAGTCCAACCCACGCCGGGGAGAGGAGCCCCCGAGGGGCCCCCGGAGCCGGGGCCTTCCCCCTCCTTTGTCTCTCTCTCTCTCTCCCAGCCCAGACTCACTGCTTCCAACTCCCAGTTCCAATTCAAACCCCTCAGGCTCCACCTCCCCCTTTGCCCGCAGCCCAGAGGTGTCACCTGGTTGCCAGGTTACCCTCAGCAGGAGCCCCCCACCGCCGTGACCCCCCGCCACACCTGTATCCCACACTCCATCACAGTGGCTCTAGATGGGATTTGTTTTTCAACCTGCATCCCTTTGACTGGCATCGGTCATTTCGCTGCCCTGGTCACGGGTGAATGAGCTGAAGCTGAGATCGGTTTTCAGAAGGGCGAGTGGTAACTAGTGAGGTCTCCCAGGGTCTGCACGGGGCCAGTGCCGGTAATAGTCCGGGAGGGGTCACCGTGGGAGGCTGTAGCTTCACTAGCAAACAAGCTGTCCTGTGGCACCGTCAAGACTTAGCTTTCGGGGGTAAGTTCCTACCACGAGAGCCACAGCACTGGGGCCTCTCAGAGTCCCAGATGGCCACCTGCAAAGGCCTAGTTCTTGTTGCTCCTCGGCAGCTGGCCAAGGCAGGATGGTGGGCAAGGGGGGTTGCTGCTCTGGGCCTGTCTGGCCCCTATGCTCTGTCCCCTGGAGGCCCAGGGTCTGCAAGGGAGTGTGTCTGGCCTTGTAATCCCCGTTCCTCCTTAGGACTTTGCAGCCGGTTTGTCCGTGATTCTCCGAGGCACCATGGACGACCGGCTCAGCTGGGCCTTCAACCTCTACGACCTGAACAAAGATGGCTGCATCACCAAAGAGGTGGGCATGGCAGAGATGGGAGCCAGAGCTGGGAACACTGACCAGAGCGATGGACCTATTGGGCCACCATCTCAGGGACCCAGGGCTGGGGCGTGAGTGGGCCAGGACTGAGGGGCTTCAGCAGAGGGAGCAGGAGCCCCAGGCTGGATAACAGGAGCTGCAGAGCGGGCGCAGGGGGCAGTACTCAGCTTCCAGCCCAGACCTCTGTCCTGTCCTGGCAGCAGGAGGGGGTTGCAGACTTGCCGCGTCGCTTACAGAATCACACAACCCCACCACGCTAGAACTGGAGTGGCCAAGAGTCCAGCCCTCTGCCCTCACAGCAGGACCAAGCACCAGCTAGCCCAGGTTTGGGCAATCTCAGGCTCGGGCTGGATGCAGCCTGCCAAGCTGTCTCTCCGCCCTGCCCAGCTGATGAGCAGGGAGTGAACACTTCCAGCCAGCCGCATGGGTCCCGCTGCCCCTCCCTGCCTTGTTCCGTCTGCAGCCGCGCTGCTCCCAGGCTGCTCCTGCTCCCTGTGCAGTGGGGAAGAAGGGGGAGGGGAGGGGCCCCTATGGTTCCCCTGCCCCCCTGTACCCCATCTCTGCAGAGCAGGGGTCGGGGAGAGGGAACCCCACAGCAGTGGGGATGGTCAGTGACTCACTCAGGGGGCAGAGCAGGGAACCGGAGACAACAGCAGGACGGATTTCCCTTAAAGAGACGGGCCGGGGGGGACGGGGACGGTTCTCTGGCAGTGTCTACGCTTGCATTCCTCTTTTGAAAGAGGTATGCAAATGTGGGAAATATAAAATGCAAATGAGGTGCAGATTTGCATATTGGGCACTTCATTTGAATATTCTTATTCAAAAGAGCTTCCGTCAAAAGAAGAAAACCGGTGTGAACACTGCTCTTTCGACAGCAAACCCCATCTTCGAAAGAATCCGTCTTCCCTTTTTTATGGGAAGACAGGTTCTTTCAAAGATGGGGTTTACTTTACTTTCACAAGAGTGGTGTCTACACTGGTTTTCTTCTGTCCAAAGAAGCTCTTTTGACATAAAAATATGCAAATGAGGTGCCAGCTATGCAAATCTGTACCTCATTTGCATTTTTATTTCCCTCATTTGCATAGAATCATAGAACACTAGGACTGGAAGGGGCCTCAAGAGGCCATCGAGTCCAGTCCCCTGCCCCGATGGCAGGACCGACCACTATCTAATCTGTTCTTAAATATCTCCAGCGAGGGAGATTCCACAACCTCCCTTGGCAACTTATTCCAGTACTTGACCACCCTGACAGTTAGGAACTTTTTCCTAATGTCCAACCTAAACTTCCCTTGCTGCAGTTTAAGTCCATTGCCCCTTGTTCTCTCCTCAGAGGCCAAGAAGAACAAGTTTTCTCCCTCCTCCTCATGACACCCTTTAAGATATCTGAAAACCGCTATCATGTCCCCCCTCAATCTTCTATTTTCCAAGCTAAACAAGCCCAATCCTTTCAGCCTTTCTTCATACGTCATGTTCTCCAGACCTTTTATCATTCTAGTTGCTCTTCTCTGGACCTTCTCTAATTTCTCCACATCTTTCTTGAATTGGGGTGCCCAGAACTGGACACAATATTCCAGCTGAGGTCTAACCAGCGCAGAGTAGAGCGGTAGAATGATTTCTCGTGTCTTGTTCACAACACACCTGCTAATGCATCCCAGAATCATGTTTGCTTTTTTTGCAACAGCATCACACTGTTGACTCATATTTAACTTGTGATCTACTAGAACCCCTAGATCCCTTTCTGCTGTTCTCCTTCGTAGACAGTCTTTTCCCATTTTGTATGTGTGAAACAGATTATTCCTTCCAAAGTGCAGCACCTTACATTTATCTTTATTAAACTTCATCCTGTTTACTTCACACTATTTCTCCAATTTATCTAGATCATTCTGAATTATGACCCTATCCTCCAAGGTAGTTGCAACCCCTCCCAGCTTGGTATCATCTGCAAACTTAATAAGCGTACTTTCTATGCCAATATCCAAATCATTAATGAAGATATTGAACAGAACTGGTCCCAAAACAGACCCCTGCGGAACCCCACTTGTTATGCTTTTCCAGCAGGATTGAGCACCATTAACAACTACTCTCTGGGTGCGATTAGCCAGCCAGTTATGCACCCACCTTACTGCAGCACGATTTAAGTTGGACTTGCCTAGCTTGTCGATAAGAATATTATGCGAGACCGTATCAAATGCTTTACTAAAGTCTAAGTATACCACATCCACTGCTTCTCCCTTATCTACGAGTCTCGTTATCGTGTCAAAAAAAGCTATCAGGTTGGTTTGACATGATTTGTTTTTTACAAAACCATGCTGGCTGTTCCCTATCACTTTACCTATCACCTTCCAAGTGCTTGCAGATGACTTCCTTAACTACCTGCTCCATTACCTTTCCTGGCACAGAAGTTAAGCTGACTGGCCTGTAATTTCCTGGGTTGTTCTTATTCCCCTTTTTGTAGATGGGCACTATATTTGCCCTCTTCCAGTCTTCTGGAATCTCTCCTGTCTCCCATGACTTTCCAAAAATGAGAGCTAATGGCTCAGCTACCTCTTCTATCCGCTCCTTGAGGATTCTAGGATGCATTTCATCAGGCCCTGGTGACTTGCAGACATCTAATTTTTCCAAATGGTTTTTAACTTGTTCTTTTTTTATTTCAAAAACTAACTCTACCCCTTTTCCACCAGCATTCACTATGTCAGGCATTCCTTCGGACTTCTCTGTGGAGACCGAAACAAAGAAGTCATTAAGCATCTCTGCCATTTCCAAGTTCCCCGTTACTGTTTCTCCCTCCTCACTGAGCAATGGCCCTACCCTGTCCTTGGTCTTCCTCTTGTTTCTAATATATTTGTAAAAGGCCTTTTGAAAGAGGAATGCAAGTGTAGACACAGCCTTTCTGAAACTTACCCAGCCACAGCCAGTACACACACGCCCTGTGTCACTATCACACATGCCCAGTCACTGTCGCACACACACTGCAGCACACACTCAGTCTGTGTCACACGCCCAGTCACTGTCGCGCACACACTGCAGCACACACTCAGTCTGTGTCACACGCCCAGTCACTGTTGCGCACACATGGCAGCGCACACTCAGTCTGTGTCACACGCCCAGTCACTGTCGCACACACACAGCAGCGCGCGCACAGTCTGTCACACACGACCCGTCACTGTCGCGCACACACTGCAGCGCACACTCAGTCTGTCTCACATGCCCAGTCACTGTCGCGCACACACTGCAGCGCACACACTGTCTGTGTCACAATGTCTGTCTCTCGCACACAAAGTGTTTCACACTCACACTCTTTGTCTCTCTCTACGGCCCCCTGCCCCAGGACTCACTCCCGGTTTAACCCCCGCCCGATGGAGCTTTTCCTCATGTCCAGCCTGAACCTCGCTGGCTGCAGCGTGAGCCCGCTGCTCCTTGGCCAACCCGCAGAGGCAGAGAAGTTTTCCCCTCCCTCTGTGCTTTGCTCCTTTGGGTACATCCCCGCCCAGCGTCTCCATCCCAACCCCCGCGCTCCCAGCCCTCCGGGGCGGGTGTCCGCGTCCCTGGCCTGGCACCGCGTGGGACGTGGGAGGCCCGGGTGTGGGACCTGTCTGTGCAGCAGGCGCTGCTCATGGCGCTGGTCTGGCCCTCCCTAGGAAATGCTGGACATCATGAAGTCCATCTACGACATGATGGGCAAGTACACGTACCCGGCCATGCGGGAGGAGGCCCCACGCGAGCACGTGGAGACCTTTTTCCAGGTGAGCCTGGCACGCTGGGGGGCACCCGGGGTGGGGCCCAGGGAGTGCAAAGGAGTCAGAGGGGCAGGTGGGGATCGGGGCAGGCAGGGATCAGAGCAGGGGTGTCAGAGGGGCAGGCGGAGATCGGAGCAGGGGGGTCAGAGGGGCAGGCGGGGATCGGAGCGGTGGGGGTCAGAGGGGCGGGCGGGGATTGGAGCAGTGGGGTCAGAGGGGCAGGCGGGGATCGGAGCGGTGGGGGCCAGAGGGGCAGGCGGGGATCGGAGCGGGGGGGTCAGAGGGGCAGGAGGGGATCGGAGCGGTGGGGGTCAGAGGGGCAGGCGGGGATTGGAGCAGGGGGGTCAGAGGGGCAGGCGGGGATCAGAGTGGTGGGGGTCAGGGGGCAGGCGGGGATCGGAGCAGGGGGGTCAGAGGGGCAGGTGGGGATCGGGTCAGGGGGGCAGGCGGGGATTGGAGCAGGGGGGGTGAGAGCGGCAGGCGGGGATTGGAGCAGGGGGGTCGGAGGGGCAGGAGGGGATCGGAGCAGGGGGGTCAGGGGGCAGGCGGGGATTGGAGCAGGGGGGTCAGGGGGCAGGCGGGGATCGGAGCAGGGGGGCCGGAGGGGCAGGCGGGGATCGGAGCAGGGGGGCCGGAGGGGCAGGCGGGGATCGGAGCGGTGGGGGTCAGAGGGGCAGGCGGGGATCGGAGCGGGGGGGTCAGAGGGGCAGGAGAGGATCGGAGCGGTGGGGGTCAGAGGGGCAGGCGGGGATTGGAGCAGGGGGGTCAGAGGGGCAGGCGGGGATCAGAGTGGTGGGGGTCAGGGGGCAGGCGGGGATCGGAGCAGGGGGGTCAGAGGGGCAGGTGGGGATCGGGTCAGGGGGGCAGGCGGGGATTGGAGTGGGGGGGTGAGAGCGGCAGGCGGGGATTGGAGCAGGGGGGTCAGGGGGCAGGTGGGGATCGGAGCAGGGGGGCCGGAGGGGCAGGCGGGGATCGGAGCAGGGGGGTCAGAGGGGCAGGCGGGGATCGGAGCGGTGGGGGTCAGAGGGGCAGGCGGGGATCGGAGCGGGGGGGTCAGAGGGGCAGGAGAGGATCGGAGCGGTGGGGGTCAGAGGGGCAGGCGGGGATTGGAGCAGGGGGGTCAGAGGGGCAGGCGGGGATCAGAGTGGTGGGGGTCAGGGGGCAGGCGGGGATCGGGTCAGGGGGGCAGGCGGGGATTGGAGTGGGGGGGTGAGAGCGGCAGGCGGGGATTGGAGCAGGGGGGGTCAGAGGGGCAGGCGGGGATTGGAGCAGGGGGGTTGGAGGGGCAGGAGGGGATCGGAGCAGGGGGGTCAGGGGGCAGGCGGGGATCGGAGCAGGGGGGCCAGGGGGGCAGGCGGGGATCGGAGCAGGGGGGCCGGAGGGGCAGGCGGGGATCGGAGCAGGGGGGCCGGAGGGGCAGGCGGGGATCGGAGCGGTGGGGGTCAGAGGGGCAGGCGGGGATCGGAGCAGGGGGGTCAGGGGGCAGGAGGGGATCGGGGCAGGGGGGCAGGCGGGGATCGGAGCGGGGGGGTCAGGGGGCAGGTGAGGATCGGAGCGGGGGGGTCAGGGGGCAGGTGAGGATCGGAGCAGGGGGGGTGAGAGCGGCAGGCGGGGATCGGAGCAGGGGGGTCGGAGGGGCAGGCGGGGATCGGAGCAGGGGGGCCGGAGGGGCAGGCGGGGATTGGAGCGGTGGGGGTCAGAGGGGCAGGCGGGGATCGGAGCCGGGGGGCAGGGGGGCAGGCGGGGATCGGAGCGGGGGGGTCAGGGGGGCAGGCGGGGATCGGAGCGGGGGGGCAGGCGGGGATCGGAGCTGGGGGGCCGGAGGGGCAGGCGGGGATCGGAGCTGGGGGGGCAGGGGGCAGGCGGGGATCGGAGCAGGGGGGCAGGCGGGGATTGGAGCAGGGGGGTCGGAGGGGCAGGCGGGGATCGGAGCGGGGGGCAGGGGGGCAGGCGGGGATCGGAGCGGGGGGGGTCAGGGGGGCAGGAGGGGATCGGAGCGGGGGGGGTCAGGGGGGCAGGCGGGGATCGGAGCGGGGGGGGTCGGGGCAGGCGGGGATCGGAGCGGGGGGGGTCAGGGGGGCAGGAGGGGATCGGAGCGGGGGGGGTCAGGGGGGCAGGCGGGGATCGGAGCGGGGGGGTCAGAGGGGCAGGTGGGGAATGGAGCAGGGGGCTGTCCCCCTCTGGGAACACACACCTCTGCCTGGGTCCCTGGGCCCGCTGGCGGCTCATGACGCTGGTGTGTTTGCAGAAGATGGACCGGAACAAGGACGGGGTGGTCACGATCGAGGAGTTCATCGAGTCGTGTCAGAAGGTAACATTGCAGCTCCTTCCTGGGCCCGTCTCCCTCTTGCCCACTCGCCCCTTGCCCTGCCCAAAGCCTCCTGCTGCTGCCCAGAGCTTTGGCGCTGAGCTGGGCGGGGCCAGGCTGTGCCCTGCTTGGGGAGAGCCCTGGGGACCCCAGAGCTGGGTGGGAAGTGGGCAGGGCCCGGGGCCATCCCCAGGGAGCCAGACCAAGTCAGTGGGGTGGTGTCGTGCCAGGGCGTGGTGCCCAGCATCATGGTGAGACCGACGGGACGGCTGGGGGCACCCTCCCTTCTCAGCTGTGCCCACGGCTCCCCAGACCCATGGCAGGAACCGAGCTCCCTGCACAGCCCCAGAGCGCTGCTCTGCCTTTGGGGTGCCGGGGAGCCTGGCCAGCCGAGCGGCTGTGCGATGTACCTCCTTGCTCCCTTGCAGGATGAGAACATCATGCGATCCATGGAGCTCTTTGACAGCGTGATCTAGCCAGGCTGCAGGCCCCTGCCGGCCACGCTTCGGCTCCTCTCATCTCTTCCCCGAGACCCTCTGGCTGCGCAGCCCCGACGTGGGCTGGACAGTGCCGCCGGGAAGGGCTGTGCGCCGGGAGACCCGGTGGAGGTGCCTGCGGTGGAGGGACCTGCCCTGGCCCAGCTCTGCCTGCTGCGGGGACGGCAGCTGCCCGGGGCTGGAGCGGGGGCCCAGCCTGGCAGGAGGCCCGTGCTGTCCCGGGACACGTGGGCCCAACAGACCTACCGACCCCCACCGCTGGGCTCTGGACAGCTCCCAGCCCGCCCCGCCAAGCTCCCACCACGTGGCCAGTAGCTCCCGCACCCTGGCTCACGGCGAGCCCCACTCCTGTGGGCCGAGCTGGCTCTTCCTGCCTCTCCAGCCCCAGGATGCTGCCTGGCCCCTGCGCCTGCTGCAGCGCCAGCCCTTGCTAGCGGGGGCAGTGTGTGTCCTGCATCCTCCTGGTCCAGCTGCTGTGGGCACCCCAGTGCCGTGCCCGGCACGATTTGTCATGGGGGCTTCCCACACCCCAGCGCTGGGGTGGGAGGTGCCCTTGGCTGCCTCCCTCTTCCCTGAGCCATGGGGGAGGGAGCTGGGGGCCAGCAACCCGCGTAGGTGGGCCCTGGAGCCTGGGGCAGCAGGGGCCGGGGAGCTGTTCACCACATGGCCCGTCCCGCTGGCAGCGCCGGGGCAGCAACTTGGAGCTGAGCTGAGGGGCACCAGCCTCCCAGCCGCCTGGGGAGCCTGCACCATGCCGGGCACCGCACCTCGAGGGGCCTGGCTGGGAGGGCCAGGCGGCTGCGCACCGACGGGCTGCGGGGAGCTTGCCAGGCTCATCCGGCAGCAGGGCTCCAGCCGCACGCTGTGCTGGGCAATGGGTCTCCCTGAAGCGAGCGAAACGGGCCGGGGTGTCACGGCAGCGTGCGGAGAGGGGTGCTGGAGGAGCAGTGGGGTCTGGCTGGCTTTGCAGGTCCCTGTGTCTCTGTAGCTCCCAGCCCCCTGGTGGCCCCAGGGCACATCCTGCTTCCATCCTCCTGCTCCGCTCCACCTGGGGGGCGCACGAGTGGCAGAGCACCCTGGGACGGGAGCTGGGGGGCTGTGTGGGGAGTCCCAGGGAGGCGCCGCCGGGCACCAAGCAGAGGCTCTCGGGCCTTGAGGGGCAGAGCTCCGCAGCCGGCCGTCTGTCTGCCTCGGGGCAGGGTGGGCTAGGAGCCCCAGGGCCCAGCCCTTCTGAGGTATCAGCCCAGCCAGCACCACTGGGGACAGGCCAGGCCTAGCACCCCCTGCGCGTTTGATCCCCAGCGCTGGCCGTGCCTGCGATGTCAGAGGACGACGTGGCCCCGTCTCTTGTCCTCGCGTCAGGCTGGTTCCTCCGGACCCTGGAGGCAGAGCAGCTCCAGCCCCAGTGCCCAGCCCTGGCGTTCTCTCTGCAGGTGTGTCACCGTGATGGCCGAGCTGGGGCAGGGCAGAGAGGGATCTGATGGAGCCCAGGGCGGCAGCTACCCTGGCTTTTGGGTTAGGAGGGTCGTGCCAGGCGGGCTGGGAACCGCTGGCCCTGCTCTCGCCACCAGCTCTCTGCTGGGCATGGGAAGACGGGGTCCGAGCCCTGTGTTGCTGGGGGCAGGCAGTGCTGGGGGAAGCAGGCCCTACCCACACCACAGCCTCGGCCAGAGCGCAGGTATTAGCTGCACCCGCAGGGAGGCGGGAGGGCTTGTGGGTGCCCATGCTGATTGGAAAAGGGCTCAGCTCTGAACTCCACGGGACGACCCTTTGCACAGGGGCCTGTCCCTAGGAGAAGACAAAGTGGGAGGCTGGCGCCAGCCCCAGATCAGTCACTCAAGCCCTGCATGCGAGAGCCCCCTCCTCTCTGCTGTGGGCCTGGGGCAGCCAGCCCCTCCGGGCAGCCTCCAGGGCTTTCTGCAGGCTGGGGAGCAGGGGTGCTCTTCCTTGCCCCAGGACGATTCCCCAGTGGGGTCTGGCTCCTGACAAGGGCCCACAACGCCCCCCAGGTCGCCTGCCCCAGAGATTCATCTGGACAGGTTTTGAATGCTTCTTCCTTCGATCTGCCCCCCCTTGCTCCCACCCCAGCCCCTCGCAGGCAGCTCCACCCAGAGCCCAGCACCTGGGCTGGCTTGTTCCTCACTGCCCCCTTCCCATGCCTGTAGCCCCAGCGAGGGCCCTGTGGGGGTGGGGCTGAGCTTGGCTCTCATCCTCACAGCCCCTCCCCTTCCCCTGCTGGTACTGGGGTCCCTCTGGGCTGGGGGGGGTCGCTCCTCCCCTGCCGCCTGCCGGCAACAGCTTCCCGCACCAGTGCCCGGCTCTGCCCTGCCCAGCCCGGCTGCAGACATGTGCCCCTCCCCAGGCACCTGGCCCCAGAGCCGCTTCGTGTTTCCAACTCTGTATATTTTGTATGATAACAATGATCAACAGTACAATAAACTCCAAACACAGTCGCTATGCACCACCCTGCTGTGTCTGAGCCTCTGTGGGCTGGGCGGGGGGCAGAGCTTGGGAGCCCAGCTGGTAGGACAGGGGCTGGTGAGGTTCTGCCCTGGGGGCGGGATGTGGGGGCGAGTGCTCCTGTCCTGCCCTGCAGAGCGTGTCCCTGGGCGTGTGGCCGGAGGTGTGGGTCTCACCTGGGCATGTGCCGGGGTTACATCCCAGCTGGGGGCAATAAACAGGCCCAAGATTTGCCCACGTGCAGGGTGCCCGCGTAACACAGTGGGTGCCCCCTGCCCTCGAGCCAGGCCCACTGCCGTGGTGAGTGCGTCCCAGCCTCGGCACAGGAGCCTGGGAGCTGCAACTCCGGCGTCCCGTAGTGACGGTGTCTGGAGGGAGGCGAGGTGGCCGCAGAGCTCTCAGGGGTGGGGGGCAACTTACCCAGGGCCCCGGACACGCTGGAAGGGTGGGTGAGGGGAATGTGAGCAAGCAGTGCCATGACATGGCGCACAGGGGCAGGGGTCTCAGTGCCACTCAGCGTGGGCAGCTGCCAGCACCGTGCAGTGATGGACTTGCCCACCAGCAGGTGTCCCTCTGCTTTTACCCCTCCGTGTGCGAAATAAATTTTGTTCTGTGAACCGAGTTGTGCGGACGTGCACCACGCAGAGAAACACGCCAGGGTTAGGGTCAGGGAAGGCATTTCCCCCCTCCCCCTGCCCCGTACAAACCAGGGGGAGCTCTTGGGTGAGTGAGTTTGCTGGACCGTTTGACTTTGAATTTCAATTACTGATTGACTTCAGTCACTGTAGCAGTTTGTGTTGGGGGGGGGGGCTGTTTGAGCCCCTCCTCCTGTGACTCCCCAGGGTAGGAGGGACCGAGGAGCGGAGGCTCCACAAGCCAGAGGGAGGCAAGCGACCAGCAGAACTGTAAACAGGGCTGTTAACGCGGGAGTTTGTCAAGACAGCCTCTGAGGGCTGGTACTGCTCCCGTCTCCTCCACCTGTGGCTGTTGCCAGGTAGCCCGCCTGACCGGGGATACGTCTACCCAGAGCTGGGGTGATTTTACAGAGTCCGTGGCTTGTCTTTCCCGCTTGCAGCAATCCAGGCTGGGGGACCATCCAGTGTGAAAGGTGCCGGCTGGTGGGATCGCTCAGGAAGCAGGTGGGAGAGCTGCAGGCCCTTCCTAGCAGGAAACTAGGGAAATGCAACCTCCATGAGGCCGCAAGCAGGTGGGTGGGTGTGTAACTGGCTGGATACCTGCTCGCAGAGCGTAGTTATTAATGGTTCACAGTCATGCTGGAAGGGAATAACAAGTGGGGGTCTGCAGGGATCAGTTTGGAGGCCAGTTCTGTTCAATGTCTTCACCAATGATGGAGAAAAGGGCATCGTGCGTGTGCTTATCAACTTGGCGGATGATCCCCAGCTGGGAGGGGCGGCGAGTGCTTTGCAGGGTGGGCTCAGAGTTCAGAGCGAGCTGAGCAAACGCGAGAAATGGTCTCAGGCAAACAGGCTGCAGCTCAATAAGGACAACTGGGCAGTGCTCCGCTTAAGGAGGAGCAGGCAGCTTGGCACACACCAAAGGGGAGGGGATGGCCTAGGATGGAGCACTGCGGGGAGGGAGCTCGGGGTCAGAGCAGACCACAAGCCAAACGTGGGTCAGCCGTGCGGGTGCCTCAGTTTCCCCAGGCACAGCGTCAGTGCACAGTGGGGAGGGGAGTTTGTGTGATGACGTCTCACACGCAGGCCAGGCCCTTCCTGCTCTTTGTAACCCAGGCAACCAGGTGACCCCCTTTCTTCCCTGGGAGACAGGACAAAGGTGGGAGGAGGGACCTGGCTGGTTTGAATGGAACAGGACAGTTGACCAGGGGTCTCCTCTGGCTGCCGAGGGAGGAAGGTTTCAGGGTCCCCAAGCAGGGCCAGCTTCAGGCTCACTGTGGCCCAGCACAGAAAGCCAAAGTCCCACCATGAGGGGCTGAAGCCAAGGGTCCTGAGCCGCTCCAGCCGGGCTGAAGCCAAAGTCTGAGTAGTGCAGTCCCCTGTGGTTTGGGGCCCCGGCCAATGCCCTGCTTGCTACCTGCTAACGCTGGCCCTGGTTTTCTATGCAGAAAATCGGCTGTTGGGGAACAAGGGGGGGTCTGGATTTTTTAGCATGCTTGAAAAGGAAAGGCTGAGACCCTTTTGGCTAATGGACCAAAGCCTGGCCTGGTGGTCAGGGGCTGTGTGTCTCAGGTCTTGCTCTGCCACTGAGCTTCTGGGCCAATCGCTGCTTTTTGTTTTCCAACCCCCCCCCCAACCCCCGCCCCCGCCCCCACCCCCACCCCTTTGTCTTGTCTAGGCTGGGAGCAGTCTGGGCTGGGAACCGTCTCTGAGTTCACACCACATCCCCTACAATGAGCTGGGGCCTCCGGATGACACCACACCATCAATAACGAATGACTCCTGCGGCCGACAATAGCGCATGAGCTGAGAGCAGCAGCTGGTTCTCTGATCCGATTACTGGGCAAAGGGAGCTGCTGTCGTGGGGGCTGTGCTCCGCAGGCCCACTCGACCTGGGGCGGCTAACAAGGTGCTGAGGGCACCGACCCCCTAGAAATGGCTCCCCGTACTCCTTTGGTTTGAAGGCGCCCAGATGTGGTGACTGTGCGCTTGCTGCCAGGGCTTAATGTGTAATGACATCGCCTCGAGCAATTGGTTTAGTTTCACACTCAACGCAGCAAGCCTAGAGGTGCCAGGGCTCCCGCCTGCCAAGCCCAAGCGCTGGGACTCAGCTGTGGCACAAATTAGGCACTGCACGGGGCCGAAGATGGCTGTCTGAGAGGGTGTCTGGAGAGGGCTGAGAGTCGGAGGCTGAAGGGGGAAGGTGGCTGGCTGGCCAAGTTCCCGTGGAGCTGATGATTTTAATGCAAAGTTTAATTGTGTTTGCTGTATAATTAATGATGCCAAGGCGCCTGGTGTCTTGGATGACATCTTTACTATTTTAAGGCTAAGTACAGTAAACCCTTGATTTAATGGACCCTGATATAACAGACGTGTCTGCCAGCCCCCCGGCCTCTCCAAATAAGTGCCAGAGACTCACCAGAACGGCCGCCGGGGCTGGAGGAGCTGCCGGAATGGCTGGGGACACCAGGGCTGGAGGGGCCACCGGGGAGGAACGGGGCTGCGGCAGGGCATGAGAACTCTCCTCCCGCCGCCCCGTATGCGTGGAGCACGTCACACCCCGGCTGCCCCTGCCTGCAATGGCGCTGAGCAGCAGCCATGGTGTCGGAGGCTGCTGCCCGCGGGCAGGCTGGGGCCCGCCATGCTCGACCTTGCGTGGGCGGCTCGGAGCCGCGGCGCTGGGAGCTGGAGGAGGTGGAAGGAACCAGGCCGGCATCCAGCTCCTTTTCTAGTAATTGAGAGAGGGAGCTGGAGGTGTGAGGGGAAGAATGGGGCTGGAGGCCAGGGGAAGGGAAGGGAGGGCAGAGGACAGGAGTGAGTGATGGGCTAAGGAGGTCAGTGTAACCAGTCGGCTGCAGCGGACTTCTGGCATTACCGGACCCTCCTTCCCCCGTTAGTCCAGGAAATCGAGGGTTTACTGTACGGATCCGTGGAAATGCTTCGACACCGTGGGCGGAGTTTCTCCTTCAGCCATGCTTGGGGCTCTCTGCTCTAATGGCCCCATCAGTTAACAGGCGGAGCCAGATCCTCAGTGGGTGTCAACTGGCCCGACTCCAGGGATGTCAGCGCAGTACCAATCTACGCTGGCTCAGCATCTGCCCTTCTGCAGATAGAAAGAGGGTTTAGAAGAGTTTACATACCAGGTCGGTAACGTCACCGTCTCTCTCGCTCGTTCCACCATTAACCCCAGCCTCACCCTCTGCTGCACTTGCACAGCTGCTTGCTGAGACAGCCTGGCATTGCCCTTGGTGTCCCATGCCACGAAGCTGGGCCTTGGAAAGAATTCCCCAGCTGCCGCCAGCACGTGGCCAGGACAGACTGTGGTTAGCCCTGGTTCACAGCCGCACTTCTGCTTCCATTTTGCAGGCAGTGGAGGGTGACAATTGAACCATTGCAGGGCCTGGAGGCCAGATCGACACAGCTGCACAGCGACTGCAACCGCAGCCTGGGCGTGCTACTGATCACCAGGTGGCATTGTTCCAGCCGCTGCACTTGTCTGTGGTTGTGGCTGTCCCTACGGCTCTCTCTCCACTCCCCCGTTCACGAACAGCACTCTGCAACTGCAGCGGCGCAGGGAGCGAGGGGAAGAAGGGCAGGTTGGAGCCACCCTCCGTGTCAAAATCCAGGACTCCTCATCTCCCTCAATAGTTAAACGCAGTGTCAGAAGCCTCCAGGTGCTGTACTCCTGCGGGGCAGATGCCCTGGCAGTCACACGATCACTCTTCCCTTCTTGTTAGCACAGACCTGCCTGAACCGGCCCTGCACCATCTTTTACAACCATCAAAGCCAAACAAATGGCTGGACACAAGGGGCTAGGACCCTACACGTACCCAGACTATGGGCTATTCCCTCAGCCTCTGCAGCTAGACACCAGGCGAGGGAAGGTGTTCTGGTCTGAGTCCCAGTACTTGCAGGATGCGCTGAACTTCCAGAAGAGACTTTGTATTTTTGGTGGTGTTCCCGCCTGGAAGCACATGCTGCCTGCAAATAACTCACTTGGACCCTTCAACAACCCAAGCTGCAGAGCTGGACTTGAGCTTTTGTCCTTGAGAGAGGAGGGGGGGCCTCCTTCTTTGATGCCAGCCAGGTTACCGCTATCTGGCAAACGGAAACGGATGCACAGAGGCTCCTGCAGAGCTGCTTTGCTTCCTGTCTCGCTTATGCTGGTGATATTGTCCCTTTTGACCCGGGGGCTGCTCAGAATTCGAAGCCCTGGGGACGTGCCGGGTGAAGCAGAAGTTGATGGAGGCTGGTATTTTTGTTGACAGGGTCTTGTTTAGTAACAAAAAATGTACAAAGTCCTGCTTCTGCAAACAGAACTGAGGGGGACCAGGGGAGCAGCTTAGCTGGCAAGCCCCAGCTTCTTTTCAGGCAGCACGTCAGCCCAGAACCGCTCTCTGAGTTTCTCCCAGGCATCACGGCATGCTTGCAGGTTACTGCTTGGTTTTCTTGCTGCTTCTGTGTTTGAGTCTTCCTTATTCTAAGGCCTGCCTTCTTGTTCTTTCTCACACACATGCTAACCACTGGACCTTCCTGTGGTGTATCGGACCCAGTGCCCTATGGTTGGCACGCTCTGTGCCATTTCAAAGGGGTCCTGGTTCAACTCAAAACCAGTGTGGCAGGCGAGTGGGGGTGGGGCAGCAGGCTGAATTGTTGTCTAAGGGAGAATCACCACCAGCAAACAAGATATGGCACTGCCCTGGCTGCAGAAAAATGACAGGCACCAAAGCTGTCACCCTGCTAGATGAATGGTGACGGTCCAATGATAAACCCTTCCAGGACTGCAGCTGCCGTTAGTGACAGAGAGACCATCCAGGCCTGGCTGGCATGAGACTGCTGTCTAAAATCAAGTGATAGGTATAATATGGACATGTTTAATGGTGACTTGGCATTGGACTATGTTTGTCAGATGTGTGTATTTCATGACAGTGATCCTCTCAGGAGACTCCCTGCCAATGCCCAAACACCTCCGAATTGTTTTACTCTGCAGCCTACAGCTTGAGAACATTTCTGCTACCCTGGGGGTTTACAGCTGCTACAAGAACACTGATTTCCCTAGAAATTAAATTAATAAAGTATTGGCAAAATACAGACCACGGTAACTTGTAGAATGAGTGGAACTTTGCTAGCTGTGGTAGGCTCAGAGCAGCTGGAATTGCAAACAGTTGCTTCAGGAAGGTGGTATGGGGATTCCTTGGTCAATCTTGCAGGATAGCAGCTCCACAGTGAAGTGTGTTACCAGATACCTGTCTCAAAAGAGCCCCCTTAAAAGCAATGGTAGATTACTTGTGCCTCGCTGCTTTACAGAGCAGCCTGCTTTCTCCCTTTCTGGATTCTCATGTTTTATTCTTCTGAATTCTCAGAAATAAAATAGTGCCATTTTGCAATATTCAGGCAAGAGTGTTCTTTAAATCTACTTCTCCGTCTGTATGCCATGAAAAACACTAGCTTTAACAGGATGAACTTGAGCCAGGAGAACTTGCTTTCTTTAGTGTCAAATGTTTGACACACACATGGCACACACCTGTTCCAGACCTCACTTAAACTCAGTGTTGCCAGTCAGCTGTTTCCTCCTGGGTACATGTAAACTGCCTACCAAGGAAAAGACATGCAGAAAGACAAAACGGAGTAGTCTTCTGTTGCCATGTGGGCTCTCCTTATTTTTGCCTATTTGGGGTTCCCAGTGCTGAGGAATTCAAGCCCCATACCCCCGACCCTTCAATTTCTCCTGTCAAACTTACTACCCATCTCTGTTTAAATTATCCCTCCTTGCTATCTTTTCAGCTTCATTTGCAGCTTTTCATTTAAGTTCATGAGCTCTTATATCCCAAATTAACCAGCAGCTAGGGGCACAGGACAATGTTTCTTCCCTATGGGACCGCCTGTGAATCCAGTGCTGCATTTCAAGCCGTGAACACAGAAGACTGGCAGCTTCTTTTAAAAGCAGCTTGTCCAGAGCATCTATTAAAAGTAACCAAGTTCACTGTCTCTTAGATGAGTGGAACTTTGCTGCTTCCTGTCTCGAGCTGAATTCTCACTTTGCTAGTGCATCGTCTACAGCAGCAGTTCTCAACCTTCTTCTCTCTCAGGCCTCCCGCAATGCAATATGGAAAACTCCATGGCCCACCTGTATCACAACTGGTTTTCTGCACAGAAGAGCCAGGACCGGCATTAGGGGATAGCAGGCAAGGTGACTGCCTGGGGCCCTGCAAAGAGAAAGTTGCTCAGCATTCAGCTTCAGCCTTGGGTGGTGGTGTAACAGAATCTGTCTCTAAAAGGCTGCCCCTCTCACCCACCTATTGGGAGAGTTCAGATGAGGAGGCCACACGCAGGGATAACCAAGCTATTCTTTATTAACAATAAGATGGGAGAGGTGGACAGGGGCAGGGGGCTGGACTCGATGACCTCCTGAGGTTCCTTCCAGGCCTGGGATTCTATGAAAATAAGCAGGTCTGAAAACTGCTGGACTTACAACAGACAACAAAGGTACACAGGAGAGGGAGCTGATGTCATACTTCTATCTTGCCTGGCTGCACGCTGGCTCGCAGGTGGTCAGGAACGACTGGGTGGCAGCAAGCGGACAGGCAGGACCCGAACTAAGCACCCTCCCTAACGCTTGGCTTCGTCGTGAGTGGATCCTAACCCTGTCTAAGAACAGAAGGCAAGACTGCAGGGACGCTTCCCTCTGATGAATAACCCTGTGGTGTTACCCAATCAGTAAACTCTCACTTCACACTAGTGAGCCGCCTTCTGATTGAACCTGCATCCTCCCAGCGACCAGGTGGGACAGGGAGAGCCCAGAGCTCCGTGAGCGCTCTCTATGTAGGGACTCAAGCTCCCTAGCAACAATTTCCCACTCCTTCTGTCTTCCCGCCTTCCTCCCTGACCAAGGAAGGAGAAACACCGTTCAAAATGGAGGTTGCCCTGTTGTTAGGACAAACAAGATGGCACAACCAAACAGTTCAACTATTCACAGGAACTTTTACAAGTTCACATTTCCAGTGGGGCTGGTGTAGGTACGTGCACAGAGTTGGCAGCGAGGTTTGTTGCAGGGACTGGTTCCTGAGTTAGAGTTACGGTGTGTCTCTAGTTGCTGGCGAGAATTTGTTTAAGGTTGGCAGGCTGTCTGTAGGCCAGGACAGGCCTGCCTCCCAAGGACTGTGGGAGTGAAGGATTATTGTCCAGGATGGGTTGTAGATCACTGACAATGTGCTGGAGAGGTTTTAGCTGGGGGGCGGTATGTGATGGCCAGGGGTGTTCTCTTGTTTTCCTTATTGGGCTGTCTTGTAGCAGGTGGCTTCTGGGTACCCCTGCACATCAACTAATATAATAGATACCATCATGTGCCAGCAGTGTACCTCGCCATATACACTGGCCAAACTGGACAGTCTCTATGTAAAAGAATGGACACAAGTCAGCCATCAGGAACGGTAACACACAAAACCTGTAGGAGAACACTTCAGGCTCCCTGGACACCATAACAGATTTAAAAGTAACCGTCCTGCAACAAAAAAACTTCAAAACAGACTCCAAAGAGAAACTGCAGAGGTGCAATTCGTTTGCAAATTTGACACCATCAACCAAGGACTGAACAGAGACTGGCAGTGGCTGGCCAATTACAAAAGCAGTTTCTCCTCTCTTGATGTTCACACCTCCACATTAGCTGTGGATAATGGGCCACATCCTCCCAGAGTGAATTGACCCTGTCAGCTCTGGCCTTCCTCTTGACTAGGACTCCCTCCTTTTCATGAGCCTGTATATGTACATCCTCCTCTGGAAACCCCACCGCGCATCTGATGAAGTGGGTCTTTGCCCACAAAAGCTCATGCTCCAGAATATCTGTTAGTCTATACGGTGCCACAGGACTTCTTCCTGTTTTTGCAGACACAGACTAACATGGCTACCCTGGGATAGTATATACAGTACATTAATACAATGTGAGTCTGTAGATAGTGATAAAGATATACTCTCTCTTGGGGGTGTCTTCTTTTTTGAATGCTCTAATATGGTAACCCTAATGGAGATCATTCAGCTAAACTATAGGGAAGTGGAGACCATAATGATAGAAAAATAAGGAATGAGGGTTTCATCATCCCAACTATTGATAAGTAGTTTCTTGGCAGACAAAATGCTGCCAAATTAAGGTTTCTTTAACCATCTTGAGATCTGTTTTGTTTTAATCTGATGACGGTGGTTGCCATTAGGACAAGGTCTGCCTCTTAACAGTCTGGTATTACGCTATTCTAATGTAATGCAGATGGAATGTGAGTTTGGGACTTCCTGCTTTGTAGCTAACGGCTGCTGTTCTTTCAGTCTGGCTGCAGACAATAGCTTTAGGTCTTCCAGTATGGCTCCAGGCCTTACTATACAACTGTAGAGAAAGGCCTTATCCTTACAAGACCTGTGGCTGAGAACCACTGGTCTATCACAGAGTTGAACCATTTCTGACTGAAGCCATTGGACAAGACTAGTTTCAGCACAGCTCAATAAATTCAACAGCCAGCGGTGCTAAGCTGGTTGGAGAACCACTGCAGGACTGCCTTGGTCCTCCAGAGGCCATTCTAGACTTTCAGTAGCAGTAGCCTCTGGCTGCATACATCTGTAAGAGGAGCAGTGGATTCTGGGAGACCCTGAAAGGCTGCAGAAGAGTAAGCAGAGGGTAATCGGGCCATTTAGACCAGTCCAACCCTACACTGGTGCAGAGGCCACTCAGACTGAACGAATTCTCTGACTTGCACTAATCAAGCCCATCCCAGACTGCGGAAAGCAGCTCAGGCACTTTTGTGCCAAGAGATGTTCTCCCAAGATCTTTGGGTTCCAAGGCCAGAAGGGACCCAGGATCATCTAGTCTGGTGCCCTGAACGGCACAGGCCATGGACTTGCACCAGAGTAATTCCTAGAGCAGGAAAACGTCCCATCTTAATTTAGAAATCCTCTGGGACAGAAAATTCAGCACAACCAGGATTCTCGGGGGTGTGAATGGTAAATTTCTCCAGTGCAGACCAGACTCATGGTTCAGTGTCATATGCCTTCTCTATGACCTCACTTTCCACAGAGACTTGTATCAGAGGGGTAGCCGTGCTAGTCTTTATCAGCAAAAAAACCCCAAGAAATCCTGTGGCACATTACAGACTAACAGATATTTTGGAGCATAAGCTTTCGTGGGGAAAGACTCACTTTATGCTCCAAAAAAATCTGTTAGCCTATAAGGTGCCACAAGACTTCTCTTTGTTGTTTCCACAGCGACTGGAGGTCCTTCGGACTTTGGCACGTTTTGCTTCCATTTCTACGAATTAGAAATGCAATCTAATTAATGCAAGTTCAGAAAAGCTCCAAATCTGGCTCTTAATGTCTGAGGCCCTTCTTAGTTCTCATTTACATTTCTCTGTATTAGGGGTGTTAACATATAATCAGTAAACCCCCTCATAAATGGACGAGGCTTACTGATTATGCTTAACCAGTGGGGACTGGAGCAGCCCCCCACCTGCCACAGGCCTGCTGCAGCCCTGGAACACTCCAGCATGGCTGGAGCAGCCCTTGTCCGCAGTGGGCCTGGCCTGGAGCACTGCAGATGGGGGAGCTCCAGCCCAGCCGGAGCAGCCTCTGTCTGCAAAAGGTGGTCACTCCAGCCTACCTGGGCTAGAGCAGCCTCCCCAAACCCCATTAATCAGTTAACTGGTTGAAATTAACAACCCATTCAATGGGATTTTACATCCTTATTTTCTATCCACTGGCACTGCACTTTCACTCGGCAATTCAAAATGCCGCGGCATTTCTCAACTACCTTGGTGGTGTTTTAGTGCACCCCCTTCTCAGGGGGGGTTCATCACCTCCCATGCCACTGCCCCCTCACAGCACCTGTGTGCAGCTTCTCAGCTAGTCCACCTCCCTTGTAGCTTGTGTCCACGCTGCACGTGTCGCTCGGGTGTGCAAAAGACCTCACGCCTCCAACAGACAAAAGTTTGGAGACAAAGTGCTGGGGTGCACATCTGAGATGCTCCTGCTCTGCTTTGGGAGGGGGGTTACTTTGTTGGTACCACAGGGGAGCTCTGTCCGGCCAACACAGCCTTAGCTTCCCTACCCCAGCCGATTCGTGGCTGGGCTCTTGTAACGGCTACCGCTGCAGAGCTTGCAGGGGAGGGGATCCTGGGCCCCCCGCCCGACTCCGAGATCCCATGCGCGCTCGTGGGGAGCATTACACCGCGGGGGCTGTGCCCCCCTTGCACACTGGAAGGCACGTTGGCACGTGCATCTCCCCCCCCCCAGCAGGGCGCTGGGGCGCACCCTGCATGCCCGGCTCTGTCCACGCGGCTGTCCACGCCGGGCCGGGCGCTTCCCGTACGGGGTCTCCCATCCCACTGCGGAGCCAGCCGGACCCTGCTTAGCTAAGAAGGAATGGCACACAAGCCACGCCCACCGCCGGGGCAAAGCCACCGCCGAAAGTGGGTCACAGCCGGAGACACGCCACGCCACGCCGCGCCGCCCCGCCCCTGCACATGCGCACTAAGATACCTCAGCCGTCCAGCGGCGAGGGCGGCCGCAGGCGGCAGGCGCGTGCGCATAAGGCGGAATAAACACACCGACCTCCGCGAGTTAACTGCGCACGCGCCCTTCTCCGGTCAACGCTTGCGCACTCACACTCTGCCGCCTTTTCCCTCCCTGTCCGGCCTCCGAGACATGCGTAGTAGGCCGGGAGCTCTCTCTGCGCACGCGCAGGGAGCCGCCACTGCCTTTCCCCGACGCCTCTGACCTGGCGAGCATGCGCAGTGGTGCCCCCCCCGGCGGGACTCGGGCCTGCGCATGCGCGCTCGATGCCTGGTTCCGCCTGAGGTAACACCTTCTTCTCAGTCCGTTGTCCCCTCAGACGCCTGGTGGGGGCCGCGGTGCCGGCTGAGGGACGCCAGGCCGCTGTCGGACCGGACGCGAGAGCCCCGGGGCGGCGGCGCCTTCTCTTCCCGCGCGAGCGAGGCGACTCCGGGCGGGGCGGCGCGGACCGGTTGGGGCCGGTTCCCCGCGCAGGCGCAGGGCCCCATAAACAGGAAGCGGCGGCCCAGGCGCTCGGGGCGGCGCGGGGAAGCCGGAGACAAAGGGCTGGGCCGGGCCCGGCGCAGACGCGGGTCCCTGGCGACGCTGGCGGGCGGCAGGATGGTGCAGAAGGAGGGGCAGGCGGCGCTGGAGGAGCGGGAGCCCCAGGGCAGCCCCGGCGTGCCGGTGGCGCCGCTCGAGCCGGCGGGGGCCTCCGCCGGGCCGGGCCCAAGCGGCGAGGAGACGGACACGGAGACCGAGACGGCGGCCGGGGCCCGGCGCTTCCTCTGCGGCGTGGTGGAAGGTAAGGGGGGGGGTTTGGCTCGTCTGTTCCCCCCCTCCCCCCGCTGCTCCCGGCGTGCCGTTCGCGTAGCGCCCCCGGGCTCCCAGTTCAGCTGGCTGGCGACTGCTTGTGCAGCTCGGGGTGCGGGCGGGCGTAGGGCTGCTCGCTCCGTGGGCTTGTAGTGCGGGCCCAGGCTGGCATCCCTAGCTCGTCCCGCGGGGGCGGAGACCCTGCCCGCCTGTGCGACCCCGTTGGCACTTTTCCTGTGTAAGAAACGGGGGATCCTATGGGCGTCTGGTCTCTTCTTGGCGCTCAGTCCATCCCTGCTCTCTAGTGGTGTCGCTTTAATTGTATTATGGAACAATCTCCCTTTGTTTCTCGGCATGTTTCCTGCACATTTCACTATGGTGAAAACTGTAAAATGTAGTATTTTCATTAATTGTAGAAAAACTTGGGGCATTTTTGTAGAGTGGTGGAGATGCTTGCAATCCGGCTAGGTAAGGCTTATTCTGAAAATTATTGGTGTGGTGTGTGTGGACTGTTACACCTAGATTTGTAGAGAAACCTTTCAGTTGGAAAACATTGATTAGCAGATGAAGTGGAGTGTGAAATGGGCTGATAATGAAATTCAGCATTTACATTGCTTGCAGTATGCTATTTGTTCGTGTCTAAAAAGAAATACACTGTGGCTGCAGAAAATACCGTTTAAAATGTGTCATTTGGTGGTGTTGTCATTGTTTATGTTTATCAGGCTCTTTTGCACCCTTATGCATAGGGAGCAAGGGCATTCAGGTATATCCAAAACGTTCATTAGTGAAGTAGATTTTTACCTTGTAATGAAAGGTGCCTGATTGATTGATTGATCTGAAAATTGAAGCCAAAGAACAGATAAGTATGGATGGCAGCTGCAAAGGCCTTTAGTAATTCCTGCATGAAGATCTGTATGCTTCACAAGATACCAAATAGCTGTCAGGTGGTGATAAGATTTTTGTCACTTCAGACTGATTTGCTTTGAATTTGAGACCTAAATGTTAAAGGGTTTTTCGCCAATTACTCATCTCCTAGTCTCTCCCTCTTGCCATTCTCTCGTGTCTCACACAGACCATTTTGTTTGTGTATATAGTGATACCAACTATTAAGTTAGGTCTTGGCCTCATTGTGTTTGCTACTGTATGGACAGAGCAAAAAGGAGGTCTTTGCAATGAAGAACTTCTAATCTAAGTATAGTATAAGTTAATGAGAATTAGCTTCTGGGTAATATATCAGAGATAGATGTAGCAAAAATAGATGAGGAAGGGCCTTAAAAGTGAAAATGAGAGTAGTTGGTTGGTGGTGAAGGGGGCAATGAAAGGCGTAGAGAGGGATGTAACAGGATCAAAGGAATGAGTCAGGAACTGTTGCTGCAACATCAAAGAGGGCCAAGATGACATTGGTCAAGGCCATAGATAAAGCTGATAGCTTAGATGCTGAGGGCCTGCACAAAAGTTTTAGCTATGGATGGGGAGGAAAGGTGTGATGTGGACACAATGCACAGAAAGAATTCTCAGGATCTAGGCTTTTTTCCAGGTCTGTTGGTCCAATATAACGTCCAAATTATGACCCTTGATGACCAGGAATGGGAGTATTGTGTGGGAGGATGGGAATTAAATCTGTTCTTCCTATATTTAATCTCACTGCTGGACACCCACAGAGAGCTGGAGAAAAACACTGAGATCTTATTTTGGACAGAAGGATGTTAACATCCACAATTGACATGTCTTGAGTACTCTGATTTAAGGGGCTGGTGTCAGGTTAAAAATATCTGAGAACTCTAAAAGCATTCCTCATTGCTTGTAGTTTGACCCTACTCATTACTACTTTTTTAAGTTGGCATCTTGATTTCACTTCAGGTTACTATGTTGTTTTGAAAAATGCTCTACATACTTATAGATGTGCCAAGTAGTGACTAGGCACCAAATTAACTAGGTCCCTTTGTGATTAGGTAGGTCTGTTTTCCTAATTTAGTACCCAATTCACCCTATGATGGCAATGCAGCCCTATTACGTTTTCTGTAAATGAGAAGAATTTTTCTATCTTGTTTGTTCTGTGTACAACATGACTGCTTCTCTTTATTTGCTCTGCTGTTCCAGAGCAAATGTCCTCCGTTTGTCACTTTACAATTTCAACCAGTTAGGAACAGTAGTACTTACCTTGACCACTTTGTGGCACTAAATGACTAAAAATTGCTGCTAGGAAGAATAACCTTTAAAAGTTGAGTTTATTTAGAGTCCTCAAACTTAATTATTAAAAGTAAAACCTGTGATGTTAACTGGAATTAATTTTTTAACATAGCAAATAATTTTGGCACATAATGTTAAGTGACATTGCTTAAATAATGGTAGGCTAGTCAAGATTTTTTTTTTAACTATCTGAAAACCTTCTGTGTAAGCACCTCGTTATTTTCCACAAGTTTAAACTTTGTCCTTGGGCACGACATAATAAGATGCTAACATTTTTTAGTTAATGTTGATGCTATTCAAGAGCCACTTAAAATAAATCTTACCTATCCATTTGTGTCCAGCTCTTTGCTCAAACCCCACCTCCTGTAAATTTGAGTAGAATATGTAGATTTAGTTAGTGTAAGCTGTCTGTATCAAGAAACACTCTTGCATTGGTTATTATTTTGAGAACAGTTCCAGGAGTCCATTGTTAAAGTTAAAGCTGTTCATGAGACTTCTAGAATGATAATGCAATTGGGTTATTACTGTTCAGGCTACTTTTGTAGTAGTGCTGACGTGACTTACAAAGGACATCTGCTGAGGCCTTCTGCTTGGATTCTAAAAATAAATTAATTGGTGAATAAAACTGTCAACATAGATCATAACAAATTATATAGAATGTAATTAGTTAAAATATAGCTCTATTTTAGTATATTACATTTCCCCATATTTTTTAGTATATTAATGTTTTTATGGAATTTTGTTTTTTCTCTTGACTGCTAAAAAGCTTTTAAACTGAATGTAATAGAAACATTTATGGGTGAAGAAGAAAAATGGGTTATAGTGTAATTTTTATTTCACGAAACAATAGCGAAACGTATACTGGATAATTTTTATCTTGTGTCCCACAGGCTTTTATGGAAGACCATGGGTTATGGAGCAGAGGAAGGAGCTTTTTAGAAGGTAAGTCACGTGTCCTCTTGATTTGCTGTGTGCTCTGGGGGGACAGTAAAACTCATCTTCCAAATAGAATATTAAGGCTACACAGGCCTAATTTAGTAATTTTACATATTATCTGTATTCTAGTTGATTATATTTCCCTTCTAATTTTGCTCACATTGTTCTGGATTTGTCTAACCTCTCAAATGTGTGAAATATCATAGTGAATATATGTTACAGTGATCAGCATTCTGTAAGACAAATAGATACATTTGAGACTGAGAGCCTATAAAATGCTGGTTGATTGTAGTTGTAGACTACTAATGGAGGATTTTCCTCTCCCCTATCATAGACTTCAGAAATGGGGACTGAATACCTACTTGTATGCTCCAAAAGATGACTACAAGCACAGGATGTTCTGGCGAGAAATGTACTCCGTGGAGGAAGCTGGTAAGTAGTTGCTGAATGAATCACAGTCACTGGTACATATGGTTGCATGTATAATCACTGTGTATCCCGTTGTAAAGGTGAATGGAAATGCAGAAAAGCGTTAGGCCGAGATTTATGTACTGTATATCTGTGACAAACTTGCTTAATGGGTGAGGCAGGAATTTGTATCATAAGCTTGTGTTTTCCTTCACTGTAATTTTAGCTTTGCAGTTCATCTCTCAAACTCATTTTCTAAGACTAGGTTTAGTTTGTTGTGAGACTTAGTCTCCTTCAACTGTGTGTCTTCTGATGGTGAGAGGGGTTAATTTTGCATTTTTCTTTGGTCACCTGGGCCTTATTGTAAGGAAGGAGAAATATTTTCTTTTAAAAGGCTATGCTTGAGCTGATCAGCTTTCTGATATGCCTGGGTGGTCAAGTGTACACACACTAGTGAAGGGCGCCATGATTAGAATTTCAGCTTTTGGCTTAATCACAATTTCAAGGTTTTTTTTAAAAAAAAAAAAAAAAAAGTTTGCCATTTGATTTATGTAATAGCTGGTGGCTTTCGCAAGAAGTGGTTACTCTTCTTTCTTTCGTGCTATCCAAGCATCAGAGATCTAGCTAGCATAACTACACTGTATTTGTACACTTAGTGGCAAGTTTCCTGTATGCGGCCTCTGACTTGGCTGAGGGTAGGAGGTGTCCTTTGTTCAGTTTTAAGATACTCTTGGCACCACTGGAAAGAGCTTTCTTGTCAAGATATTTTTAGTAGTCTCTTCCTTGGGTGAAGGAGGAAGATGACAACCACATCAGAATTGAATTTTGTTAAAGGATTCCTTTGAATGGTTTTAGAAATAAGTTAGAGGGGTGTTTGGCAGATAACAGGTAAGAAAATTTGTTCATAAGTATTACTGTAATCACTAACCTTTTGGTTATTATGGGTTCCCCAAAATCGTTTACTTCTGTTTCTCTCAGCTTGGAGAGAGAAACTTGTCAATTTTTATGGTACCTTCTACTTGAAGGCTTTAAAAACTGCTACTGATGTGTATTGTACCTTAGCAGTATGCAAATATTGTGATTGGAACCATAAAACAGAGTTGAGATGAACAAATCTTGCTTACAAAAATTAATTACTACATTGAATTAATTTAATATTTTTGACTCATGGGAGTAATGAGTGAGTTAGTTTTTGGGTTTTATTCAGTATAAACAGGTTAAATATATCCAGTTTTTGCCACATAAAAACTAGACCAAAGTAACGGTCTCATTTTTTAAAAAAATAGTGAAAAACGTGAAATAAAAATTTAAACTACAAGATTAAGTATTTATCACCATCCCTTTAATGCTGCTTGTCTATACAATTGATAATCTTAGAACATTGAAAATATTTGTTAAAGCTACCTGACAACGATTTTTTGGTGTAAACAACAAGAAGTCCTGTGGCGCCTTATGGACTAACTTTTTTTTTTTTTTTTTGGAGCATAAGCTTTTGTGGGCAAAGACACACTTTGTCAGTTGCATTTTTTCCCTCAAAAGCTTATGCTCCAAAAAATGTTAGTCTGTAAGGTGCCACAGGGCTTCTTGTGGGTTTTTTTGGATACACGCTAACACAGCTACCCCTCTGATATTTGTTGGCATGCAGCAATGGAGTGACAACTGCAAAGTGCTCCACTTGGGAAGGAACAATCAGTTACACACATACAGAATGGGGAGAGACTGTCTAGGAATGACTACAGCAGAAAGGGATCTAGGGGTCATAGTGGAGCACAAGGTAAATATGAATCAACAGTGTGATGCTGTTGCAAAAAAGCAAACATGATTCTGGGACACATTAACGTGTGTTGTGAACAAGACACGAGAAGACATTCTTCCGCTCTCCTCTGCACTGGTTAGGCCTCAGCTGGAGTATTTTGTCCAGTTCTGGGCAAAGCAGTTCAAGAAAGATGTGGGGAAATTAGAGAGGGTCCAGAAAAGAGCAACAAGAATGATTAAATATCGGAGGGGTAGCCGTGTTAGTCTGGATCTGTAACAGCAATGAAGGGTCCTGTGGCACCTTATAGACTAACAGAAAAGTTTTTAGCATGAGCTTTCGTGAGCACAGACTCACTTGATCAGATGCTGGTCTTCCAAGACCAGCATCTGATGAAGTGAGTCTGTGCTCACGAAAGCTCATGCTAAAAACTTTTCTGTTAGTCTATAAGGTGCCACAGGACCCTTCATTGCAGTTAAAGAATGATTAAAGGTCTAGAGAATATGACCTATGAAGAATGGCTGAAAGAATTGGGCTTGTTCAGTTTGGAAAAGAGAAGATTGAGGGGCGACATGATAGTGGTTTTCAGGTATCTAAAAGGGAGAAAACTTGTTCTTTTTGGCCTCTGAAGATAGAACAAGAGGCAATGGACTTAAACTGCAGGAAGGGAGGTTTCAGTTGGACATTAGGAAAAAGTTCCTAACTGTCAGGGTGGTCAAACAGTGGAATAAATTGCCAAGGGAGGTTGTGGAATCTCCATCACTGGAGATATTTAAGAATGGATTAGATAGATGTCTGTCAGGGATGGTTTAGACAGTACTTGGTCCTGCCATTAGGGCAGGGGGCTGGATTCGATGGCCTCTCAAGGTCCCTTCCAGTCCTAGTATTCTATGATGATTTACTTTCTATAAATGTATTCCTTATGCTTATGAGGAGATGTCTTAGTTTTCTTATTGATTAACCCTTCTGAAATATTTCCATTTAATTCTTAGAGCAACTCATGACTCTAATCTCGGCTGCCCAAGAATATGAGATAGAATTCATCTATGCCATCTCACCTGGACTTGATATCACTTTCTCAAATCCCAAAGAAGTATCCACATTGAAACGCAAGCTGGACCAGGTAGGTGTTGTTGAAACTCTTGAGCCCATATAATTTAAGAATGTTTGGAAGTTCCATATAACTTGGTAACTCATGTTTGCTGAACACGTGGTGGCTTTTTCCCAACCAATTTTATAAATTGACATTCATAGAATCATAGAACAATAGAGCTGGAAGAGACCTAAAAAAGCCATCGAGTCCAGCCCCCTACCCTAAGCAGGACCAAACCCATCAGATCAGTCCAACCAGGGCTTTGTCGAGGCGAGACTTAAACACCTCCAAGGATGGAGATTCTACTACTTCCCTGGGTAGACCATTCCAGTGCTTCTCCACCCTCCTCGTGAAAAAGTTTTCCTGATGTTCAACCTGGACTGTCCCAACTGCAACTTGAGATCATTGTTCCGTGTTCTGCCATCCGTGATCACTGTGAACAGCCTCTCTCCAGCCTCTTTGCAACCTACCTTAAATAAGTTGAAGGCTGTTATCAAGTGTCCCCCCCACCCCCCGTAGTCTTCTCTTCTGCAGACTAAACAGTCCCAATTCCCTCAACCTTTCTTCATAAGTCATATGCTCCAGCCCCCTAATTATTGTGGTCACCCTCCGCTGGACCCTCTCCAGTGTATCCACATCCTTCCTATAATTGGGAGCCCAGAACTGGACACACTACTCCAGATGTGGCCTCACCAAAGCCGAATAAAGCGGAACAATCACTTCTTGATCTGCTGGCAACGCTCCTCTTGATGCAACCTAATATGCCATTAGCCTTCTTGGCTGCAACGGCACAGTGTTGACTCATGTCCAGCTTCTCGTCCACTACAATTCTCGGGTCCTTTTCTGCAGAACTACTACTGAGCCAGTTGGATCCCAGCCTATAACAATGCTTGGGATTCTTCCAGCCCAAGTGCAGGACTCTGCAATATGTGCGATGTTTAAAAGCAAAGTCTGTATCGTACTATGATTAATAATATTTGGAGTTTCTCATAGGGTGAATAATCAGGATTTGGGATGGAAACTATTGCAAGGGCTAGGAAGGACTTTTGTCATCCATGTTAGTTTTGTAAAGTTGGCCAGTGCATATGGGAGCTTTCTGAGGGGCAGGATAATGACCAAAGTGGAGGACTAGTGATCTAATCTGAAATAGCAATTCTTACTAATTGTCCTAGAGGGCTGTATTTCTAAAATAATCTTAGGATCCTCAAATTAAGACTTATTTTCAAGTGGAAGGATGGTACTCCTCCAAGACAAATTTCAGTAGGAGCAGACCTAATGTGAGTGCATATCTTAAGTTCCTGTGAAGTCCTGCCCCACTGCACAGATGGATGTTGCTGAATTTGGTCTTTCCTAGCTATCTACTCTTCTTTGAGAAAGGCCTTGGATGTGGAAATTGGAACAGAATGATAGCCACCAGTGGCATCCTTGTGAAAAACAGTGGTGGGGTCAGTCATGCATTAAGTGGAGATAGCTGCCAAGGCATGCCTCTTTCCTGTAGTCCTTCCTTTATTGGAAAGAGTTTAGAGTTTGCAAGGTACGCTGTGGAAGAGAAAGCACTCCAACATTTGCCACTCGCCTTATGGCATTGTGCACTTTATGCAGGGTACTGTGGATTCGATTTAAATGTTGACGTATACTTGTGAATGTCAAGTGTATTTTTAGATTTACAAACTGAAACTGTGATTCTTCAAAGCAAAATTAACTCATACTTATTATTTTGTGAAGTGGCTTGCCGGTGCAGGAGGGAATAAAATGTTAGCTGATCCTGTGGAAGGCAAGTTAGCTTTTAGAACTTTTTACTGTTTGTCTTGTTAATTTTCTAAACTGTTCTCCTCACGTCTCTTCCCTTGTGCTACAGGTTTCCCAGTTTGGCTGCAGATCCTTTGCACTGCTGTTTGATGATATTGATCACAACATGTGTGCAGCAGACAAAGAAGTCTTTAGCTCCTTTGCTCATGCCCAGATCTCCATCACTAATGAAATATATCAGTATTTAGGAGAACCAGACACATTCCTATTCTGTCCTACAGGTAAAACAACATCAGGACTAGTTTAACTTTGTGATAGCTTTGATATTAATGAGCCTTGTATTTTACTGCACCCAACTCAAAAGACTTCCATGAAGCATGGTGGGGCAAATTGGAAAAATTAGTCTCTAAGGAATGAATAAAGAAACTAAATGTGTGGGGCTTGGAACACAGGATGACGAAGGGGGGATATCAGTCTGCTGCTATTTGAAGGTTGTAAACACCAAGTAGTCCAAAGAATTAAGTTGCAAGATACCAGAAGCTCCAGCTAGGATGGAGAACATAAATCTTTTCTAGTTTCACTTGTATGAAAGAATCCAGATTGTTTTGGAATTCTCCACAGCATGATGAAGCTGTTGATGTATGGTATCTTCCCAGATTTCTTCCTACCCGTTTTGTATCTCATGTCAGCCTTAACTTGACACTCAACAATGGTATCTTTTTCTGTTGTTGGACTGAAAGATATTTCTTTGGCTCGGATTGCATAATTACTGCTGTCCTTTGCAGGTACAATGGTATTTTCATCTGAGTTTTGTCTCATGTAAACTTAAATTTACACGTCACCGTTTCTTATGTTTAGGGAGTGCAGTCTACAGTGTCACTTACAGAGGTGGTGTCTGTCAGTCTTCCTTGCATTTTTTGAGTGCAAGTGTCAAGTTAAGACTCTTGGTCTAACTGCAGCTACTGTTTTCAGTCAAAGATTGTAGCAAATGCAAATAAAATGTGCATTGTGGATTATAATCACTTGATGAACATGGGATGAGAGCCTGGCCACTTCCTCTGATTAAAATTTCCAGTGGCCTCTCTCCTAATAGACCAAATCCAAGTTCTAATTCTCTTATTACATAGGAATTGCAAGACTGGATCAGACCCTTCATTCACTTTATCCAGTATTAAAACAAAAAGCAGTCAAGTAGCACTTTAAAGACTAGCAAGATAGTTTATTAGGTGAGCTTTCGTGGGACAGACCCACTTCTTCAGACCAGAGCCAGACCAGAACAGACTCAATATTTAAGGCACAGAGAACCAAAAACAGTAAGCAAGGAGGACAAATCAGAAAAAGATAATCAAGGTGAGCAAATCAGAGAGTGGAGGGGTGGGGGGGAAGGTCAAGAATTAGATTGAGCCAAGTATGCAGGCGAGCCCCTATAGTGACTCAAAGTTCCCATCACGATTTAAACCACCGGTATTGTGTGTCTGACATGGACGGAACCAGGTGTTTGAGAAATAGGTTGAAGAAATCACCCAATGCCTAATAGTTAGAGATTGGCAGAAGCATGAGGCTTTGGACGAGATATTAATGTTAACGCTTACAACTCAGATGGTAATAATTGGCCTTTGTGGTGGAAAGAGAAATTAGTTAAGATGGGCTGAAGCCAGAGATGCTACAGTTAACATTTGAGTCCCATTTCATAGAAGACCAAATAAGACAAACCTGTGCAAATGGAGAAAGAATAGCAAAGACAAAATGCAGCTTCTGTTTCTGGTAAGTGTAATTTGTAATGTCGCTGCTGAGTAAACACATTGGAATGTTGATCATGGTTTTAGCAGCTGCTCTGAGACCTGACAACTTACATCAGCATCATGCTGATTTTAGGACATTGCTTTTATTTGCCTCTTTCTGGTCTGAAGGAAGTGTTCCAAAATGTATAATTTTGTCTGCCGTAGCGAGACTCTCCTTAGACATATGGGAAAGTATCCTATTCTCCTTTTTCCATCTCACTCTGTGCTTTGGAAGTTAGCTGGATCTGGTGGAGGTGGGAGTATTATCTGGGACTCTCTTGGCCCTCTCAGGATTAGAAAGGATATGCTGAGGGCAGGAGTGATAATGGGGCAGCTAGTTTTAGAAGTCCATTCCTTTCACAAAATCTGTTGAAACCCCAAAAAGAATTGATGGATGGAATGGCCTGCCCCTCATTATTTTGCTCACCATCTAGGGCTAGTTTTCTGCACCCCAGTTTTGGTTCACTGATTTCTGACCTCCATGCTTTTTCTTGTTTACCGAACATGACCTTAAGAGATCTGAGTTATATTGGTAAACTGCTTTGTGCGTACTACTTCAGTCTTTGTCTCCCTCTCATACTTTTTTCTCATCGTTTGTTACGCGCTATTGTAAAGCTGAAGCTTTTCTGAACTTTCATTCCTTATAGTTGAGCTCACAGTTAGAGATAAATTGATAGGCCCAATTAATACAACATTCAGTTCACAAAGATAGGCACAGATTCTGGAGAATTCCATGTTGACAAAACAACTAAGATTTATCACATCTAGATGAGTTCAGGATTTGGGTCCTCTGTCCAAGAATCTAGGGCATATTGAGCAGCAGATGTGAGCAAAAACCAGTCTTTGCATTCCTGAACTGAAATTAAAATTGAGAGTTCAACTTTAACTCTGAAAACTAGGGCACTGTGAGATTTCCATCTTGAGCTACAGGACAGGTTTGTGGTGCTGCCATATTCAGAGGAAGGAGAGAGACAGAGCAGACAGAAAAAAGTGGGCAATACTCAGATAATGTGAGTCCAGCTGCTGCAGCAAATGGGTATTTATCAAGATATAACAAGACTTGGACAAGCCAAGAGGAAAGCATTGAAAGAAGTATAAGGAAACAGACAAAGCAGTTAAAGCAACACAGGGAAAGATGAATGTTGAAGACCTTTTAGCATACCATGGAGCTGTTTAGTAAATGTCTAAAATCATATGGAAAACTGAAAATAGAAAATTGATCAATAAAAAGCAAAAGTGGAAAAACATTCACTGAAGCAGAGCAGAAAAATAGATGGGCAAAGCATTTCAAAGACGACTTCAGCAAATGCAGCACTACATTTGCACCAGACAGATAAAATGTCCAATCTGATCACTTTGAGATTAACATCAATCCAACAGAGATGACAGAAGTACAGGCTGCAGTCAATAAATCGAAAAACAATAAAATAGTGGATGATCATCAAATTGCAGTATCAGTGGCAAAACAGTTGATATCACCATCAAAGGAAACTTACCAAACTGTTTGAAGTCTAAAAAGAGGAGACTCCTGACAAGTAGAAACATGGAATTTTTGTGAAACACCCAAGAAGAATGATCTTCTGGAAACAACTGGAAAACCGTTTTCCCAACAACAATGAATAGCGTGTCAGGGGTCACCAACCCCGACATAGCTGCCAAGAGTGGGACACAAGCCTCTTTCTCCCCCCTCCCCCCCCACCGTTGGCATGTGAGGTGGGAGCTGAGCCTTGTCCCTCCTCCCCCATGCAGCTAGGAGCTTGTTCAAAGCCATGCTGCCTGTAGATTAACAAAAGATCAGCTAATGCTACTAGCCGACTACCTCAACAGTAAAGCTCTGTATCTTTATTTATTAATGAAGCTGTTTCAAGTAGCACTGTTAGTGACTTTAAAAATATCACTGGCACTCAGCCTGTACATAGAGGTCAAAAGGTCAAATTTCGGCACTCCACCTGGGAAAGGTTGCGGATACCTGGTGTAAGTCTTTGGCTCTGCAATCCTACTTAGGACAAAAATGTATGCAAACTTAAACAGTAATGTGTATTCAAGCCCAATGATCCAATGTAGAGATTTGCACTAAGGGCCATCTTAGAGGACATGAAATGGCGGAATTTAATCAAATTCCTTGACTTTCAAAAAGGCATTTGGCAGCCTGCACAGTTGTACGTTATGGAATAGTCAGGCTTATAGTGTCCTACCTGTAAGTTGTCAGCAGTGTTAAGGCCACCCATAGAGATGTGATGTGCTTTTTTATGGTGAACATCTGGGTGAGTGGTTCACTGTGGACACTGGTGTGAAACGGCTTCATTTTCTCTGTTCTGTTGAGTATTGCCATAGAATGGATAATGAGGAAGTGTAGTAGCAAAACAAGCATTTGTACAGCATTTGTAGATATAGACTTTGCTAATATTTTCCAACTGAGTGACACCCCTAGAAAGCTACAAAGACAGATAAAGTGCCTAAAAAGTTCTGGGCATTAGATGGACAGATTTTATTGCTAATAGGCTACATCTTCACTTAGGAAAAACTTTGAAACTACCATGCTAATGGCCACATCAAAGAGTGCTAATGAGGCGTCGAAATGAATATTCAGCACCTCATTATCATGCTGCCTCCTATGGCACTTCGAAAGCGCTGTTTCGCTTGCGTGCGGCTCGTTTACACGGGGGTCCTTTTCAAAAGGTCCCTGCAAACATCAAAATCCCCTTATTCCTATAGAATGATGTTTTCAGGGTCCTTTCGAAAAGGACCCCCTTGTAGAGGAACCACATGCAAGCAAAACGTGGCACTTTGCCACGGCTGGCAGCATGCTAATGAGGTGCTGAATATTCATTTTAGTGCTTCATTAGCATTCTTCAATTTGGCCCTTAGGATAAACTTCAAAATGGCCATGCTAAGTGTAGACATGGCCATATAGAGATCTCAGAATTTACCAACTAGCAGCTCATCTCCACGAGAATCTGAAAACGAAAACACTGGGCATGTTTTAGGGCATGTGTAATCGATGTCAACACTCAGACTCCTTGCTGCATGAAGGCAAGAATAGGAAACTTACTGGTGAGAGGAAATGAATGTCCAGGAGAAACCTTAAGAACCCTTAGTAGGGGGAGCAGAGCCATCAGTCTCAACACCGTAGAGCAGATGGTATTAGCAGCAAATAGAAGTGGAAGAAACTAGTGTCTGCCTTCTGTGCTTACGGTGGTACAGGAAGGATGTAATATAATCAGACATTCAGGATCAGTGTTTCTTAAACTTTTTGAGACTACTGAACACCAAATCATATTTTTAATGCAGAACAGTCTATGAAAATTTTCTTCAAAATATTACCAGACCCAAAAAAAAAAATTTCACACAACAAACCCAAACAGCAGCATATACAGCAAAAACAAAATGAAGTAATTTGATCAGATATCATAACAGTGAAGAAGTAACATTTTATCCTGCTTTCATAACAAAAGATCTACCAGCAGTGTATATCAAAAAGGTATTGGTTGTTCATGGAACACAGGTTAAGAAACACTCTTCTAGATGAGCCTCTCTTTGAGTGCCGTGCCTCAGAATAGTAACCTTTTTTGCCATTGTTATGTTGGTGACTCATTTAAATTTGCAATCCACAAGACACTCTCGATTTATTTCAGTGTTGCCATCAACCCACATATTTCCCATTTTTATAGTTGTGCCTTTGATTTCTTTTCTTCCCCTTTCATCTTTCTTCGCACTTGTTCTTATTGAATTTCATCTTGTTTAATTCAGGCCAATTCTCCATATTATTGAAGTCATTTTGAATTCTAATCCTATCCTCCTGAAGCACTAGCAGCTCTTCCAAGTTTGGTGTCATCTGCAAATTTTATAATTCCACACCCCTTTTGTTGAAGTAATTTAATAAAAATATTGAATGCAGGATCCAGAACTGATTCTTTAGGAACCCACTAGATGTCTCCCTGTCTCTCCCCCCACCCCCCCACAACCCCTTGTTTGACAACAATTACGGTGTTTCAAGCTGGTACTCTTCATTCTTTATAAACCTTTTATCCTCCAGGTGCTTATAAATCGTTTAGTGCTTGAAATGACACTAACAAATTATCAGTTAGACTAATTGTTCTCTTTTTAAAGATAGGAACTATGTTTATTCTTCTCCAGTCACCTGGGACCACATGTATATTCCATCATAAGTTTTCAAAGATTGCTAATGGGGCCAAGATAACTTCAGTTCTTGAAATGTCCCAAGGTTAATTTCATCAGGCCCTGCCCACTTGAATCTGTCTTATCTACATATCCTTAACCCATTCTTTCCCTGTGTTGGCCTTGTGTTAACACAGTATGAACAACCAGTATCTGATAACAATTTATATTAATTGAAGAAGCATAATAGGCATTAGGCACCTCAGTCTTTATTATATCAGTTATTAGTTTTCCTTCCCCTCTAAGTTGAGGGACCTAAATGTCATTTTTCTCTTGCTCCTGATGTGTTTAAAGAACCCACTGTTGCATAGTAAAAGAAGATTCTCCCTCTAATTGCTTGTCAACCTAAAAAGAAGTGACCAAAATGATGAGAATAGGACCTAGATCTGCTGATTATCAGTCACATCTACAGTAGTGGGTTCAATAAAAGGTATTACCTCACCCATGTCATCTCAAATTAGATAGAACTGAAAGTAGTTTGAAGATGAATGTGTTGTCCCTAATTTACCTGTACCCCCAGCCTAGTAAAACTCCATTATTCAAAAATTATGTCTGTTTTCATGGTTCATTTCTTTCTAATGACTGTCATTACTACTGGGCTGTGTTATCCTCTCTTCCCCCTTCTAGAATATTGTGGAACTTTCTGCTATCCAAATGTTGCCCAATCCCCTTATTTACGGACTGTAGGAGAGAAGCTGTTACCTGGCATTGAAGTGTTGTGGACAGGTAAGATTTGATTTGATTTGATTTGTTGATTTGATTGGTAGTTTCAAATGAACTCAGGCTTTTAATAATTTTATTTGCTTTCATGTGTGAGTGCTTCTTAACAATGCGTGAAGTCTTCTGATTGTTTAATTGTACATCTAGGTCCTAAAGTTGTGTCTAAAGACATTCCAGTAGAATCTATTGAAGAAGTTTCCAAGATTATAAGGAGAGCTCCAGTCATCTGGGATAACATTCATGCTAATGATTATGATCAGAAGAGGCTGTTTCTTGGGCCATATAAAGGTCGGTCAACTGAGCTCATCCCTCGACTAAAGGGAGTCCTGACCAACCCAAACTGTGAATTTGAAGCCAATTATGTTGCTATTCACACACTTGCAACTTGGTACAAATCCAACATGAATGGAGTGAGGAAAGATGTGGTGATGAGTAAGTAACTTTGTATGGTTTAAAAGTTCATTATCATTGAGTTGGGGGAAGGGAAGGACAACTGGGTCAATTTATAGGTCTTGCAGAAATGGTTAGTTTTAGTGGCAAAATATGGTATTACTCTCTAATCCCTGCTTTCAGGTGCCCAACACGCTTTCAGAATCCTTTTTTTCATACTCAAGTCTGATATTCTAGCAAAAAGCCATCTTCTGTTCTGCCACAGGAAGCAAAACTGGACTGTTTAATCTTGGGGAAGTGGGTAGGCTGTTCCTCCTTGAGAAGAACTTCAGGTATTATTTTGGCTTCTCTCAGCAACATGAGCACCTACAGGCCTCCTACCTTACCTGTTTTGGAGGTTAAGGCACTACATTGAAGACTTCTGTGTTGTCCCAGCAGGCCTTGTCAATCCCTTTACTTCTGTTGGAAGTTAAAAAATGTTAGGACTGAAGATGGGAGATTCTTGGGATGTTATTACTTTATTCTGTACAGCAGTGTCATATACAGGCATGTAAATAGCCATGCGAAAAAGCATCCATAATCATTGTACCTGTAGGTCTATTGGATTACTTTAATCATTGCAGCTTTACGGCAGACACTTCTGCATACAACACTGTGGTGTAATGAAGTATACAAAGCTGTTGCATTGAGAACTTGGCCTTTAAGTTCAGTGCATACAGTTTCTTGTTGCCTTCATTCTGGCTGGCATCCAGATTGCTTAAGGAACTAACTATGCAATCCGTGAATAGTCTGTGGTGTGTATTGTATGTGAGTTTGTTAGACCTGGGATTAGATTAAAATTGTGCAAATTTCCCCCTACAAATACTTTTAAATTTGGTGTGTCCAAAGTGCCTGGAAGATCCCATATTGCACTCCTTTTTTACCTAAATTGGCTGTACTTCCATATCCATGCTGTGGAAAACTGCAGTTTTCTCTGTACACACATTTGATGGAGCAGTTCAGTTCAGTTTGTGCAAAATCACAAAGCTAGGGTTTCCAAGTCTACCTTTTTTATGGCAGAGGGTTGGGAGAAGTCTCATCTGAAATCTTGCATGCTGACTTATGTACTGTTTTCTCACATTTTCCTGTAGCTGACACCGAAGACAGTACAGTATCAATCCAGATTAAGCTGGAAAATGAGGGAAGCGATGAAGATATTGAAACTGATGTCCTCTATAGCCCTCAAATGGCTCTGAAGCTGGCTTTAACAGAGTGGCTGCAGGAGTTTGGAGTACCTCATCAGTACAGCAGTGAGTTGAATTTGCCTGGTTTTCCTCTTGGCACAGTAGGAAATGCTGTCAAAGTGGTAAAATGGGTTAGGTTAGAGACTAAAGGAAGTGGCTTTTAAAAACAAATTTCCAAAGAATTAGAAGTACTACCAAACTTTTTTTGAAAACTGTAACAAGTTCTCTGAAAGATGGTCCTGGCTGAACTGAGGAGAACGTCTCTTATGGTGGTAGACGGCCCAAGAGGCCATTCTGTTTAAAAAAGGGTAAGCAGAGTTCGTGCTGTCAGATTGGACTGGCCCCAGTGCAGTGCACTTCAACAGATATGAGGGGCCTGGAAAAGATGGGGTGGGAGTGGTCTGCCGGGGGGGGTTGTGAGGCAGCTAAACAATGCCCTGTGTAAGCTGTTGGATTGATTCCTCTGGTGCTTATTTTCAGGAAGGGTGTCCCCTTAACATAGTATGGATTAGTCCTCACTGTAATAGGAATCACATTCTGAGATAGAACCCATGGGTGTGTGGGGCTTATTGTTCCTGCCAGATCAGAGTGTGACATTAGTTACAGCATTTCTGAAAGAATTAGGGGAATCCCACTGTAGACCAGTTCCTGTTCGCAGACAAAAAAAACTTGAGCATGATTTAACTCTTTGGACAGCTCTGTGGTTCAAGTCTGATCCAGGATTTAATCTAATTGTTTTTTTCAGAGGGGTGATGAGGCTCAAGGTTTCCATCCATTGCTTCTCTCCCTCTTCTCCCCCCCCCCCCCCCTCCATATCCCCTCAAAAGACCTAGTCTGCCTGAATCCTTAGGATCAATATTACTGCCTTATGTGGAGTCACTCTTCTCTTATCAGTGATTTTTAAGGATATGCCTGGATTTGAAGAAACTGAAGAATGATTGGGGATGGAATATATCAGTGCGTCTCAACCTTTTTTTATAAAGTACTCCTTTTTTTTTTTTCTTTTTTTTAAAAAAAGAAAGTACCCCCAGACTTCTCTTGTGTTACCCCTAAAGGTACGCATACCACCAATTTGAGAAACCTGGTCCTAAGGTAATCTGGGGTTGTGGAAGGTTGAATGGCACTTGTTTCCAGATTACTATACCCTTTGCAAGAATCAGATTTGTTTTGCACACCACCAAGTTTCATCTCACTTAAACTACTTAAAAAACATGCAACAGTATCATAGACTACTATTGAAAACTTGCTGACTTTCTACCAACTTGTCAAATAAATGAATTGGAAGAGAAATACTGTACTTACATTTCAGCATAAGGCATATGAAGCAATAGAAACAAGTCATTGTCTGAATGAACTTTTATCTTGTAGTGTGTGTGTGTGTGTTCTAATATATGTAGCCTGTTGTAAAACTAGCCAAATAGCTAGATGAGTTGATGTGCTCCCTGGTGGACCTCAGTGTACCCCCAAGGGTACATGTACCCTGGTTGAGAAACAGTGGACTGTATTACGCTGGGCCCTAGAGTACTGGAATAAAGGTCCACCTACACACTTACCTTTCACTTGTTTTCAAGTGAATTCTGTTAGCATGTGGTAGAGCACACAATTTCCTTATGGTTTGACAGAGCCCATATGATCAGGGAACCCACTGTTGTTTTGATAACCTATTTATTTTCATCTTAGTTGCAAATGATGTCATCAGTGCATATATATTTAACTAGTCTATTTAGAAGCTGCTTCCCTCCCGTTTGTGACACAAGTATATGGGAAGTAATCCCTAATTCAGACGTCTGATAGATCTCTTACTCTGTCAAATTTATATTCTTAGCAGTACTGTATAGGAGTCACAATGGTCTTTTTACTTACCTTTGCAACTGCATATTATTCACAATTTAGGTTGATTTGCATGTTAGTAGGGATTGCAAACTTTAAACTTGTTTGTTCTGTTCTCAGGTAGGCAAGTGGCTCACAGTGGTGCTAAAACCAGTGTGGTTGATGTGGGGCCTCTGGTAGCACCATCCTCGCTAAATGCAACAACTGTGGTTACCACTGTTTACCAAGAGCCCATCATGAGTCAGGGGGCAGCACTGAGCAGTGAGCCACCAGCATTGGTCAAGGAAGAAGAAAAGAAGCAATCTGAAGAGGAACCAATGGACATGGTGGTGGAAAAAGTAGAGGACACAGACAAGAATGTTAATCAGATACTGACAGATATTGCTGAAGCTAAAATGTCTGAGGAGCTAAAACCAATGGATACTGACAAAGAGAGCATAGTTGAATCTAAGTCCCCAGAGATGTCTATGCAAGAAGACTCTGGCAGTGACATTGCCCCTATGCAGACTGATGAACAAATGAATAAGGAACAGTTTGTGCCTGGGCCAAATGAGAAGCCTCTTTACACAGTGGAGCCAGTGACTCTTGAGGATCTGCAGTTACTTGCTGACTTGTTCTACCTTCCATATGAACATGGATCCAAAGGTGCACAGATGCTGAGAGAGTTCCAGTGGCTCAGAGCAAATAGCAGTGTTGTCAGTGTTAATTGTAAAGGAAAAGACTCTGAAAAGGTGAATGTGACTCACTCTTATTTTCCTTTCATTAATTCGTAATCCTATGCAGCATTACACATTTCTTATGGTACAGGGAGGCTGTCAGGGACTCAACTTTCTTGAAGCCCAGGAGCTGCATATTGTTGTTTTCAGAAGCACTTGACGAATAGATCATATATCGCAAAGGTATGCTATGTGTAGGGGCATCCAAAGGCTGCTGGGATTTGACCTGAGAAGCACACAACAAGGTTTTCCTTACTGCAGCAGCACAGGTTGAACCTCTCTAATCTGGAACATGCTCGTCCAGCAGCATCTGTAATCCAGCATGATTTTAGTTAGCTGGATGTCCACGTGCTCATGAGTGTGGCCAAGTTTCCTGTGGTCCCGTAAAGTTTGTTTACTTTTACCAGTTTCTGGCTTTCATGTTTTGTGCTGTTGTGTACTTGTAATTTACCCCAAATGTCATCTTCTAAGAGCCCAATAAGGAGTGGAAGTGCTAGTAATGTGCTATTGACCTCTTGTCATGTGGCAAATTCTCTTGTCTGGCACTGCTCAGGTCCTGAGGGTGCTGGACGAGACAGGTTCACGTGGAGTAGTGAAAGGGTATTGAAGAATGGTTGACTGTCAGAACTGCAGTGAAAGAACATATGTAGTAACAATAATAAAAAAACACACAATGTGCAGTGCTTTGGCTAGAGAAAAGTCTAGTCCCTAGAAAAATTTTTTGATCTTGTTGATTTTTTTTTCGTCTTCCTCAATAGATTGAAGAATGGCGCTCCCGAGCGGCCAAATTTGAAGAAATGTGTGGCTTGGTGATGGGAATGTTCACTCGCCTCTCCAACTGTGCCAACAGGACAATCCTTTATGACATGTACTCCTATGTCTGGGACATCAAGAGTATCATGTCAATGGTGAAGTCTTTTGTGCAATGGTTAGGTAGGTGCCCTGGGAACTGGTTTACGCTCATAGTGTGCCTCTTTTGTTTTTAATTAGCCCACGGGAAAAATAGTTGACAGAAAATGCATTATTTGTGGCTTTTGATCTAATTTGATCTTCACTAAAATCTTTCCTGCCTCACTGTTCTGACATACTGTTCACTCTACTTTGAATTCGTACTGATATAACGAGTAACGGTGTGCAGTGACTGGCAGTTCAGTGTAACTTCAGTTTTTTCTTCTTGGGCTAATGGAACTTAAATCTCATCTCTGAAGCATAAGTGTTGACTTTAAATTGCTCTGACTGAATGCACACTGGACTATGCCATATAACTCTCTTGATGCCCTGTTACATGATTGGCAATGACACTATGAAGTGTGACCACACATCAGCCATCTGCTGCTTGCTCTGTCTTGATAACATTATTGCTGTCTTCAACAGAACAATTGCAGAAGCGACCTTTCAATGGGCCTGGCCAAGAGGAAGCCGATCCTCTCAGCCCTTGCGCATGCGAGCTTTAGCATAAGGCTATTCTGGTGCAAAATGGTTTGCTTTAACATTTTCCAAACAGCAGATTTTTGGAAAGGGGTGGAAATTGCAGAGCTCTGTAAATCATCTTTTATTCAGATGTAATCTGAGGCTTTTGAACAGAGCTTGAAAGACTTTTTTGTGTGCAGCTTTTTTTGCTGAAATATGTTTTTGGGGGATTCGAAGTTGGCAGATAGCACCAGCATGGCCTGGGTTCTTCTGGTGACCTCATTTCACTTTCAGGTTTCAATCCAGCTGTAAGGAACATGCTGTGGACTTGCTTGATGTACACAGCAGGCCGCAAAGCTGATGGTCTTGTGTCACAATTTTTGTAGCTGTCACAAACCTCACAGGGAACAACCATTGTACAGCCTTCGTCTAGTTCTAGTGCTTCAGTTCTTAAATCCTACTAACTTGTAGCTACATTTAAGTAATTTTGTAATTTAGAGACAGAGAACACTAGCTGGTCATCAAGTCAGTGCTTGCCTCAGTCAGGACAAAGTTTCAAAAAGAGATGAGCAATTTATCAGCCCTTTATAATATATAGGGATCAAAAAAAAACTGTAAGGGCTCTGAAAATAGCCTGGTAGCATTTAGTGTGTTAACATGCCTTCATCCAGTTCAGTTTCAGAGTTTACCTTCATGATTCATTAAAACCTATAATATCCAAAAAGGCATAGTGTTTTTGCTGTTGACTTCACATTGAGATGTAAGCAGAAAGCAGTGTCTCTCTGATAGTTCAATTACACGTTTTAAAAACCTAGGCCAAAATTTTCAAAAACAGTCATCTGAGTTTTGGCTGCTTCAAGTTTAGATTTCCAATTTTTGTGCCTTTTGGGCGTGGTATTTTTCAGTTACTAAGCATCTGCTGCTCCCAATGACTGTAGCTGACGTCTTGAATTATTCTGAGTGCCTTTTCAAAACTAGATCCAAGCTGTCTCATGTTACGCACTCAAAAATTGAGGCAATTCACATCAGGAGCCACTTCTGCAAATATTGGCCGTGTTCAAACTCAGTCCCTTACCTTCTCTTAAGTAGCAAAAAGACTTAGGTAAGAGTCCTGACTGCTGTGCTACTTGATTTCCCCTGCCCCAGAAATGTGATTTGGGAGGGGAGACACTTCAGTCTCCTTAGTCAGTTTAATTTTGCAGTAGTTAAAAAGGTGTAATTGAGGCAAAGATCTTTTTCAACTGAAATACATTTCTAAGCTCATTAGTATAGCTTATGTAGATTAAATACACTGAACCAAATTAGTTCCCATGATGGCATGTTCAATGGTCCACTGAAAGTTCACTTTTTTCACCTCTCCTCACAGTCCAGCTAGCATTCAGTCCCTTTAAAATAGCGTGGTTGTACAGTACTATGGATTACTAATGCCTTCTATTGTCTTCTTCCCCACTGTGTACAGATGGGAGAATCCTCAGCACAAGTTTCTACTGCTATTGGATGGACAGCGCCAGATGTTCACAGCGCGTCGTCATTAATTAATTAAAATGAAAGGTTTTGTCTGTGAGGCAGCTCAGATAGATTAGATGTGCAGTAGGCATGACCTGAAGTCACATTTGCGCAGCGACTAAGGCGTTAACTATGTTTTTCGTTTACACAGCTCTTCGTTCACGCAGCTCTTTACTGTAATAATTGGAAGTGCTAGTTATGTTGTAGTCTCAAATGAGAGACAGACCCTGTCTTCCAAGTTAATGACTAAACCTCATAGTTGTAAAGGGCATGTTTTTTACATCAGAAATTACGATGTGGGTGCAAACTGAACTTCAGTTTCGGTGTTTGGATTATTTTCTAAATTTATTGTACTTTTAAAAAAAAATTGAAAATGTTTATTACTAAACTGTCGTATGTCAAACTTGGGACATTTTGGGACTCTCTGACTAGCACGGCATCTTTGACTGTATTGATCTGAGACTGTTACTTGAACAGGAGGTAGATTGCTGTCCACAAAAGGAAAAGAACTTTTGCGCTGCTTATCTTATCAGAAAACTAGGCAGGTAATTATAATCTCCACTCCAAACATTCATCTACTTTTTCCTTCTATCAAAGATGTCGTGTATGTTCCTTGGTGTTAAAGGCTGTAATGCTTGGCTAATGGAACAGTCTTAAATCCTAAACATGCTGATTAAAGTTGATTTTCCAGTACCCAAAACATTCTATGCTGAGCATAGTAATGGGGCTCATGTTGATAGAAAGCCTGGTGTAACTAATATGCTAGAAGAGGAAGAAATAAGATGCAACAAAACAAAAATAAAACTGTTTATGCTAACAGTTCTTCACTAATTATAATTGAACTGTGAAATCATTACCGCTAATTTACTAGTTTCTTCAGCATGCCCACGGAATGCTTGATATGTGGTCCAGAGCTAGGCTAAGTTGGCCTTTCCTGTTTGTTGCTGAGAGACCACTGTTGGTACAGTTGTCATAGATATCTTAACTAAATCAAACCATTCCATGCAGTTATTGCCAATCCTAGTTTTCTGACAAGATTAAAACAAGGACTAAAATGTGACTTCAGACAGGTCCCATTTTTTCCAAGGGGCTGTGATAATGGAATTTGTCTTGTGGCATTATCGGATTAATTTTGCAGTAGTAGCTATTAAGCAGGCCATAAAGCTTCCAAAATGTCCTATTTTCCCTAAGGACATGTTTCTGCTACAAACTTTAAAGGCAAAAGAATGTAAAAACAGGTCTGGGAAGCTTATATCACTGCACTGAGCTCACATGGATCCTAATGTGGGAAGAGGTGTATTATTGACTTTGTAAATACTAAATTGTCTGCTGTTTAGCCCATTATCTGAAAACAGTAATACAGCTATTGCATTTTATATATCCATTAAGGGCATGAACACTTCGAAACTTTGCAATGTGTACGTTATTACAGCCTCCCCCCCAAAGCCCTGGATTATAGCTCAGTTAGAGAGCTTTTTTCCACAAAGTGTGTGTTAGCTTTTTGGACATGTTAGACCCCCAGGAAATCCCCCTTCTCGTAACGTTCTCCGCTTGGATCTGATCTCAACAGGGTGTCGTAGTCAATCTTCAGCACAGTTCTTAAGTGGAGACCAAGAACCCTGGGCCTTTAGAGGTGGTCTAGCAGGAGAGTTCCAGGTATCAATATGACTTCACAACTGAATGACATTTTCTTTGTTTTATGAGAAACCTTTTGATGCACAACAGAAGTCTGGAAGGATTGGTCTGCCGAAGGCTTTCTGGTCCAAAGTCCAATTAGCCTTACAGCTTGGTTTTAAAATAATTTTCCTCCCCTTTCCACAGTAATTTCTCAAGGAGATGCTGCGTGTCCCATGCGCCTGCGAAGCGCAGCGGCTTTAGTTGTACGTTTCACATTGTTTCTTTGCAGGTCGCACAGCGTTTTTATCTGCGCCCGCAATTGCACAATGCGCGCATGCTTGTCTGCCAATGGGAATTCCATGAGCAAGAGAGTGTCATTGACACACATTTTGATTCTTCTCTAAACAAAGCTGTAATTCATTTTACTGGGAAGCTTTCAATTGGAGAATATTCTTAAACCTGCGTTACACGGTGTTCGAATTTGTTCATGGATTTTTCAAGTGCTGTACTTTTTCCCCCTCACAGGTGCTCTGTGCGCAGCAAATAGAATCAGCGCATTGCTTTTGGGATAAAGCGTCTCCTCTGGCCAGTTAACCCTCTTCAGACCAAACCTTTCCTCCTGACATGCTATGTTCTTATACAGAGACAGTGTAGATACGATTGGTATAAGTATGTTAAAGCAGAAAGGAGATTAAAAGAAACACCAGTAATGTGCTATTACAATTGCATATTTTAAAACCCCAATTGGATAATTGCTATTCAGATAAGGTCTTTGTATTTGTAAAGCATACCAACCCCACATTCTGCTGGGGGGCCTGCAGTAGCAAATGTTAATTTGGGAATCTGCAGTGCACATGCCAGAGTGTGCTGTCTCTTGCATTTCAGACATTCATACTAAGTCTTTTGTTTTCACAGCGTTTGCTGCCTATTGATGGGGCAAATGACCTGTTCTTTCAGCCACCTCCTTTGACTCCAACTTCCAAGGTTTATACTATCAGACCCTACTTTCCAAAAGATGAGGTAACTATCTGCCTCTGACATTAATGAACATTGCTACTGAGCACTGATTCCGCTAGCTCTTGTGCTACCCAACCTGCCATATTCCCATACATTGCTTTTACATCTCTGTTTCTAAAAGCAGTTCATGTGCTAGTCAGCCTCCCTAGTCGTCCTCAGGGATGTAGGTGTCCTTGTTTCACAGGTTGGGTTGGAGCTGAGAGAGAAAGGTGAAGTGACATGCACAAAGTCACACAATAAGCCATTTTCGGAGCCATGTCTACAATAAATGCCCAACATTAGGCCCCTTTTCTAGCCATTAGCCCATTCTCCCTCTCTGAAATGGAAAGGAAGCGGTAAGCTGTTACTGCTAACGAAACTCTGCGTATGTTGTATAACGTGCACTAAGTAAATCTTTTTAGTGACTGTGCATGCACAAAAGCACAGCTGGCAGAGTTTGGCCAGGTAGCTGCAGTCAAATGAGAAAAGGCAGCTCCAGAAAGGTAAGAGGCCTATTTCCCTATGACTAGAAATGGATTACTTCAGGTCAGTCAGAATCAGCTAGAAAGGGATTGTCTCAGGCAAATGACAGTCAGCTGAAGCAGGCCTACCTTGGACCAACTAGGACCAGCTGATTCCATTTCAGGGCTGCCTTGAGACCCTTTTTAAACCGTCCCCTGTGGAGGATGTCTGGGGGGATTAACATCCCACCCCCCCAAAGAGTCTTTTAAGATGGGGACAGTGGGGAGTGAGCAGCTCTAGGAAGAGAGGCTGGGTTCCCTACTATATGAGAGAAACATGGGCCTACCTCTGTTAAACAGCCTTCCCATATGTGGTGGGCAGGGGGTGTTTTATCTGAGGCCCCTCTCACCAAGGTGAGAAGTGCAGAAAATGGCAAGAGAAAGAACGGTCCTTGCCACAACCCAGAGTAGCCACTTGGTGGTCGCTCTGGGAAGCATCACCTAATTTCTGCTTCTGCAGACCAGAATGACTTTGGGAGTTCTTCACTGCTAGTTAGCTGCTCTTCCTGTTTTGCAAACTTAGAAAATAAACACTTGGATTCCCTAAAGTTAGAGTGACCATATCCCCCTGTCCCAAATAGAGAAAGGCAGATATGGGGGTCGGGGCGGCTCCTGGCTCCACCAAGTCCCGGGGAGCTGGGAAGGAGGCAGCAGCTGCTGGCCCTTCCTGAGCCCTGGGAAAGCAGTAGGGGCATGGCAGCCGCCCATGCTCCCCCTGCTTCCCCAAGGCTCAGGAAAGTGCTGCTGGCAGAAAAGTTCAGCAGGGAGAGGGCCTAAATACAGGACATTAGTCCCTTTTAAAAAATAAGTAGGGACTCCTTTTTGGTATTCCAAATATGGGACAGATGGTCACCCTGGTTAAAGTTCTTAACTTTGCTTGAGGGCTTTTGCTGTGACTGGCTTCTGACAAACAAGTCATACCTTACATTTACCCTCCTTTAGTAACTTTCCAGTAAAGATGTTTCCCCATACTCCTGAACAGCCCTGTAATCTAAGGCCTAAACACAATTATACTGGCTTAACTAAAGTCATGACTTAATTGGTATAGTTAGACAAGTGCAAACCACTGCTTGGATGCAATCTGTTTAATTGACATATGTGTACTGACTGATGCAGACTAAACTGAAAGTCAGTTTCAGCTGGGAGAAAAAAAGAGGAAACACCGGTCTTCACACCAGTTTAATTGAATCTTTAGGGGTGGAATTTAATCACCTAAGCAACATTATCTTTTTAAAGAGAGAAATTCTCCCTGAATCCCTTAGCCAGGTTTGAAAATACTAACCTAAAATTATACTTTTAGTAAAACTGGTGCCACTTCTTGCGTAGACTAAACCTAAAACGTGCTGTCAGACAATTTTGGAGAGGAAGACTGATTGAGAGAGTGAAGACGCATCATTTAGTGGACTGGTATTTAAAGAAAAATCTAGTTACTCCATTTAAAATGTCTCGTCTGTAAATGAGTTAACTTTTCAAATGGAACCAGGGAGATAGCCATGCTAGTCTGTGTATTATGGAAACAAAAAAGCAGTCCAGTAGCACTTTAAAGACTAACACAATCGTTTTAGGTGATGAGCTTTTGTGGGACAGACCCACTTCTTCAGGTCATAGCCATATCAGACTCAATATTTAAGGCACAGAGAACCAAAAAGATTTTCAAATGGAGAGATTCAGCTTCTGTTGCTGAAGGGCAGTCACCACTTCTTAATATGAAGTACATGTCCATAAGATGCTTCTGCAGGGCTGATTTGGTTGCCTTTGCAACATTCTCAGCTATTTAACATTACAGCCTGTTAATATACTTTAGTGAGCACTTAGTAATTGAGAATGTTTCTTGTTCTTCAGTGTAGTGATAGATGTTGACCTGATCACCAGCGTTCCTTTCCAGGTGTTAGATTTCCTGTTAGAAGCACTGTGGATGTGAGGTTTTTTGAGGCGGTTTTAACTAGTTATAAGAGAGGTTACTGGAAAGTCTTAAGCAGGTTAAAATCTGCCTTACATAGGTCTGTACAAATGAACTGCATATTGAAACATGTTCTGTAGCGGAGAGCATATTAATGAGCTCTCCAGACAGGCAAATTTGCTAATAGGTATATTTGTTTTACTAGTTCCAAAATAATAACTGTTTTAAATAATCACATGTCTCTTGTTAGGCATCAGTGTATAAGATTTGCAGAGAGATGTATGACGATGGAGCTGATCAACCTTTCCATAGTCAACCAGACTTAATTGGAGACAAGTACGTAGGACATCCTTACTTTTAAAATTTACACTTTGTGTCTGCAGCCATTGTAACTGGTATGTTAATATTTATGTAGCATTAACTATGTGCTGGATGTCTTTTGGGGCTCTGCTTTAAAGACTTTTCAGTGTAAATAAAGGACAGATAATTCAAGTGGTAAAACAAACTCAAAATAGCAGAGTAGTTATAGATGGGCTTTTATAAAGTGGTCACTTCCCCCCTCCCCCTTCAACGGGCTTCATTTGCAGATAAGAGGGCTGAGTTAGAGTTTATGGGTCTCTTGGAAGAAGCTTGTGTGCAGAAGTGATTTGTAGAAGGGGAAGAGAGGTGTGATGGACCAGGTCCTACATGGTGGCAGGAGGGCATAAGTGTGAATGGAAAGGATAAAAGGAAGAGTGTAAGAAGATGGGAGAAAACAAAACTACGCTCTGGAGTGGACTACCACTCCTATTTCACTTCAGCCTGTGAAAGGTGCAATTGAATGGCAGTTAGGCGTCCAACACAGTAGTTCTTACTCCATTTAAGCTCAAATACTTTTTGACGGTTTTACTTCCAACTGTTGCCTCTGCACCCATCCCCAGAGTAGATATTTCCATCAGCAGTTCAGCTGAACCAGGGGTAGCACCAGTGAAGTCAGGTATAAACAAGGTTTCTGCAAACTGACCCTGCTAAAAGTATATCTAATCAAAAACTGTTAGCTGCTTTAAAGTGGTGAGAAACTTCTCTAGCTGTTGCTGTTGGACTACACTAGGGCTGCCACCTGTGCAGATCTAGGAATAGCACGGGGGGGAGTTTCTTGGACATCTTGATTTTAGTTATCCCCAGCTTTTTTGCATCAGCTTCCTTTCAGAATCTCATTTTACAGTGTGTTGAAATACCTGAGTTTGTCTTGTCAAATACTATACTAGCCACCAACTATCTGTATAGGGTACAGATGTGTGTGCTATAGAAATGGTGAGGTGCATCACTGATTAAAACAAGACACATTCTCCCCGCTGCCATATAGAAACAAGTTGAAGTGACAAGTGAGGTGAAAGCAGAAAAGAGTGAGATGCACATGAACACAAGGTATATGAGTTCTCTGCCCAGCTTGTTAATGTTGTGATTCATTAAAGTGCTGTGATGGGGATGTTGTATAGTGTGAGGGACGGAAGTAGATGAGATAAATAAGATGGTAGAAGGAATGGCGGGCAGCAACATGCACTTGTTTGCAGGAACCACTGGAGAGGGTTGAAAAATTACTGCAACTAGTCGGAAGAGAGCAGATAGAGTACCACAGAATATAGCGCTGCTGGCAGGATATGCCACTAAGAGGTTTTATTGTTTCTCCAGCACAATGGGTATGGGACAGGTGGGCTTAATGGGGCCCTGGCAGAAAGAAGCCTCTCCATTGTCAATTGAGCACAAGATCTATGAGGAGAGGCTGAGGGATTTGGGCTTGTTTAGTTTACAGAAGAGAAGACTGAGGGGTGATTTTAATAGCAGCCTTCAACTTTCTGAAGGGGAGCTCTAAAGAGGAGGGTGAGAAACTGTTCTCAGTGGTGTTAGCTGGCAGAACAAGGAGCAATGGTCTGAAGTTGAAGAGGGAGAGGTATAGGTTAGATATTAGGAAAAACTACGTCACCAGGAGGGTGGTGAAGCACTGCAATGCGTTGCCTAGAGAGGTGTTGGAATCTCCATCCCTAGACATTTTTAAATCCTGGCTTGACAAGGTCCTGGCAGGAATGACTTAGTAGGGGTTGATCCTGCTTGAAGCAGGGGGCTGAACTTGATGACCTCCTGAGGTCCCTTCCAGCCCTGTGATTCTATGAATGGCAGTTGGATCTTGGTTCCCTTTCTTCTTGCTGCTGAGCAAAGAACCTCACTGCTCTCATGGCCTGAATATTTCATGATTGATAATTATACTGCATATATTCAGAGCTGGACATGCAGTTGTGTGCACAGTTTTGGGGATTACATGCACTATTGAAATTTTGGTCCTAAGTGACCAGCACCTTTTGTCTTCCTTGTGTATAGTATCTTGACTATTAACCTACAATGACAATAACTAGTTTTAAGTGACTGTTGCCTTGCTTGTGTGGTGAACTCAACCTGACACTACTTTCCTCTCTACAGATTAGTTGGAGGCCTACTTTCCCTCAGCCTGGATTACTGCTTTGTCCTTGAAGATGAAGATGGCATATGTGGCTATGCTTTGGGCACTGTTGATGTAACACCCTTCATTAAAAAATGCAAAATTTCTTGGATCCCTTTTATGCAGGAAAAGTACAGTAAACCAAATGGTGATAAAGAGCTGTCTGAAGCAGAGGTTAGTAATCCCAAGAGACTGAAAGACACTAAATGTTACAACCCATATTGTAAGATTATTCCTTTGCCTTCATGCTTGCTACTCATTAGAATGCACACTGCAATTTATGTAAGCATTGTACCCTGCTCATCACTGTGGTATCTGGACATTTTACAAGTAAGTCAAAATTTTATCTTCATTACAAAATCGTATAGGACTGAGTTGTAATTGATAGCGTAGCCATAAGATAGTCACTATGACCGTATACGGTAATTAACATACCTTCTGAATACACATCTCGTAGAAGTGGAAGGGGCTTTGGGAGGTCAAGTCCAGTCCTCTGCTGTCTTGGCAGGAACAAGCACCATTGCTGGCAGGATTTTTTTTTAAATTTATTTGCCCCAGACCCATAAATGGCCTACTCAAGGATTGAGCTCACAACCCTGGGTTTAGGGGGGCCAGTGCTCAAACCACCAAGCTATCCCTCCCCCACAGGTAGTACCCAAATGCTTATAATGGTATCCTTTGGTGCCTACAGTATTCTGGGAGCTTTCCAAGAAGAAAAGGTACGGTTCCAGCTCCGGAGACATCACAATTCAAACTAAAATGAAGACATGTAACTAACCAAACTAAAAAGCGATTTCTTTCCCCCCTGAAATCTGTTTGCTACAGGATATTCCACCCCCTATCCCAAGTGTCCTGGCTTTTTCAAACCCAGGAGATGAACCACAGTTCCAGAGGAAAGACTTCTCCTCTGATGCTGCCCTGTCTCCTGCTCTCAGACATTCAAATCTGAGTTGCTAATGTACATCACTTGTGACAGCAGCCTGTAGGGTGGGGCATGGCCTTTTGTGTGACAGTGCTTAAGTCCTAAGCACATCCTTGAACTGGTCTTGGTAAGAAACAGAAAATCGGCCTACGCCTCAGAGAGCTCATATGCTGCAGTGCACAGCCATGCACATGAGAAGCCGTGGCTATCACCGTATGTTGAAGGATGGACCCTAGAAAGGTTCACACTGGAGAGATCTGGTGTCTTTTTCAGATGTGAGTAAGATGTTAATTATCAGCTACATTTGGAAGTCAAGGGTCAACCTGAGGATCAAAAGATGACCTTAATGACATGCAGACAGTCCCTTCAAGAGAGGCAGGCAACCCTGTATGTAGTAGCCTTCCTGTTGCCTTTACCAGCACTACCTTAATTTTTTTTTTTAGTTAAGTGTATGTGCTTCCTGTTGTGGTTGGAGGTACTAGAAAAGCATCAGCAAAACATGCTTTATACCCAACAGCCAGCTTTTGTTTTTCAATCATCCACAAAATCATAGCACCGCCACCCAGATCATCTCAATGACCCCAAGCTGCTAATGATGCCTGTTTAAATAATAGAGGTGTCAGTGGAACCTTGCAAGAAGGCCCACAAAGCAAATAAACAGCAGTGTCATCTTCTGTAATTTGTCTGGGAAATTGAACCACTTGATCAACTCTTGTCTACTCCTGTGAGTCATCAGAACCTCATGGTTTGTATCAAAGGCTGTCAAATAGTCTAAAGCAATCGTGTTCAGCCAACATTGATGCAGTCTCTGGCATGTCCTGGCAGAAACAACAAACGGTCCAGGACTCCTACTTGATTTCACTGTAGTTGAAAGCCATGGTCCTAATACAGGTCAGGGGTCAAAGCCCCATCAGTGAAGCTGGCTGGAAATGGGGGGTGCGAGGGGGGAACATAGATGTCCCCTTCTGACAAAGGTTGGCAATACAAATATGCCACCTGCAGGCACAATACAATTGACCTTATCTGCAAAGTAGATTCAGAAAACTAAAGTTTCTTTTCCAAACAGCAGCATATGCTGTAGAATGGGACTGATTAGCGGTTTCCCCTCCCATTCTTGAGGGTAGGCTATGTCTGGTAAATTGGTGCTCCAGTTTATGGACTAATCCTGCAAAGTAGAGACTTTGTTTCTTGACTCTTCTGGAGTTTCTAACCTCTGCTGTTGCGATTGTATTAAGTTTCAGCCTTGAGCATTTGAGCCACACAAGGCTAGATAAGGGAAAGAAGCAGCAGTAGAGAATGGGTTTTGAATTTTGGTTTCTTGCTCTCTCTACCAATGGACCAACTTCAATAGAAAATTCTTCACTTGATAAGCCCACCTGCTTGCGCTCGCATGGTGTGCTGCACTTAATATTTCTGCAACAACTCACATGAAAGTGAAGCACCTCTAAAAGCCATGCAGATGCAGCTCTCTTTGAGGATCAGGAAAGGAAGTGTGTTTTCTCAGGACAGAATAGATTGGTTTTCCTTTACAGATTCCCACCTTTTTAGTAATTTCTTGGATTCCACATTGACTTATATCAAAAGAATGTTTCTTCCTTTCAGAGTCCCAGATGGTTTGATCCAAAGTGATTAGTCTCTTTGAAATCTTCTTCCAGTTATGCAATTCCCAAGTAAAATACCTCCTCAGGACCAAACTGATTTCAGATCTTCCTGTTAGCAAAGAGACAAACCTAGATCCATCCTGTCTTGCTGCCCTTTGTCTATTTTGGTATTTCGCGTCCTGATTCCAGTCTGAGTGGGGCCCAAATCCAGCTAGCCCCTGCTCTGGGCCACCTGGCTCTCTGGTTCTGCAATATCCGTGGTCCTACTGGACCACAAATGTTGCCAAACTCTGGATTTCAGAGATGCAGCTTGTATAATTTACAATCCTTACAAAATGCCAAGATGATGTATGCAAGAGATTGTCACTGTGCTGCCTCTTTCTGTAACTGACTTGCTGTAGTAAATCAATAGAAAACAATTATTTTGGGAGGGAGGCCTGTGCTGAACAGGGAGAGGATGGACTCTACACAGTTGTTTTGGTTGATGCCTGTGCTCAGGTTTGATAGGAGCTCCCTCGTCAATAGTCAGAATTAAAAGCCTGTCCTGCTTGCAAACATTTGATTTGTAAGTCAAAGTACTGGGGAAGAAATGTAACATGAGAGTGGATTTGGCTGCAAATTGCGGGGCAGGATACCTTTTGGTTACCCTTTTCTGCTGCAGTTTTTGCTCTAAATGCTGATTACAGGATTTTCCCCTTGCAAATTGAGATTGTTCCTCCTGTGCAAGAAAACTCTTTCTTGCTGGTCGTCTTCTGAAGTAGTGTTGCCAATGTGTGTAATCGGAGATGCATTCCTGCTACGCCTGTACTACCACACATTAGCATGCCATAAAGTAATGTTGGGTGCATGCCTAAGGATGAGAGACTTCAAATGATGCCCTATTGTTACTGGACCAGTAACAAGTTTCCAGATTTCACCACTGCAGAGTTCCTCTTCCTCTAAAATTCTTGTCCAGCTCTGTGGTAGGATTGATAGAATCTCCTCCTTTATGGAGTATATTAGTTGAGTAACTTTCTACAATGCTTGTTTTCTCAGTTTTGTCTTTCCAGTATTAATACAGCCCCAGGCAACTGCCTGGCCATTTCATACCACTGTTTAAAATTCAGATATGGGCTACATTGGTTGTTTTTAACAGACTGGAATTCAGACTCCTCGAAAGAGACCTTACTTTTATTTTAAGCAGCTAATTTACTTTCCTGTCAAGAGGATGAAGGTAAAAAGCTAATTAGTACCCATTACAGGATTAATGAATGGTAATTTTATGCAAGTCCTGGAAGCCTATGGAAAGGTTTGTTTTGGATTTTAGAGGCACACAGCCCATATCAGCGGAATTTTTCATGGTGGAAAGACTGTTCCTTTCTGCTCTGTTTAGAAAATAATGTTGAGTTTCCACGAAGAGCAGGAAGTATTGCCAGAGACGTTCCTGGCCAACTTCCCCTCGCTGATAAAGATAGACATCCACAAAAAAGTGACTGACCCGAGTGTGGCGAAAAGCATGATGGCCTGCCTTCTGTCCTCCCTGAAAGCGAATGGTGAGTGCTTGCATGTGAAATTGTTGAGCATCTGCTCTAGGAACTGTGATGCAGTTGCTTGATGCTAGGCAGCCTGGGATTTCTAGGGTTGGTGCTAATGCATTTTGTATGTACATGTCAGGCTGGGAGACTTAGTTTTTGCTGAGTTGTCAGCAAAGTTAAGAGGATTTATTCATCAAGTGCATTCAGCATATTAGCTATAATTTTACTGTGTCTTCTGTGAAAGATAACCTCTATCACTGTGGCCAATGCTTTGCAAATTAGGAAGTGGGAAAACCTGAGGGAGCAGTTAGGTTAACTGAGGTCCCTATCTCTGACTTGTGGCAGCCACACAAATGTTTGTTTCCCCAGATGAAATCCATGAAGGTGATAGTATGCATTGGTATGTGGTTGCTGAGATCTTTCTTCTTGAATGCTGGAGACACTTGGCTTTTTGCTTCACTGCATACTTGCGGCTTGCAGTTACCTTGGATAATTCACATGGCTGTTCTCTCAGCCAGTTCGTGAGCTTTAAGTTTTCATGTAGAGTAAACCTGTAGAGGCATTTTGGTCACAAACTGATCAGATGCAATCTACAAGCCAGGAACAGAAACATAACATCTCCACAAAGATCTGGCCACTGTTTCTGGCAGTAGGTATACCAGGTATGGCACTGGTTCAGTGATTTGATCAGCTTTAAATATTAAAATAGATGGAAAAGAATCTACCAGTGTTTGCAGAGTTTGGATTTTTTGTTACATTAACTCTTCTTCCACCCTACTCCCTCTTTTTTCCCCCTCTAGGCTCCCGTGGGGCTTTTTGTGAAGTGAGACCAGATGATAAAAGAATCCTGGAATTTTACAGCAAGCTGGGTTGTTTTGAAATAGCAAAAATGGAAGGATTTCCAAAGGATGTTGTTATCCTTGGAAGGAGCCTGTGAAGGTGTTTGGCAATGAACTGTTCTAATGCTGTAGTCCCTGAACAGCTGCGCAAGTGGTGGTGGGGATCTTCATGTGGTCTTGCTGCACAAATGCAGCCGTCAGCCAGCTTGCTAGAAGGGGCTATGTGAAAATACACCCATCACACATTTCAGACGTTCACTTGCTGGATGAAGATAGTGCTCCTGAAAACCCAGCTCTGAAAAAGAGAGACCTTGCTGTCAGCCTTTCCAGGTCTTGCATGAAGTGCCAAGGAATCTTACATGGGCTGTATCCTCTGGGAGGAGCCCTCCCACCTTCCTACCCAGTGATGTGGTTGGTAGCAGATCTTTGCATCCAAATATGCAGTGAGCAGAATGCTGTTATTTAAAACCTGGAGTATCTCTTGAGATTTGTGGGGTTTTTTTCCTTCATCCTGGTGTCATACAGCAGGATATGAGGAGGGGAGAAGTGTAATGGGGGTACTTCATGTTTTGAGATGGGAAGGATTACGTGTGTCCGAGCAAATTTAATGTAGGTTTTGGATATCTGTGTGCTGGTTTGTAAGGCAGTGACCAGTTGTCACTTTTCATGACCCTTGGTTCAGGCTATGTGCTTTGTAGGGACAAATGTGCAGTTGTCTGTGACGAAAGTCACTAACGATAGACTTGTAAATGTCAGTGTATATAAATTAGCTGTATGCTTAATAACTTTGTGTTTATTGGTTTTGTAATTTTTTTCTTCTGAAAAGTGAAATGGTATTGGTCCAAGATGGCACTTTTGAATAATGTAAAATCACAATGGAGAATGAATCTGTCCTCAGCAGTGGCTTTTTCCACTGTGCTTCCTACCCAGGGCTAGAAACCGCCCATGTTGGGTAAGAGGTGCTGTCCAGAAGGATCACTTCACAGTGCTGTTTCAAGGCTGCCACTGGCTGGTGCTATCATCAATCCTCTGGGACTGAAACAGCAATTCAGTGGGAGGCTGGTTGAACCTGTTTTATTTTGGTGGCAGCCTCAAAGAGGAGGTGGATGGAGGAAGTGAGAGGGAACTGGTCCATGGTCAGGATTTGTCCTCGAATCAGTCTCCTGTTTCAAAACTGTTCATACTATAGGACTGACTAAATCAGGGTCTTCAAATCCTGCATGTTTGTATCAAAGAATTTTTGTAGAAGAAACACCACAATAAGCACATTTTTACAAATTATTTAAATGGTTCTCTAATGTAACTGCAGATATTCTGAGTTGTTTTTTTTTTTTTTCCCAGATCTGATATATTTGAGTATTGTGATGGAATCAGCATGGTTAGGGGATCTGGTAGTGAGGTAGTTGCACCATTTGTGGGAGGTACTGATTTTTCTATAGAAGCCCTGTGTTCCAGTAATATAATAGGCCAATATTCTACACTTTACCTTACACTAATTTCACCTGCAACTATAAGTTGTGTTCAGTTTTCATCTTGGTTTTGGTGATGGGGTAAAAAAAAAGAAATTTAGGTTCTTTATTTAAGCTCCCGTCTGTGTAGCTTTGAAGAAAATTTTACAAGCTGTAACATGGCATTAAACTGCAGTAATGTCTGCAACCTTTAAGGAGAAGCTAACATTTGGCCTTCCAGTGTAGTTGCATAAGATATTTGCTTTTTCAGAATGTGAATTTTTAATTCAGTAGTTCGAGTATTTACATTTAAATAGTTCATTTCATTTACACAGAGGTCTAGGGTCATGCTACGAGATCTCATGGGAACTGGAGCCAAGTCTCACTAGTTTTATTGCAGCTTTGAGTGCATGTAAAGAAGCTGATCTCTTGGTTTATCAGGTGAAACAGTTTTTTTTCTTTTTAATGGATACTAGAGTCAACTTACTACTTGATCTGGATACATAGCATTACTGGATAGGATGCCTGTGGCCTTATATCTTGGCTTTTAAGGAGTTGCCACAATCTCTTCATATGAATTTTATTGTTGCAGAAGTTGTTGGACAAATGGATGGAATGTCCAGGCCAATGCCATCACTCTAGGAATGTAAAGTGATAAGTTGACATATCTGTCATGGTTATGAATTTTCATTAAGGTTGGAATGCCACTGTCATTAATCTGTTTTTAGATCAACAGTATCTGTAGCAGAAAAATGAGCTGTAAAACTGTATTTGAAGACCATATGAGAAATAGAATAAAAATAGAGATGTGAATGTAAATAAGCAATGTGTTTAGTTTGTAAAACTGTCGGGGTGTATGCATCCATCTTGGTAGGTATTTTGGGGAACTCTAATGATAAACTCTGATCTCTGCTGCTTTCTGTGTGAGTGCTTTTTTTAGTGGGGTGGCATGTGTATGACAAGCATTTAACCAAACTAAACTAATATTTTGTCATGGGAGGGTGATACTGGATGTTGTTGCCCCCTTCAGAAATACACCATCTTCAGATTAATTTGAAATCGTAAGCCAAATGTAAATAGCACCAGTTGTGCCATTCTACTTGTATAGGCCATGGGAGGACAATACGTAGGCTCACACAAGTTGTTCAGTAAATTTGTCCTCTTGAGAGTCCGCAGGGCAGAAACAGAGGTCCGTTACAACAATGTTAAGTAAATGGCCAGTTGCTTTGTAGAACATATTTCCCAGCACCCAGGCTGCTCCCTAGTTTATCAATAAGGAAACAGAAGTTGCCAAGTGACTTGCCAAAGGTGATACAGCAAGCCAGTGGCACAAGTTAGTTTTTCTAATCCAGGAGTCGCTTGTTTGCAGGCCGGTGCCAAGACTTCGCTGCTTAGGGGATGCATGAGTCTACAGAGAACTTTGAAAGTATTGTTGCCTAGCACTGACTAGGAAGTGCAGTAGTCAGTGCTCCTTTATTCACTGTGGGCAGCACAAATAGTAATGAACTTCTGTTGCAACAAAGTGGGGTGGGATGGGGCTAGGTTAGCCATTAGGAAAACCTTGCCAACTGGAAAGGCAGTAAACACAATCTCCTGAGATATGTCCATTGCCTGTCTCCATTATTGGAGATTTTCCAGAATAGGTTAGATGAAGACCTGCCAGGGTTGATCTAGGACACTATAGTCCAGCCTCAATGCAGGGGAGGACTGAGCTAGATGAGCTGGTGAGGTCCCCTCCAGTCCTTCATTTCTGTATTAAATGTCTGTTGGGGTACTTGCAGCAGCAGGAGATTTGTGCTTTCATTTATGCTGGGCTAAGTCATCAATTGAGCTATTTTAGGATAAGGTCCCAAATTACATCAGATCTTCAAAAACATCATTAAGGTATAAGTTAAAGAAATTGTGACACCTGATAAAATCCATATTCCAGACAAATACTGCATAAAAAGTTTGTTGATTTATGTTTCCTTAGCTCAACTGCATTCCTTCCAACCTACCTAATATACTATGCACCTTTTAGTTGGAGTCCAGGGGTCTTCCAAGCCAGTAGAGGCATCCAGAATAGAAGTTCTTCCTTACTGCTGTAGCATTGCAGATAAAAGCTGCTAGAACAGGTATTAGCATTTTTACATTGTTACAAAAAGCCCATTTGTTTCCTTCTGGAACAATACTGCTGTCACTGCAACATTGCACTCAAAGAGAACTGCTCATGAGATTTTACAACCTGTGTGGGGAAGGTATGTTCTCACATATATCCAAAAGGTTCCTAGGGCAAGAACCAGCTTCGCTCCCAAGCCATACACATGCCCTGGCTCATCGAATAGAGGCTAATGTAATTTTCTATATTTCCAATCAAAGGTATGTGATCCCACTTCAGAACTAAATAGGATTAATTATTGACATGCAGTTAACTGATGCATTCTCTCACTTTTGCTACTAGCAAAAATCTTTCCAAGAAGAATTGTTTCATCAACAACAGCCAAGGCATGTGTGCCAAAAGGCTAATTCTTGGTTTCTGCTGTTTTTTTCCTTCCTACTATTCCTTGGAATCATGTCCTCTACTATTTCATGATCCCTTTCACCCAAATCGCCTTTCACTTTCAAATTCTCAATCTCCTACTTGTCAGAATCAGATCTGGAACAACGTCCCCTCTAGGCACTCTCCATCTTCAGTAATAAAAGGTTACTTCCAATGCACTTCCAGTGTCTTACAAGACCTTGTTATCTAATGTGTGCTTTACTGTAGTATTTTCCCAACAAAAGACTATGTAGCTGAAGTCCTGCAGCACTATCAAGTCCTTTGCTTTGGATACTGGTTAATTTTTTAAAAAAGGCTCCTATGCTGCTGCTTCCTGATTAGGTGGTCTGTTGTAGACCTGACGTGACATCACCCTTTTTACCCTTATCTGGCGATTTTCAACACGTCATAGAATACTAGAACTGGAAGGGACATCAAGAGGTCATCAAGTCCAGTTCCCTCCCCTCAGGGCAGCACCAAGTACTATATATATAATCCCTATTAAATATTTATCTGTTCTTAAATATCTCCAAAGATGGAGATTCTACAGCAACCCCAGGCAATTTATTCCAGTGATTAGCCACCACATCTGCAGATTCTTAAGAGGAAACTAGGAATTTATCAAGAAAAACTACAGGGCAGAGAACAGGTTTGAACTGAGTTAGTGGGTGATGGCTCACAATGCCCCTGCATGCAGACTCTCTCTCCCCACCCCTTGCCCCCCAAAAGCTCAGTAGCCTTCCTTTTCTACAGATGTCTAATATGAGGCAGAGAGGTTAACAGCCTGTTTACAAGGTGCTGAGCTATTTTACACAGCTCCTCCTGACTTCATCTGGAGTTGTGGGTATTTAACAACTTTGAAGAACAGGTCACATGGTGAACACATAGCAGTTTCTACACCTGCTCAGAGCCATGGTCTGTCTAACTCAGTTGGCTGACACCAGCATTAGTCAGTGGCAGCAGCTTCAGAGAAAGGGGGAAGAGAACCTGCAGCTGGTGGTGCTGAGGGAATCAGCCCTCACCCCTATTAGCTAATAATGGTTTATAACCTGAAAGCTGGCCGTTTCCTATCCTTTTCACACCTCCAAGGGCTTGTAATAAAAAGGTTAGATTGGTTTTTAACCAAATACAATTAAACTGGTACAAAAGGTTATTTGGATGGAATGAAGTAAGCCCCTTCTAAACCAAAGTAAGTGTCCCTGCAGTGTTCTCTGTAATAGTTTACATTCATGGCTAAAATTAAACACTGCAACTTGCTCATGTGACCAACTCTTCCCCCTTTCCTTACTCTAACCACTAGACCAGTGGTTCTTAATCTGTGGTCCCCAAATCCCTGGGAGGCTGCAGACCGTCTAAGGAAGTGGTGTCCAAGAGAGAGAGCCACAGCTCCCCCCCGAGGTTACTCCCTGGAGCTGTGTGAGCTGCCACCAGTGTTGGACAAGCCACCCCAGGCTGAGCCTTGCTGCCTGAGCTGCCCCACAGCTGGAGACCTCTGAGGCCAGAGGAACCACTTCCACTTCTGCCACCATGCTTGTCCCAGCATGTGGCGGGGGGGTGCATGCATGGAGCAGCCAGAGGGTGTCCCAGGTGTGCGGCTCTCCTGAGCCACATTTTGCTGCACTTTGTTGCCCTGTTGGCCACGTGTAGTGGATGAGGAGTGTACTGGATGTCACAGGTGTAAGGGGTCTATGAGAGGCTGTCATTCCCTTATAAACCAGTGGTTTTCAACCTAGAGTCTGTGAACCTCTAGGGGATCTGCATGCTAAGATTTCGGAAGGACTCACGACTCCATTGAAAATTGTTCGGGTTGAGAACCACTGCAGTAGACATTAACAGAGCTCTGTATTTTTGCTGCAGAGACTGAACAAATTGTGCGCTGTAAAGGAGCTGGGGGGGCATGCCATTTATCTGTTGGGAGAAGCAGTTGACCCTCCTTTATGAAAGTGGCCAAGATCTCTTAGGATGCATCTTTGGTTCTTGTGTTCTCTCAACCTGAAAGGCCTCAGCCAAATGCACGCGCCCCCACCAGCTATTTTTGTTGTTTCTGAAGGAACCAAGTTCCATGCCTCCACAGACCCCAGAACAATAAATATCGAAAGCAGAAAAGCAGTTTCTTCAGGCAGCTTCTCTCAGCTTTGAATTATTAGTTCTGTCGGCTAAAAAAATAATAGTTTGTTAGTTCCTTTCCTGGGGAATAATTCTTTATGTTCTGGGTCTTTCCTTCTGAGCAGCGGAGGACTTATAGTTTATGGGGGCCAGCAGGCAAGAATAAAAAGAAATAAATTTGGTTTTAGGTCAAAGCCTGGTTTAATTTGTGGTCAAAAGAATGTATCACGGAGGCAGCGGCTGTCGGGAATGGTGTTTGTATACATCAGAAGTCAAATGGTATGCAAATATAGTAGAGCTTTATTTTGTACAGTGTTTCTCCAAATGCTTTGCTGTGAGAAATGACAAACTGCAGAAAAAAGGAGACTGACACAAGAAAGGTAGCAGTGGGGCAGCATGAATTGCAGTGAAGGTTCCTGCTCAGATGCTGGTAAAACTGAAGGAGTAAGGATGAGAGCTGGGTGTGAGACAGTTCATGAATTCAGGGTTATATATATGGAGATATGTGCATCTCATAGAGCTGGAAGGGACTCTGAGAGGTCATTGAGTCCAGGTTTCAAAAAACCTGGGGCTGTTCTGATCAGCTCAGCACCACGGATCTGATCACACACTGCAGCGCATTGACTTTGGGTGTCCAAGACTTCCTAATGTAGCCAGATTGTAAAAGGATTGGATATTTATGGGGTAACAAAAACATCCAGAGTTAATGCTGGAAAGGGATATTAATTTCCATGCTGCAGGGTTCAAGACAAACTCTCAGTCATCTGATACCTGCTAGGTTGCTGGACCGCTTTTGTAGCCTCTAATACTGGCTGCTGTCGGAGACAGTCCTGGGCTAACTAGTTCACACATCTGATCCTGTCTTGCTGTTTCTGTATTCCTGAAGGCTGTACCATACAGACAAGTCAGGCTGAGCTGATCAATGTTGTAACTATAGGAGGGAATGGCAGGATTTAGTTTTGTATCGCATCTGAATGATGGCACCACACTGCTGGCAACTGTGGCTACGCAGAGCTCCCTGATACCATGCAGTTGGAGTGTTAAGCACCCCCCTTTCACACTTTTTGCAGCATTAATATTGCTCTCCTGCTCAAATTCCAGCTCTGATTGTACTGTGTCTCTGCTGTGTCATGTGGGTGTGGGAATCTTATTGTGTTTGCTTGTGTCACCTTTCAGTGTTGCAGTATGGTTACGCAGTTGCCACATTACAGTCCAGAGGTGGCTGCAATTCAGTGATGGGCAGATAGTTCTTAAACTGTCACCTTTGGGTATTTTGGTAGCCCTAATGGCTGAATAGTGCTCTAAAGAAAACCTGCTATTAAATAATTCATACAGCTAAAGTCAGAAGCATAATGTTTACTTTGTCTGTCTTTTTAAGAGTTGTCATAACCCATAAAGTTGGTTATATAAAGTGTTCCCAAGTGAACTTGCAGAAACATACTCGTCGGCTCTGTGCTTGCAAGTGTGAGCGTATTTCTGCTTACTCCTTTCCTGAGATCAGCGAGTCTGTGGATATTTATGGGAGTCTATCTACTTTGTGCTCTGTTCCCTGCCCTGTGCTGGTCAGTGTTCTCAGAATCCTTATGAAAACTTCCCATGCGCTCACAGGTCCCGCATATAGAACAGAGTTGGAGGTGGTGGGAGGGAGGCTGAAGGAGGCACCATGTTAACCCACCACACTGCAAAACCCAGCTGGGGGAGGTCAAATTTGTGGCTGCCAAACAGTCTGACAGTGTCTCTTTAAGGGATCATAAAGCAAAACTTAGTGTTTCCATCCCCAATGCACTGAGGTGCCTGGCCATGGAGCACCTGTGTATGACCCTACAGAATAGCCAGATGGCAGAGGAAGGCAGCTACTAGAACTCCAATGTGTGTGCAAGCGTCGTAATCCCTCTTGGACTAACCATCAGCCAGTGAACTACTGCCTTTTTCTGTGGCAGGCTGCACTCCTCAGCCCTCTCCAGTGTCTTTTTGAATGGGCCCTATGATGTATGTCTGTGTGTGTGTGTCTGTGTGAGAGAGAGAGAGAGAGAGAGACTGTATAGCTCACACAGGGCACAGAATCCCCTTAAGCTGGCAAGTAACATCTCTGTCCCTGCACAGAAAGCGGGGTGGAGCCGCGCTGGGTTTGAATTAGAGGTGAGCAGTTAAAGTGGGGGACTCTGGAGGTGCGCAGGCTCCCAATCCAACAGGCATGGGGCTCAGCAGGGCTGAGAATCCGGACCCGGGCAGTGGTGGGGAACAGGTCCCTGTCCCGTCGCTAGCTGCTGAATTCCAGGCCGAGGTGCAGGCAGATCTCTCCTTGCAGGTGCTATGGGACCGGGCTGGCTGTGGTGTGTCTCAGCCCCAGGAGGAGCCTGTCAGGAGAGATTTCAGTGGGAGAGATTTCACCGGTCTGAGGCTGCTTCAGGCCTTTTATTGGCCAGGGATATTTGCGGCCGTGCAGTGGTACTGCTGGGCCTACGGCTCCTGCCAGAGGGTGGGGAAAGCCTGAGCCTGAGGGAAAGCTGGTGTAAGGAGCCTGCCCATTGTAGGGGAGCCTTCCCAGAAGGCAGCAATAGAGGCAGTGAGGCCCACCGGCAAGGCAACCCGTATGGGGAAGAAATACATCCTGGTGGTGGTGGATGTTGCTACCCCAAGGCCGGGGCTCTGCAGACCCAGTGGCAGATGCTCTGCTGGCCATTTTTGGCAGGGTGGGGTTCCCCAAGGATGGCCTCAGCCAACAGGGGGCTGACTTCATGTCCGCCCTGCGCCAGTGCTGGCGGGAGAAGCCTGATCTGCTCTCCTGGGCCTCGGAGCGTCGCTCCCGGCCCGACGGGCTGGTGGGACGGTTCCTTGAGACACTGAAGCAGATGCTGGAGGCTTATGTATCTGCACCCACAGGACTGGGAGGAGCACTTGTCCCACCTGCTGTTTGCACCCAGGGAGGTGCCCCAAGGGTCCACCAGGTTCCCCCCAACTGAGCCACAGTGCAGAAGTGGGAGGGGACCCCTGGGCTTGCTGAGAGAGTTATGGGAGGGGGAGGCTCCCCGGGTGGAGAATCGAGGGTATAGGAAGTCCTGGCGTTCTGGGAAAGGCTCACTGAGCTCATGGGCCCGGCCAGGGAAGAGGAGGGGCTGGTACAACCGCAGAGGGTGGGGCCACAACAGCCCCTCAAAGTTGGCCAGCAGCCGGATGAGGTGGAGCGGCTCCAGCAGGACACCGCCCCGGCAGAGGGGAGCACCGCTGTCACGGCCGATGCGTTACCTGGTGGGTCGGGGGCGGGGGGGGGGTGGGAACTTCCCCAGGTCACTGGGTGCGTGACTGAGTTCACCGTTGGGGAGAGAGGTGATGTAGTGGCAGGTGGGCAGAGGGAGGGGAACAGGCTGAGCAGCTCACATGGGCTGGGGTGACCCCCTGCTGGCTGTAACCTAAGCTAGCGGGTAACACCTCTGTCCCTGAGCGGAGAGCGGGGAGGAGCCGAGCTGGGTTTGAATAAGAGGTGAGCAGTTAGTGTGTGGGAGTCCAGAGGTTAGAGGGGACGATCCGCTTCTCCCACCACTCACCAGCCCTAAGAGTCTAGGTCTCCTCCTCCCTTCACTGCTCCCCTTCCCTTCTCTTTCAACATCCAAGGAGAGGCCAGTTACGGGAAAACACATTAGGGTCCCGGTGGGGTAATAACCCTTCCGGTTTTACTGGGAGGAAATAAAATACTGTAAATACGACATTTCACCAGCGCCCCCCCCCCCAGCTCCCCTACGCAGCTGCTAAATCAAGTGCATCCACCTAGAAAGGAGCTTTTTCCTTTGGGGAGTTGGCCGGGTGCCCCGGTGCATGAGCAAGGAGGTGAAACTACAGTGTGGCCATTTGGTTTTTAAATCACCAGCCAGCATCAAACCATAATGTTTGTGGGGTACATTCTTACAGAGAGCTAACTCTCTACGGGCAGCCAGGCCGGTGAGCAACGCTAGGATAGCCACTAGCCGCAGAGCCACTCTGGCAGTAACACTGACCCCTGCATGCTATGGAGCTGCGACATGCAATACCGATTCTCTCGGATTCCTACAGCACTGCCTGGGTGGGTCTTAAAGGCCTTTACTACTGGCTGGCACCTTTGCTAGCTACAAGCTGTTGACCTGAAAATAAAGCCTCCACCTTCCCTACCCACGCCTCTCCATTCCTGGAACCATCGGTCTGAGCCCTGCGTATGGGTTTTGCCAGGGTCAGGCTCTGTATCTAGAGTAATTGCTGTACTTACCAGTGTGTTCCAGCCAGGTCTGCATCAGAAGAGAACCAGTAATAATACCCCAGAGGCCATTCCATGAAACTGAAAGGTGGCAAACTCAGCTGGCCAAAGGAAATACTTCTGACACGCTGTGTAATTCTTGGAAATTGAGGCCAAGAATTTAGCCTCAAAGTGGTTCACTTACATGGATAATGAGGCTGTCCAGGCTTGTTTTAGCTAACACAAGGGGAAAAGGGTTTTGGAAGGGATAGAAAACCCCACACTTTCAAACATTAAAATGAGACTTTAATGGGGCTCTGGGGACAGATCACCTTACCTCTGCTGCTCTGAGGTTTCTGCAGACTGGGTTAGCTGGCCCTTGGGTCCAACCCCATCTGGAAATTCCTGCGTTCTTACATGGAGCGTCTCAACTGCAGCATGCAAAAACTTCACCGTCGCTCTTGTGTAATCAGTGAGTTATACCCCCTGGAGCATGAGACACTGACCAGTGTTATGGTCCATCTGAGGCTGGAATCTCTGACACCAGTGGTATCGGTTCTTAGATTTGTTGTTCAGATCAACTTGACTGCACCCTTCCTGGTGCAAGGGCTTAGCGAAGTGCTGACTACACATCTGAGTGAATCCTAGAAAGACGAGCCCCTCCCCAAACCAGAATCTGACCAGAACAAGCCACAGATGGACATTCATATGCCTCTCAGAGTCTGTTACTACACCCCTATTAGTCATGTCTCCTAAGCTACGATGTCAAGCAATTGAAAGAGAGATCTGCTCAGCCAGTATAGTTACAGAAGAATTAGAAGGTTGTGTAGCTTTTCTTTAAATCTGGATAGCGATGTGATAGGGGCTGAGACAGGATCTGGGCAGGATCGATACAGGAAAGCAAGGGAGGATGATACGGCCTGGTGAACAGAGTTTTGGACTGGCACTCGGGAGATGTGAATTCTATTCTTGGCTTGGCCATTTAGGTGACTATGGGTAAGTCACTTAACCATCCAGTGCCTCAGTTTCTCCATCTGTGAAGTGGGACTAACAAAGCTTTCTTTCCAAGCCCTTTGAGATTTACAGATGGCAAGTGTAAGAGCAAACTATTTTTATTTTCTGGTCATAATCTATGGTCTCAGTTCATCTTAAACAGGCATTTATTCCAGAAAACAGGTATACAGTACCAGACAGCTTGAATCCCTGCCTTGTTTGCTAGGGACAACACCGTGCCTGAAACGGTATACATCTCACTGTGTCACCTAGTGGCTGAAGAGCATAGAACAAGTAAACACTGCTACGTGCACAATGCATCCAGCAGCGAAACCACAAGAGGTACACCTCCCCCCACTGACTTTCTCCTCTTGTTTTGAGGCCCAGTCTGTTTTCCGTGTTGCGTTTCGGTCTGTGTGTTCTGGGACTTCCTTCTTCGAACCCGTCTGTTGCATGCTGCCCCAGCAGCTACTCCATGTGCTCAAAGAAAATGGCTTTTCCATCTCTTAGAATCTGCTCCCCTACCCAAGGAACAGAGACTCCTTCCAGGTCAAGGACAACAAGAAGCCCCATGGCACCTGTTAGACTAACATTCTGGAGCATAAGCTTTCACAGGCAAAGACCTGTATCTGATGACATGGGTCTTTTCCCCCGGAAGTTTATGCTCCAAAATATCTGTTAGCCTGTAAGGTGCCACAGGACTTCCTGTTGTTCTCGAAGATACAGACTAACATGGCGACCTCTCTGACACGTCCAGGTCAAGTTTCAGATGTTTGAGGTGGGAAAACTGAGGGACAGAGCAGACCCAAATGGGGCTTTTACATGGAAACCCAAAGAATCATAGAACACTAGAACTGGAAGGGACGTCAAGAGGTCATCAAGTCCAGCCCCTTGTGGCAGGACCAAGTGCCATCTAGCTCATCCCTGATAGATGTTTACCCAGCCAGGATCTCTGAAGATGGAGATTCTACGGCCACCCCAGGCAATTAATTCCAGAGCTTAACGACCTGGACAGGAAATCTTTCCTGATGTCCAACCTAATCCACCCTTGCTGCAATTTAAGCCCATTGCTTCTTGTTGTATTTTCAGAGGCCAAGGAGAACAATTTTTCTCCCTCCTCCCTGTAACACCCTTTGTAGGTATTTGAAAGCTAATCTCCTGTCCCCCCTCAGACTTTTCTTTTCCAAACTAACAATCCCAACTCTTTTAATCTTCTCTCATACCTCATATTTTCTAGACCTTGAATCATTTTAGTTCCTCCTCTCTGGGCCCTCTCCAACTTCTCCACATCTTTCTGAAAATGTGGTGCCCAGAACTGGACACAGTTCTACACCTGAGGCCTAAAGAATGACTTCTCCTCTCTTGCTCACAACACTCCTGTTTACACCTCCAGAATCATGTTTGCTTCATTTGCCACAGCATCACTGTTGAGGCACACTCAGCTTGTGGTCCCCTGGCCCCCTCTCTGCCGTGCTCCATCCTAGGGAGTCCCTTCCATTGTGTGTGTGTGTGTGTGTGTGTGTGAAAGGGCTTGTTCCAACCCCAGGGGAGAGCTTAGGGTCTCCCCATCCCTCTAGTGGATGGGTGTCTGATGAGACCAATTCATACGTAATTTTAACAGGTTTTCTGGGGCTCACCTCCACCCCCGCCTGTTATTTCCACCCTCCCTTGGGGGAGGCCCGGGAGTGTCTCCGGCCCTTCTCCGCGCAAGGGCGCTCACGCCGAGGTACGGGGGGTGCACTGACGGCTGTGCGGGCGGGACCTTGGAGCTGGTCCCATCTGGAAGTCCTGCGCCAGAGTGAATCCCCCCTCGGCCGGAGACGGGGCGGCAGCTTGCAGCCGGGGCGCTGGGCGTGCGGAATACTCGGAGCCGGGCCGGGCAGAGGGAGGCGCTGCGCAGCCAAAGCTGCTCCGGTGCGAGCCCAGGCTGGTGTGACTGCGGGGGCTCGGCCCAGAGCCGGGGTGGCTGGGGGCGGGGCTGGCGGTAGGGCCCCGAAGCGAGTCGCTGGGGGCGGGACTTTGGCTCGGGGCGGGATCCGACCCGCCCCTTGCCCGCACCGGCCTTTCGCCGCAGCCATGGCCGCCTTCCTGGAGCTGGAGAGCCGCGGGGCCGCGGACGCGCCCTGCCTCGGCAACTTCGCCTTCGGTGAGCGGGGCCCGGCCGGGGCGGGCGGCGCTGGAGAGGCGGGAGCCGGCCTGGGCTGGGCTGGCAGCGCACGTGGAGCGGGGAGCCGCTGGGGCCGGGAGCGCACGTGGGGGCAGGAGCCGGGGGGAAGGGGACGCACGTGGGGACAGGAGCCCGGGGGGGGAGTGGGGCGGGGGGGGACGCACGTGGGGACAGGAGCCCGGGGGGGAGTGGGGCGGGGGGGGGACGCACGTGGGGACAGGAGCCCGGGGGGGGAGTGGGGCGGGGGGGGACGCACGTGGGGGACTGGAGACGCCGGGGGCAGTGGGGCGCACGTGGGGCGCTGGTTGCACACGTGGGGGACTGGAGCCCGGGGGGAGTGGGGCGGGGGACGCACGTGGGGGCAGGAGCCCGGGGGGAGTGGGGCGGGGGACGCACGTGGGGGACTGGAGACGCCGGAGCCGGAGGCAGCGGGCGCACGTGGGGCGTCGGAGCTGAGAACGCCCGCGGGAGGGCATTGGCCCTGGGGCGCGGCGGGAGGCTGCGACCCAAAGCTGGGGTGCGCGGAGCTGGTGCTCTAAGTGGAGCTGGGGGAGCCGGGTCGGGGCGCACGCAGGTGCCCGGAGGCGGGGGAGGAGGGTCTGTGGTGAGACCGGCTGAGAGGCGCCCGGGGGGAGGTGTGTCATGTCGAGCGGGTAGCTCGCCCCGCTTGGGCTCTCTGGCTCCGACCCCCCACGTGGGCTCTCTGCCCCTCCTCCCCCGCCTCCGGCGCCCCACGTGCGTGGCCGGAGAGCCCAGGTACCACCTGGTACTTCCCTGCAGCTGTTCCCAGCCCTGCCACCTTCCCTCCCGCCCTACTGTTGGCCACTGTCTCAGCTGCCCAGCCCTGGAGGGAGCTGGCTCTGGAGCAGCCCCAGGTGGACAAGCTGCTGGGAGGAGGACTCCAGCCTTTACCCCAAGGGCGGCCACAGTGCCGCTCCCCTGGCTGTGCCTATGGGCTGGTGCCTTTTCTGACCGCTGCAATGCAGCTGCCTCTGGGGTGAGTCACAGCCAGCCACCAGCTTCTGGAGCTGCAGGCAGGATGCCGGGTGGGCAGAGCTTGGGGTTCAGGTGGGTGATTGGCCGCAGAGTGTCTCCTGAGGGCTCTTTGGGAGCAAATAGCCAGTTCCCTGGGCTTTACTGACTCTTCATATGGTTCCCCAGGCTGCGAGTTGACGGGCAGCACCAGGTCCTATACTTTCAAGGTGGATGAAGATGACGACTCTGAGCACATTCTGGCCCTGTCTGTGGTAAGAGGGATCCCTTGGGCTGCACGTGGGGCTCATGTCACTGACTTTCTCTCGCTGCCACTGTGCTGCCCTCCCCAGAAGGTTTGTGATGGGCTCTGAAGCTGGTGGTAGTGGCTTCTGGAGGTGGTAGGAACAGGGTACAGGGGAGCCCTCGCACTGTGTCTTAATGGTGATCGTAAGCAAAAGAAACGCAGCTCACGCTCAGGCCCTGCCTCCTCAACGGCAGGCCTGGTGCCGCTCCTGGGTTCGCCTTCCCGCTGCTGGACCCTTCGGCCTGGGCTGGCTCTGGCTGGGGAGCAGCCCTAGGATGGGAACACAGCCTCCAGGCGACAGCGGTGCATGCAGGAGAGCTGGGGAAACAGTCACATGATGCAGCCTGGCCTACTTGACTCCCAGGGTGTTTCAAACACACACACACACACACACACCCCGGGCATGTGCTGGTGGTTAGAGCAGGCTCCGCACCTGGGCTCTGTTCTGAGCTCTCTGCCTGTGCATTCCTGGCCGTCCTCGGGCAAGTTGCATCACTGGGGAGATGCCATGCTGGGCTCTCTATACCCTTGTCCATGTGGGTGGAATCCCATGGTTCTTGGGGAGAGTGTGTCCCAAGGGATAGAGAATATCTTATTGCCCTTACATAAAACCTTGGTACGCCCGCAGCTTGAACACTGCCTATAGATGGGGTCTCCTCATCTTGACAAACATATATTGGCATTGAACATAAGAACAGCCAGACTAGTTCGACCATAGGTCCATCAAGCCCAGTGTCCTGTCTTCTGACTGGCTAATGCCAGGTGCCCCAGAGGGATCAAGTGATCAATTCCCTGTCGCCCATGTCCAGCTTCTTGCAAACAGAGGCCCGGGACACTGTCCAGGCTCGTCCTGGCTAATACCCATTGATGGACCCATCCCCCAGGAATTTATCTAGTTCTTTTTTTAAACTCTTCTATAGTCTCGGTCTTCACAACATCCTCCGACAAGGAGTTCCACAGGTTAACTGTGCTTTGCGTGAAACAATATTTCCTATTGTTTGTTTTAAACCTGCTGCCTACTAATTTCATTTGGTGACCCCTAGGTCTTTTGTTGTGAGAAGGAGTTAATAACAACAGTCATGATTTTATAAACCTCTATCGTATCCCCCCTTAACCGTCTTTTTTTTTCTAATCTAAAAAGTCCAGGTCTTAATTTCTCCTTGTATGGCAGACGCTCCAAACCCCCTAATCATTTTTGTTGCCCTTTTCTGAACCTTTTTGTCTGGAGGACGTTCAGACAAGGGCAGCTAAAATGATAAGGGATTTGGACCGGGTCCCCTATGAAGGGAGCTTAAAGAGACTAGAACTCTTCAGCTTAGGAAAGAGGGGACTAAGAGGGCCTAGAGGTATATAAAATGACGAGTGGTGAGGAGGAAGGAAGAATTATTTACTTGTTCCATAATATCAGAACTTGAGGACACCCAACGAAATTAATGGGCAGCAGGTTTAAAACAAATAAAAGGAACTTCTTCACACAGTCAACCTGGGGAACTCCTGGAGGCTCTGAAGGGCAGGACTGTAACAGGGTTTAAAAAAGAGCTAGATAAATTCGTGGAGGTTAGGTTCGTCACTGGCCCTTAGCCAGGGTGGGCAGGAATGGTGTCCCTCGCCTCTGTTTGTTAGAGGCCGGAGATGGATGGCAGGAGAGAGATTGTTACCGGTTGTGTTCACTCCCTCTGGGGCACCTGGCACTGGCCACTCTTAGCAGACAGGACATTGGGCTGGATGGACCTTTGCCTTTGGTGTGACCCAGTCTGGCTGTTCTTATGGAGTTTCTTGCATGGGGACGAGTATCAGAGGGGAGCTGAGTTAGTCTGTATTTTCAGAAACAATGAGCAGTCCTGTGGCACCTTTATAGATGAACAGATATTGTGGAGCGTGAGCTTTCATGGTGAAGTGGGTCTCTGCCCACGAATATGCCCCAAAATACCTGTTAGTCTATAAGGTGCCACAGGACTTCTCATTGTCTGATGGAGTTTGTCACATGAGCCAGTCCCCTGTCCAAGCACACGTCAGTCCTAATTAGGCAGTGGCCGTTCGCCACGTGCTGGTCTGAATGTTCACAGCTGTGGGTTGGCACCGCCTGTGGTACGTAGCGAAGTGCAGCTAGGCAGGGGGCTGACGGTTTCCTCGCAGTGGGGTGGCCCAGCCACCAGTGCTGTCTCCCAGAAGCAGACATTTGAAATCACACTCGTCGCTTCAGATATGAATGTGACACCTGCCCGTGGGCGGCGCAAACAGAATCGGTGACTCCTCAGCTCGTCAGAGGCCTCTCACCGGGCCTGCTGCGTCCCAGGGTCTGGTGGAGATCTAGAACGGGGCTTGCAACAATAATTCCTCCGTCCCTCTCTCAATCCCTTAACGCTGCGCCCTGTTTGCTCCTGGCTCTGCCCCCGCCAGGTCTGCCTGACCGCCGGCGCAAAGGACGAATGCAATGTGGTGGAAGTCGTGGGGCGTGACCACCAGAACCAAGAGGTTGCCGTGCCGGTGGCCAATCTGAAGCTGTCGTGCCAACCCATGGTAAAAGGATCTGTGGGGGATGCCTGGGAGCTGGGGGAGGCGTGTAAGCCATGGGCTTGGGCTCTTGCCTTTTGCCCAGCCTGCTGGTTGAGTCACCAAGGCCTCAGCTGGACGGATTCAGCGCTCGTCAGTTAATTGTGTGTCATCCAAGGAGCTTATAAACCAGGGTGGACAAAATGCTGCTTGTGCATCCGTCCCACTGCGACCCTCCAGGCCAGCCAGCTCCGGAGGAGAACTCCCCATGGCCCAGTGGGGTGCTCAGGCTGCCTGCCTGCCTGCCTGCTGTGGCTCCAGCCACCCTGCCCCAGAAGTGCCACAGGAGGAGGTTACAGGCGAGTGTGTCTGCATGCTCCTGGGACAGGCAGCAGGCCTCTGCATGCTCTCCCGCCCTCAGCACCATCCTCCGAGCTCCCGTTGGCTGGAAAGCAGCCAATGGGAGCCGCAGGCGTGGGCAGTGCAGGGAGACCCACTGCCCCCCCACGGGATGTGCAGAGACATGCTTGGGAGCAGCAGTTGGCAGCTTTGGCTGCCTGCACACCTCAGTAGCCCCACTCAGCTCAATGAGCTGCGCTCCAGGCCAGAGCCTGCACCTCACACCCGCTCCTGCACCCCAGCTCCCTGCCCCAGGTCAGAACCCCCTGCTGGGTCCAAACTCCATCCTGGCGCCCGGCTCCCCTGCATTTCTGTGACCACCCACCACAATTCTCAGTGGCCACCTGCAGAAGTTTTTGCCCACCCTGCTATAAGCCCAGGTGCTGCTGCAGCAGGGGGGCCTCTCCTTTCCCTCTGCAGATGCCAGTGTGCACGTTCAGAGCCCTGGCTCCCACATCTGGGTTAGCAGGTGGCTGTGCTGCTGCTCTGCAGCAGGGGAGAGGTTGAGCCAGGACTGGGCTGGCGGCTGGGGTTAAGATGCATCAGAGCTGTGGGGTGGGAGGCTGAGCTAGCAGGAGGCTGGCAGGCCAGGGTGGAGAGGCACCGGCCGGGCTGTGTGCATGGGGCCTTGGCTGCCTTCAGTGTTCTTCCCCTGCCCGGCGGTTCCCTGGTCACTGGGTTCCCCTGCCCTTGCAGCTGTGGCTGTGGAGTGCTGGGAGCTGCACACACCCGGGGGCGGGGCGGAGCATCATGCACTTTGGGTGAGGCTGGGGCAGCTACAAGCCATGTACCCCTCCAGTCGGGGGAGCCCTGGGCTCAGGCCCGGCCTCTAACTCTGCTGCCTCCCACTGTCTCTTCCCAGCTGAGCCTGAACAACTTTCAGCTCCAGCCACCTGTGACCTTCCACCTGAAATCCGGCTCCGGCCCTGTGCACCTGTCCGGGCAGCACCAGATCAGTAAGGAGCGGGAGGTGTGGGGGGCAGCCTGAGAGACCAGGGGCCGCGTGCCTGGCCAGCCGTGCTCTCCGAAGGGGGCTGCGGATATGGGAGGCATTTCCTGTGTCACTGGCCGAACAGGTGTCGGGTCTGGGCTGTGTCTGCAGAGCCAGTGCTCTGAGAAGGGGCTGGTGCCCGAGCCCTGTTACCCGCCCATGCTGGTTCAGCTTCCCATACGCTCAGCCAAGCCCCACCCCTGGGCTGCTCAGCGACCGCTGTTGCCTGCCCCGACCAGCTCCTGCTCCGCCTGGCTGAGCACGTGGCGTGTTTGGGTGGGCGGCCCCAGAGCCACCCCTGGGCTGCTCAGTGAGTGCTGGAGACTTGAAGCCATTGGGTGGGTCTGGTGACCCGCAGGCCAGGCCCCTGGTGCTCTCCCATGGGCAGGTCCCAGCCATGGTGTGATGGGGTTCAGGGGTCCCCAGGCGCTGCCCCCCGGCCGCAGGCAGGAGTGATTCTCACTCAGCAGGAGAACGGGGAGTTTATGAGGCGACAGAGGTGTCAGTGCAGCAGTCAGAGACAGTCATTCCAACCCGTCCTGGGGAGGGGAGCCGGAGGGGTGCCCCTCTGGGGTGTAGCTTCCCCCCTCACCAGGCTGGCTCCTTCCAGCTCCCTCTCCCCCAGCGCCTAACTGCCGCCTCCGATTCAAACCCCGCTCAGCTCCTCCCTGCTCTGTGTTCAGGACAGAGGTGTTACCTGCCAGCCTAGGTTAGAGCCCCAGGGGTCATCCATAGCCTCTGCCTGTCTCACACACACCCCCAGCCTGACTCTCTCTCACCCCCCACTCCATCACACCTGGGCAGCGAGGGCCCTGGGGAGGGCAGCTGTGAGAGCGGGGCTGGGAGGGTGCCCTGGTGTTCCACAGGCCTGGCCTGGCCCCCAGCCTTGACATGGGGATGCCGGTCAGTGAGGCCTGCGTGTGTGTCCCAGTGCACAGGAGAGCGCTGTCGGAGAGCGAGGAGAGCGAGGAGGAGCTGAGCCCCGTCATGCCGGCCAGGAAGCAGCGGAGGAGGCAATAGCAGAGAGGTGCGGGTGCCGGCCTGGGCTGGGCTGGGCTGGCAGGATCCCGGACAGGCTCCTGGTGCGGCTGTGTGACGTCGGCAGGGCGGGGGGGCCCCGTGTTCCTGGCCCGGGAGGTGCTTTTGTGCTGGGCTGGGGCCGCTCCTGCAGGAAGAGCTCGTTGGGGAGGGGGAGCCCTTCGCCCCCTTCCGGCGTCGGCTGAGCCCTGGTGCCAGGCGGGCTGCGGCCGCCCCCAGCCGGAGTGGAAGTGGTCTCACCTCTGCCTTTGTCCCCAGGTGCTGCCCCGGCTCCAGCAGGAGACCTGCCCGTGGACCGCTGCTCCCTGGGACTTGGCTGGCTGACTTGTCAGTTTGCCGGTTCTTCCGGCTGGGGCCTCGCCGGTGGTGCTGGGCCAGTTTCACCAGTGCCAGCAGGGTTGGTCTGGTGCTGGCATCTCCCCTCCCCCCCCCCCCCACAGGAGTGGGGGGTGTTAAGCCCTTTTTAGTATGTGCTGCCTTTCCATGGGGAGGTGTTAGAGGAGCCCTTGTCCCTGTCCCCAGCCCACAGCTCCCTTCCCGAGCACAATACCTCATGCTCACGGCACCCGAGGCCTGTCTGCGCCGCAGGGCGTTATGGGGCAAGCTTCCTGCTCGGTCGCTGCACCTTGCTGGGTCCTTGAGCCCCTTGCAATAAACTGTCCGGATTCGTTGCAGGCTGGGAACGGCTCCCTCGTTGTGCCCTTCCGCCCCTCGCCAGCCCGGCCTGCTACGGCATCTGTCCTGCAGCCCTGCTCCGCGGAGACGCCAGGATGCTCACGGCCTGGCTGCAGGGTCGCGAGTCCTACCCCAGCACAGCCTGTGCTTGCAGCCTCCCTGGCGCTCCCCCCTGCGGCTAGGAGTTGGGAGTGAGATCAGCCATGGGAGGGCCCATGTCTGCTCTGGCACAGAGCAGTAACCCAGTTCCCTGGCTTGGGCAAGGCCCACGTAGGCTGATCTCAGTGCTGGAAGATAGCCCTGTGCTAGCAGTGGGGGAAGGTGGGTGCCAGGGGCTGGTCTGTTTGCATTTCTCCCAGCTCTGTCCTGGTTCCAGCAGCAGCACCATCCCCTCCCCAGAGGGGCTGAGAGATCTCAGCTGGCCGGGGGCAGCAGCTGTAGAGCTGCCATCTGCTGGGAGTCCCCCCTGGGTCCAGGGGCTTGCCCCCTGTCCCTTCCCTAGCTCCCAGCTGTGCTTTAAAACCCACAGACTCCTCCCCCCTCCCCGCAGTCGAGTGGCAGGGAGCTCCGTGCCTAATTGTATTGGCCTTGGTTTCCCTGGATCGGTTCAGGGCATTGCCTTTCACTGGCACAGTGTTCCTTTGCGTAGCTTGGTTCCTCACCCGTCTTCCCAGCAGGGAGGGAGACCTGGAGCGGAAGCAGGGCCCCCCAGCCAGCAGGACATAGCACTGGTGGTGCCTGGGAACTGTTCCCTGCCAGTGGGTGCTGGGGGAGGTCAGATGGTGGGAAGGGGCCCAGGCAGTGGGAGAGCCCAGGAATCAAAGGGAGGTGGGAGCTTTATGCCCCAGTGGCAGGTGTTGTGTGCAAGGACTTAGGACTTGCTCCAACTTTCCCCTCCCCCTGGAGAAGATCCAAGCTCCCTGGGAAGCCTGCAATCTGCCTGCATTGCTAGTGGCTCCCCAGGGGCATCCCTGGCTGGGGCTGACCGGCCCTTCTACAGGGCGACCGTGATCTCCGCCTGCTCTGATCCTCTCTGGGTTGGCCGGGTTCTTGGGTGTTCGGCACCCCAAAGGGCAGTTAGTGTTGCAGTAGCGCCCAGGGACCTTGTTGTGCCAGATGGCTCAGAAATGACCTGGCCTGGAGAAGCTGGTGACAGATGAGCTGAGGACAGCTGGAGCTGGACAAGTCTGGGGCCCCAGTGAGGCTGGTGGGTGAGCAGAACAGCCGGCGGTGGCCTCGGCTGCCCAGCGCCCTGCCCGTGGCGTGCAGGCAGGGGAGGGATAGTGCCGTGGCTTTGTGGGGCTTTCTGGGGGCCAGGGTTGGAAGCACGGGGGTGGGAGGCTGGCAGGAGGTGAACAGGAGGGAGGAGTGGGGGAGTCAAGGGCCAGACAAGCCGCTCACAGTCGGTGTTTGCAGGCGGGGAAGCTCTGCAGGAAGGTGCCTTGACACGCTCGATGGCCGGCTTGGGGAATGCCGCATTCGGCCGCGGCACTCGCCATCCCTCGGGGAGTCGCTGAGTGGCTGCGGCACGGTGATGTCCCGGTGCGGGTAAAGCTGCACCAGCCTTGGGGAGGGGATTGGTTGCTCCCAGGGATGGGGACTCTGGCAAAGAGCAGTGGTGCTGCAAGGCAGGAGTGAGCTGGCCCCAGCCCCGGCGAGCCTGGCTGTGAAAGGCGACCGGGAGGCGCGTGGCCGGTGATTCCTGTCCTAGCAGGCTGATGATCTGGGCGACGGTAGGAATACAACTGGCGCCAGTGGGGTCGCAGCCGGGCTTGCGGGGAGGGGCTGGAATGGAGGGAAATGATTGCTTAGTATAACCTTTGTGAAGGGGAAACTGAGGCACGGGCCGGTGAAGACAGTTTGGACGGAGAGTGGCACGAGTCAGGTCTGCGTGTGCGCACGTCGCTCTGCTACCCGCGCCTCTGCCTTGTGCTGCCGGGCTGCGTGGAATAGGAGTTCCCGTGTGTAGCCACGAGGGGGCAGCCTGGCCGCGCCGTGGCTGCCCGGGGCCCAGCTCCTGGCCCAGGGAGGACTTGGGAAGGAAGGGGGTGCGCCTGTTTTACCCACCAGGGAATGGACGGCCTCGCTGGCGGCCGGGGCTAGCCCGCTAGGTGTGCCTCTCCCCCGCCGATGGCTGCAGAGGTGTGTGCGCTGCAGCAGGTTACCCCGCAAGAGGCTTCCAGTTGGAGCCCAAGCCCCCTGAATTTTACCGGTGCTTGGAAGAGAGCCCTGAGTCTGCGCACAGACCCAGCGGCTGGTTCCCCTCCCCTCAATGTGGCCTTGCTTGTGTCAAGGTTTGTGCAGGCGCCTGCTCAACCCGGGCTTGTGAGTTCGGTCCTTGAGGAGGCTGTTTAGGGACTGGGGCAAATAGATGCCAGGGAGGGTGCTTGGTCCTGCCGAGAGGGCAGGGGACTGGACTAGATGACCTCCCGAGGTCCCTTCCCGCTCTAGGAGGGGTGTAAATAAAGGGGAATAATTCCCTAGATCTGCTGTTATGTACCTACTACTGCACCCCAATATGCCATTAGCCTTCTGGGCTACAAGGGCACCCTGGTGGCTCATATCCAGCCTCTCATCCACTGCAATCCCCAGGTCCTTTTCAGCTGCACTGCTGCTTAGCCAGTCAGTCCCCAGCCTGTAACAAGGCTTGAGATTCTTCCGTCCCACACACAGGACTCTGCACGTCTCCTTGTTGAGCTGCGTCAGATTTCTTTTGGCCCCATCCTCCCCTTTTTCTGGGTTTCCTGGGACCGTATCCCCAACCTCCAGCATTTCGACCTCTCCCCCTAGCTTAGTGTCATCCAAAAACTTGCTCATCCAGGTTCTTAATGAAGATGTTGAACAAAACCAGCCCCAGAACTGACTCGTGTGGGACTCCGCTTGATAGCCAGCTGTCGACCAAACATTGAGCACTTGATCCCTACCTGTCAAGCAAGCCCAACGATCTGTCCACCTTTCAGTCCTTTCACCCATCCCATACTTCTCTGACTTGCAGGGCCAGGATACGGCGGGAGACCATATCAAAGGCTCTGCTAACGTCACGACATGAAAGCTGCAGTGTCTCAGGACCTTGCTGGAGGCTTCTCTGTGGACAGTAACTAACGCTGCTGCAGAATCTGGACCCTTCGGAACCTTCTTGGTGTTCTGCTGGTGTCCGGGTCAGGCTAAAGTGCATTGTGTGTCAGGCTGGTCACAGGAACGGGTCAGATTGTAATTGCAAGGGGCACATCTGTGCCGTGTTCATGAGCGCTTGCTGGGCCAGGGACCCGCTGTCCGTGGCTCTGGTTCCGTGGCCCGGTGGCCATGCCATTGGGAGGGATTGAGCAGAACGTTCTCCCAGGGTCAGATTGAAACCAGCTCCTCCAGGGCTTTGCTGCTGGTCTTTGGAGTCTATTTGGTGTGGTTGTCGAGGTCTGGGGGAGAAGTCTGGGATCCCTGGAGAACATGTAGGCTTAAGGGATTAGGTGCATCTCACATCTGAAGGGCAACAAAAGAGCTGTGGAGTTAACAGCTTAAACAATTTGGCTAACGCCGAGGCGGCCTGGTTCGTGGGCAGGGCTGGCGGGATCGGCTGAGCCCTGCTGGCACGCCCACTGGCAGCCATAGGCGATGGCCTGCACCACTGCTTGGTGTGGGTCCGATCCAGCAATCAAGCCGGGCTCACGGGGGCTGGATTGGAATAGCCTGTTGGCATCTGGTCTCCAGCTCAGCCCCACATGGCCAAGTACCCAAACGGGCATTACCAGGAGGAGGGAGAACAATTTTTCTCCTCCACCTCTGAGGATAGGACGAGGAGCGATGGGCTTAAACTGCAGCCAGGGAGGTTCAGGTTGGACATTAGGAAAAACTCCCTAGCATCTGTATTGATGGCCTGGATGAGGGGTTGGATTGCACCTTCAGCGGCTTTGCAGATGCTACCAAGCTAGGAGTAGAGGCAGATGCTTTGGAGGGTAGAGGGAGGGTCCAGAGTGACTGGATAAGAAATGTGTTGCAGTTCGACAAGGAGAAGTGCAGAGTCCTGCACTTGGGATGGAAGAATCTGAAGCACTGTTACAGGCTGGGGACTGACTGGCTAAGTAGCAGAAAGGGACCTAGGGGTTACAGTGGATGAAAGGCTGGATATGAGCAAACTGTGCCCTTGTAGCCAAGAAGGCCAGTGACGTATTAGGGTGCATTAGGAGGAGGATGGAGAGAAACTGTTCTCAGTGGTGACAAGACGGCAGAACAAGGAGCAACGGTCTGAAGTGACAGAGGAAGAGGAGTTGGTTGGACATTAGAAAAGTCTGTTTCCCCAGGCGGGAGGTGAAGCACTGGGATGTGTTACCTAGAGAGGTGGTGGAATCTCCATCCCTAGAGGTTTTGGAGTCCTGGTTTGACAAGGTCCTGGCTGGGATGACTTGGTGGGGGTTGATCCTACTTGAGGCAGGGGGCTGGACTCTGACCTCCTGAGGTCCCTTCCAGCCCCAGGGTTCTATGATGCTGTGAACTGTCGGGGGGTTAAACACTGGAGTAAATTCCCTGGGGGGGGTTGTGAAGTCTCCATCGCTGGCAATACTTCCGAGCAGGTCAGACACGCACCTCTCAGGGGTGGTCCAGCGGGGCCTCAGGCCTGCTGCCCCCGTATCTATGATGTGTCCTCGGAGGCAGTGATTGGGTTACAGATCCCTTCAGGGTTCCCAGCTGCTGCCTGCTGTGCTGCTGGGGTCTCACACTCTCCCCCCCAACCTCTCAGAGTTCCTCCAAGTGGGGTGAACTCCAGCACGCCCAGCGTTGCAGGGTGACGGCCCCGCTCCTGTGGGACTGTGAGGTAGGGGCTAGGTCCGAGGCCAGCGAGATCTCAGTCAAGCCGGAGAGGAGCGTGGTGCAGGGGAGCTCCTGCGGGGATGCCTGGATGGGGTGAGGACCTAGCGCCCATGGCAGGCAGTAGAGCCCCAGTACTGTGCTTTCCAGTTGCACCGGGGCTGAGCTGGCTTGTGCTTCTCCCGGCGGGTGCTCCACGCTGGTCTGGGCTTGCTGCCACTTGGTGCTTCCCAGAGCAATTCCCTTGCCCCTTCCAGGGCCAGTCTGTGCTGCAGAGCTGCACCCAGCAGGCCAGGCAAGGGCTGCTCAGGGCCCCTTTCTCCTCCCACCGGGCTGCAGAAGAATCTCCAGGAAGATCACTCGTGCTGGCAACATCTCCAGGTCCTGGCTTCCTGGCACCAGCAGCAGGTGTTGCATCGTGCCTCCCCCCAGGCTGGCCACAACATCCCTATCTGCTGCTCCCTTCTCCCAGGTGAGCTCTGCCCACCAGGGCCTCACCCCCACCTTCCTCAGGGTCCGGCTGCCCTGGCTTGGGCAGCCTGCAGGCTTGGCATCATCACTGAGCCTGGCGCTGGCTAGTGCTGGGTCGGCAGAGACGGCCAGGGCAGAGCTGGCTGGGAACATGCTGCCTGCTGCAGCCTAGCACCTGGGGCGCAGAAAGGGCCAAGGGGCTGGCTGTGGAGAGCTGTGTGACTGGAGCAGCTCCTGGGGGGCAGTCACCCCATGCCCTAGGTGCACCATCCCAGCACCCAAGAGATGCCAACAGCTGCCTGGCTGAAAGCTCCATTAAACACCCCTCCACTGCCCTGCTGAGGCCAGGCTGTGGGGTGTGGTCCCCAGGAGTGGGGGTAAAACCGTGGTTCCTCGGCGGTGCACCCTGCAGCAATTGCCCTCTTCTCGTCCTGGGCAGGGAACTCGGACTGCTGGGGAAACGGACAGCAGCAGGGAGCAGCTTGCAGGGACCCCCAGATGGAGATGGAAACAGAGCCCCTGTGTGTAGCCCCGACAGGCAAACTCTGGTGCACGCTCACAGCAGCTTCAGGGCATGGACGTCGCACAGACACACCCACCGGGGCAGGCGTGTGCAGCCCCAGCTGTAGTCACAGGCTGCCTCATGCCCCGGCTTGCACAGCGCCGAGCAGCGCAACGGGGGCCCTCCGTGGGTGGGGAGCTGCTCAGTCCTCGATTAGCCGCTTAGGCAGCCAGGCGCTCAGGGGCTGTGGCTGGACTCCCTGGCTAAGGGCCGGCAGCGGGCAGAGGGGATGTGAGCGTCTGTCCCGCAGCAGATGGGTCCCATGCAGCGCCATGCCCTTGCCAGGTGGTTCTCTCCACGGCACCCAGCAGTGCTCTCTGGACATGCCCACCTGCAGCAGAGGGCTCATGCGAAGCCTGGAGCAGCCGGCAGCCCTGCCAGGGATCTGGTCCAGGAGCTGACCTGCCCAGGGAGCTGCCCTGCAGCCCTGGTTCCTACAGTCAGGTCCTGCTGCTCCCTGGCGACCAGGGCTGAGCCAGTGCCTTGCGCTCTCTGGGGTGGCAGGGCTCCAGCTGTCTGGACCAGGATGTGGTTGTGAGGCTACCTAGCCCCTGCTGCCTAACGGTGGGTCTCTGCTCTGCCAGAGCCCGGCCCCTGGGAGAGAAGAGCCTACTACAGCTGCTAGCCAGGGAGCTACTCCGTTAGCTGCCATGGTGGTTGGATTTAGCTGGGTGCTTGCCAGCCAGGGTTGAGCCACGTGTCTGGCTAACGCCATGGTGAGCAGGGGATGCTGCGTGGCAGCTGATGCAGCTGTGGGACTGCTGGGCAGCAAAAGGAGCATGGGGATAACCCTGGCCTGGCCAAGCTGCTACGCCCTGGCTGGCCATGGAGGGTGCTCCAGCTACCAGTCCACCCATCCACACTCAACAGCCCCCGGGGCCTCTGCCCAGCCGGTTGCGGCCAAGGCCACCTTGGAAGCCTGATCTCCACCGCCAGGAGACCCAGGACAGGCTGGAGCCCCATGCCCTAGCCGCCCTGGCCCACCGCAGGAGCCACTGAGCTGGCTTGCAGGCAGCGGGGGCACGTGGCTGGGGCGGTTGCTGGCCGGGGGAGCCCTAGAGCAGAGGGTTAATAAGCTGTAAGGTGGAGATGGTTTGACTAGATGTGACTTGGCCCCCTCCCCTGCCCCAGAACCACAGCCGGGGTTTAACCCAGCCTGGCCTCTGGGATGTAAGCGTGTCCCTGGTGCATGTGTTTTTTCCTAGGTCCCACTCAGCCCCGAGCAGGGGACGGGGGGGCAAGCCCCCTGCTAGCGCAGTCCCACATGATTCCTTCCAGACCGACGCCCCAGAGCCCTCGTGGCTCCATACGTTTCTCCTTCAGCTTTTTCCCCTGTGCGGGTTGCTGGGTCCAGAGCCCACGGGCCTATCCAGGAATCAGTGGCGTTTGTCCGTGGCCTCGCCAAACTGCTCACCTTCCCGCCACTAGGCTGGGGGCGTCGTTTTTGGCTTCTCCCGGGAAAGGTGGAGGCCAAGGCCAAGAGGCAACAGGACCTGGGCTGCACCTGCTCGGCTGGTGGTCTCAGCCCTGCAGACGGGGCCACCTCCTGAGGTTTGCTTGGGGGGTGAGTGCTTCGTTCCCCGGCAGGACAGCAGGCTCACTCCAGAGCAAGGGAGCTGGGGACAGGCCGGCTCCAGCCTGGCCAGGCTGCAATCTTTCCATTGCACCTTTCAAGGGAATTTAATGCCAGCAAAAAAAGACTGAAAATCATCCTCTGCTTTATCACAGCTACAGCCAGGGGCCTCTGCATGCCGGTTGGCCTAGCCCTGGGACGTGCCTCAGCCCTGAACTGGGGTTCTGGCTTTTGCTGGGCCTTCCGTTGCATTGCCGACGGATCAGGGAGAGCTCCTGGCCCATCCGCCGTCCTTCCCGGAGAGGCTGCTTGGACGGGGAGTCATTTCATAAGCTGCAGCACAGGGAACAGCAGAAGGGAGGTTATCGGTGTCTGAAGACAGAGGTTTGCAGCTCTGTCACCACCGAGGTGATTAGCAAAGCAGGCCCTGGCGTCCCGGGCAGGGGGACAGATAAAGAGGCTGATGGACAGACAGGGGAGAGCAGGCAGGAATGCCATTAGCCCTGGGCCGCAGCAGAGCAGCTGGCAGGAATATACCCCAGGTGCAAGGGCTGAGCTCCCCAGAGAGCTGCGGTGAGGCAGCCATGGAAGTGTCTCTTAGAACAGAGCCGTTGTCTTGTTTTCCTGCATGGGGACGGGTGCGGATTGTGGCCTGCCCTTGGGCCCTGCGGTCGCTCTGCGTCAGTGCAATCCTGGCCATGGCAAACAGCCTGCTTGCCCCCAGGGACCTGGCTAGCTGGGCAGAGGGCACCAAGCGTGAGTCCCACCTGGCTGGGGTGCAGGATTGGTCCCTGCCTGCTCCCCGGCTGGGCGGCTGGCTGCTTCGCAGCCTGTTCCCTCCGGTAATGAAACACGGCAGCTGTGTCCACCTTCCAGCCTGCTGAGCCACCCAGGAGCCGGCTCCCCCCCTGCCCCAGCGTGGGGTGCAGCCAGCCGGCCCTCGGTTTGTCGCCTGCCAACTGAGCCAGCGCCGGCGGGTTGGGCTCGCGGGTGGCCGACTCTGGCAGCGTTCTCTGGCTGGCCGGTTTCGGTGCTTGTCTCGAGGCCCTGCTCCGGGGCGAGGCGGGATTCCGGGCGTTACTTCGGGTTCCAGGGGGACAGGATCAAACCCCCACCCCTCCTTCAGCCCCAGGCCCTGCCCTGCAGGACTGCCGGGGGCTGGTGCTCAGCCTGAGAACAGCATAATGAAGCTGGAATCGGCCAGACCCCCTCCAGGGGTTGCACTGGGCCCCCACCTCCCTCTGACAGCTTTTGTTCTAGTCCCTCCTGCCACAGAGCCTGCCGGACCTCTTCCCAGGCTCCTCTGCCCCCTCACCTTTCTGGCCGGTCCCCACCTGCCCCCGCCTGCTCCTGTGCCCCTGCTGGCCTGCACCCACATAAGTCACAGCAGGTGGCCCACGGCTGGGACGCAGCAGAGGTGAGGTGACGGCCACGGCCCTGGATCTGGAGACAAGCTGGAAAGGGGCAACCCCAGGAGCGGTCTCTAAGCCGAACCCCAAAGCTGGAGCCAACCTGCAGCTGGGCTGGGAGAGGGCTGCAGGGGGTGGGCGGTTTCTGGGTGCAGCAAAGGGAGGGGCACTGCATGGGGAGGGGACGGGGGGGGTCACCCTAGGGTGCCTGGGGCGGGGGTGGGCCTTCGAGGGAGGCCACCCTGCTGCTGTGTCCATTAGCAGCCCTTAGGGAGGGCCGGCCTCGGTCCCGGCCCTGCTGTTTGAAGGTGGAGGTCGTGTTTGCACAGAGCTAAGGACCACTGCAGGCCTGGCCAGGGAGGACGGGGAGAGGGAGGCTGGGCTCAGAGGTGGGGGGGGTCAGGGGCAGGAGGAGGGTGGCTGTGAGGTGTGGGGGCGGGGAGGGGGGCTGGTGCGTGAGCCGTGTTCCTGGCAGGGGCCCACTCCTGAGCCCTGTGCTCCCCGACTCAGCTGTGCCATGCCACAGCGCCTGCCCTCTAAATGGACATGGCAGATGGGAGGCGGGGCAGGCTCAGCGCCAAGGGACTGTCCAAGATCACCCCTCAGGCGAGAGGCAGAGCTGGGCACAGACCCGGGGGCTTCCCAGCCTAAGGCTCTCGCCATTGAACAACACTGGACCAACAATTCCAAGCCTTGCGTGGCAGTGATCCATGGGCTGTGCAGGGCAAGTCCCGGCTGCCGGAGAGAGATGGTGCCACAGTGCCATGGACCAAGCAATGCCACCTTCTGCTCCAGGAGGGGTCCCAGCAGGAGCTCACCTAGGACAGTCGTGTGTGTTCCAGCTGCTCTGAGCACTAGGCCTGCACTTGTAGGAAGAAAAACAGAGTTTCATCTAATCCCAGGACTCCAGGAGCTGGGGCTTGAAGAAAACCAGCCAGCACGAGGCTCGTGCAAGGATGTGTGTGTGGCAAAGGGATGTTACAAAAGTCAAACGTGGGCAGGCAGAATGGCCCCAAACACAATCCCTCCCCCTTGCACCCCACTGTGCAGTGCACCCCAGTCTGTGCAGCAGTAGGGAGAGCCCCATGTTGGCACAGAGCCTGGTCCCCTGTGGAAATCCAGCTTCTCGGACTGATACCTGCTGATTCCCGGTTCTGCTCACTCCCTCTAGCGCACCTGGCCAGGACGCAGGGCGAGATGACCCCGTCTGGCTGTTGGGTTGTGATGTTCTTACAGACCATTGCTCTGGTGCAGTTCTCGTGTGGGTGGGGAAGATGGGTTGTGCACAGGTTTTATTTTTATTAACAGAGCAGAGTAGGGAAGTCCCCTGCGGGGTGTCATTAGCTCATTCGCCTTATGAGACTATTAATCTGATCTCCCGTTACCAGCATCGCCACCTTCCACAAAGTGGACAGTTCTCTGCTTTGTTCTGGCTGAAGGAGATGATAACATGAAAGGCCGCAGAAAGTTGTTCAGCACTCTGAAGTTCTCGCCAACGGTGCCGACCCCACGGACCACATCTCCCTACTTCTCAAGCCACCGCTGAGTCGGAGAACCGTCAGCCAGCCAGAGCAACATGCTCTTGCCATAAGCACACTTGTAGGTCAGGCCATGCACAGATGTCAGACTAGGGTAACCCCACACAGCACAGGGTTCAGCCAGCCACAGCATGTTAGTTGAAGCCTTGTTGAGTTTTACAAATTTGACGCAGGTGAAGTTGCAATACCTTGCAGACCTTCAGGCAAACTCCACGGACACCTACAAAACAAAGCAGCAGAAATGTAGCACTTTAAAGACTAACAAAATGATTTATTTGGTGATGAGCTTTGGTGCGAGAGACCCACTTCATCAGCTCAATCTCATTTCTAAGTACAGAGGCCCAAAAAGAAAAAAATTGCAATTAAAAACTGCCAGATCAACTAGGATAGAAGGAAGGGGGTGAGAGGTGGGGGGATGGTAATTGTCCTGTCTGAGATCATGACGAGCATCAAAGAAAATGAAGCAGTCTTTGTAGTGCGTGAATAGGTGATGTCTCTGCTCATAACGTGTGAGTGTGTCAGATTTGAATATGTACCCTAATTCAGAAGTCTCTCGCTCTAATCTGTTTTTAAATTTTTTTTGCTCTAGGACACAGATTCTCAGGTCTTTAACAGAATGGCCCACTCCATTGAAGTGTTCACGGACCAGCTTATGTGTATGGAGTTTCTTGATGTCTGTTCTGTGTCCATTTATTCTTTGGCGAAGGTTTTGCCCACTCTGTCCAATGTACATAGTGGCAGGGCATTGTTGGCACATAGTAGCATATGTAATGTTGCTGAAAGTGCATGAGAATGGGCCTTTGATCTTGTAACTAACACTGTTAGGTCCAGTGATGGTATCCCCAGAATAATATGTGGGCAAAGTTGGCAGCAGGGTTTGTTGCAGGGAAAAGTTCCAGGATTCGTATTTCTGTGGTGTAGCCTGTGACTGCAGGTGAGAATCTCTCTCAGGTTAGGAGGCTGGCTATAGGAAAGGACAGGCCTGCAACCTAGAGTCTTCTGGAGTACAGCATCCTGACCCAGAATGGACCATCCATTGACACCTCTGACCCTAATCACGGGTCAAGGCCAGTTTCGGCTCAGCGGGTACATAGTAATTGCCAGCTTTGTGTGCCATTTGGGCCGGAGGAATCGCACGTCTATACGTTTGCCTGTGCTCCTGGTGCTAGGCCTCAGCTCTTGCACAGATGCCTTTTCTTTGTCCTTACAAAGCTTCTTTGGAACCAGCAGCCTCTTCCGGCGCTTGGCCCTTTATATCTGCAAAAGCCTTTCATTTTTTCAAAGGGTTTCTGGAACAGATGGCAGCTTCTTTCCTTCCACGCCTGCCATGGTTGGGAGGAACATCTGAGTCCCCCCCTGCAGCAGAGCACACACAGCAGAGCATTGCTTCAGTAGGTGGCTGCATCGGGGTGCGCACAGGAGTGAGGGTGCAGGGGAGGAAGGTGGAGGTGCCCTGAGGGCCCTGATCTGGCAGGGGAGTGACCTGCAGACTGAATAGTCTCCCAGGGGGAGCCGTATCGGTTCATAGCATCACAAAACCGAGCAGTCCTGTAGCACCTTAGAGACTAACAATATATGTACTAGGCCATGAGCTTTCACAGGTGAGATGAAGTCTTACCCCCGAAAGCTCAGGCCCTGATAAATATACAGGAGGGTGGCAACGTTCACCAGGGTTGGGTGTTGCGAACCCTTGCGCATGTTGAATTTCGCAAATATGTGGCTGCCCCGCATGTGGCGAGGGCGTCGCGCACCAGCTCCTGAATCCCCACAAGGGTGGCCACGGCGCTTCCCACCACGGGGGTGGCTGCAGCGCAGGGGAGGCTGCGCCGCTCGCGAGTGATTGAATTTGCCAGTGTTAAATTTGCGCATGTCCCGGCCGCGCTGTATGGTGACGGAGAGGGGGCCGCGTTAGTCGGTGTGCTGGCAAAACAAAAAAGCAGTCCCGTAGCACTTGAAAGGGTAACAAAATAATGTACGAGGTGCTCAGCTTTAGGGGGACAGACCCACTTCTTCAGCTCGTCGCTGTACCAGAACAGACTCCCTATATAAAGCACAGAGCTCCAAAAATTGTTAGCAAGGTTGGCAGATCAGAAGCGCAGAGGGACGGCAGGCGGGGGGTGCAGGGTGGGGAAGGTAAATGTCAGATAAAACAAAATATGGAAAAGAGTCCTTGTAACAGGCCGGGTCATTGCTGTCCTGGTTCAAACCACTGTTAATGTGGCAAAATGAATCTCAATGACAGTTCTGAGCACTCCCTCGGTGGACGGTGCTACAGGCCTGCTTTTCTTTTCCGAGGCCTGAGGCTGTGAGAGGCTTCGCATGGATAGAAGTGGTAAGTGGCGCTGTCCTGGGCCAGGCCCTCTCTTTGCATGGTGCAGGTGCTGCATGGGCTGTCTCCTGATTAGTGCTGGGTGAGAGGCAGTGCTGGGTTGGCTGTTCCCCGTCTCCTGCCCCTGGAGATAGTTTGGTGCCTGGCGCCAGGCTCGGCCAGGGTCTCTGGTGGGCACTTTTCCATGGCACCCCCGTGTTGTCAAGCGACCCAGTCTTCTTCAGATGCTGTCCCAGGAAGGCCTGGTGTAGGGGAGCCAGAGAGGCGCTGGGGAGTGTAGCTGAGGGTCAGATCTGGGTGGGCAGCTGCGGAGCTGTGTGGGGGAAGGAGCCCCACAGAGGGGCTGAGCAGCAGCCAGCCAAACTGGGAGGCTGGGCTGCAGTAGCAGTACAGGGGGCTGCATGCTGGGTCCCAGGGGAGATCAGCTTTCAGAGCACCTCCTTGTGCTGGCCTGTATCCTGTCCCCCTTCCGCTGCCTGCCTCCCCCAGACTCATTGCATCTGAGGACGCGTGTGACCCTGGCGCTGGCGTAACTAGCTCCTTGCTGCCCTGTGGATCGGATTCCTGGCCTTGTGAAGCACATGGTGCCCGCATGGTTGATAGCCAGTGCTCCCCGGAGGATGGGGCTGGCTCAGCACCGCAAGAGGAGGAAGTTGAGCCTGGTGGCGGCTGCCGCATGCAGCAGATCCTGGGTCTGGCACCAGGGTGCTGGGGCTGACTCAGAAGCGTCGGGACCTGCTGTGATCCCCACACATCCTTCTGGCTGGCGGAGCTGTCTTGTGGGATGCTGCTGGCTGAGTAGCTGTGCCAGGGGCTTCCCATCACCTCTGCTGTACCTGGGCGCAGGGCAGAGTTCTTGCTGTCCTGCCCCAGGTGCACTGAGCCCTGTGGCAAGGGAGCCATCAGCCGAAGGCCGGGGTATCCGTTCAGCTGAAATGAGCAGTGCTGTCCACACTACACCTGGCAGAGCTGATGCCACCTGGCGGAGACAGGCAGAGCTGGCGGGGGAACCAGCTGGTTTGTGGAGTCACCCAGAGGCTGCTTTTAGCATCACTCAGCAGACGCTTTTTCAGGCCGTTAGGGTTAGGGTGGGGTTCCAGGCCTTGCCCCTACAACCGCGGGGCAGGAATGTTGTGCTTTGGAGCACGTTTTGCCTGTTGCAGGGGCAAAGTCCCCGACCTGCGGGACGTCACCGGCCTGGGGAGCTGCTCTGGGCGTTACACGAGCCCTTTAGAAGGCGTGGAAAATGGTGCCTCTGCCAGTCGCTCGGAGCCCAGGTTGCTCGTGCCAGCTTCAACGCACTGCCCAGCCAGTGCCCTGTGCGCGCAGGCGTTCCTGGCTTGCCCCAGCAGAGGTTGCATGTGTGCGCCCAGGCGGGAGATCCAAAACGCGGAGAAGACAGTACGAAACCCTGTCCACTCCGACGCCGCTGGGTGCACGCTCCGGGGCCGAGCTGGCCGCTCTGGCTGTAGTTAGGGTGTGGAATTGCTGCTCCCTCCCTGAGTGACAGCTGCCCGCTGAGCAGGGCAGGGATTATTTGAGGTCTAACTCGGGCTGCCGCGTTGCTACCTCAGCACTCCTGGCTTGGTACCGCAAATGAGGCCGGGAGGAGCAGAAACCCGCAGGCGTCGGTGGGCCGGTGGCTCCGGGGGAATGCCAAGCCAATGCCTGTGGCTGGCACAGTGGCGGTGGGTTCCTGGCTGCACGCTGATGGTTGGGTTGGCGCCCGATGCCCCACCAACCTTGAGCGCGAGGCTGGAGATGTGCCGCTGCCCCAATGCCAGAGGGAGGCCGGGCTGCCATCTCCTGCGGGTGCTGGCGCCTTGCTCTGCTGGCATCCAGGGACTTGCTGCAGGCAGGCATGTGATGTGCTTTGTGAGGGGCTGAGCCGGGGTGTCAACCGCGCTGCTGGGCCAGAGGAACCAGAGGCCAGGTGTGGGCCGGAGCCGGTGGGCCCAAACAAGACAGCAGGTGCCAGGAGAACAGAGAAGCCCAGGGCACAAGCAGCTGCTGGCGGACAGTCCAGGAGCCCTCAGCCTGCAGCTGCCAGAAGCTCAGGGCACAAGGAGGGGCCCGCCCTAGGGCAGTGGGACAGGAGGGTGCTGTGGTGTGCACAGCCGTTGGCACAGCTGGGCTCTCAGCCTTCCTGCAACACTGGGGGGACTACGCCAGCATGTGCCAGGGAGGCCCATGCACAGGGGCCATGAGAGAGGGGACCGACTGGCACAGGGGTGGGTGTGCACAGGACATGCCCTGTGACTGGCTGGGCACGTGTGTCCCCTGCCCAGCAATTGGATGCCAGGTGGGTGCAGGCCTTGGACTGCCGGCCTGGGGCTCGCCTGCCTCGTGGGGTGAAGGAGGCAGCTGTGGAGGGGAGCAGGCCAGCGGAACAAGGGGCCAGACACCGGGGCTGAGCTGATAGGGCGGGAGGCTACGGTGGTGGTGCTGGCTGGGGGAGGGGACGGTGCTGGGGTTTCTGGTCCCCAGAGGAAGGGGGTGGGGGTGCAGGGGAGTCCCCTGGCCGAGGCAGGGAGGTCGTGGAACCACCGTGGCAAAGGGCCTGCAGGAGGGTGCTGGGCCCAGCGGCAGGCCCTGGTGCAGGCAGGCATGTGACTGGGGCAGCCCCCTTGGAAGCCAGCACAAGAGCACAGCCAGGTGCAGCCGGGGGCTTTGCATGGGCCGGGTCCTGCCAGGGCTGTGCAGCTGTGCCAGGGCCAGGCACCTCGGCAGCAACAGGTCTGACCTGGTGGCCCACCTGAGCGCTGGGTGGAAGGGAGCAGGCCTGGCTCCTGCCTCAGGGGCTGTCTGCACTGCAGCCGTATGCCACTCGCAGGCACCAGGGCTGCGTGTGTCTCCGGGCTCCCTAGGTGTGTACGCGGGTCAGTAGGTCAAAGCCAGCTCCGGCGCCCCAACACCCGCTGCGCACACACCTCTGGTGCTGCAGTGAGCACTGTGTCCTCTGGGGTGGCGGCTCAGGAGAGACCCAGGAGCCACCCAGCTGATTAGCAGCACCCCCAGCTGGCAGCGTGTGTGGCTCTTGGTGGTACACAGCCACTCAGGCCTCACGCATGTAAGAAAATTTATTCCACCCCGGAGGGAAGAAATTCACGGGATGCTGCCTGTGGGTGGGGGAAGCCCGTTAACAAAGGCGCTGCCCTCGCAGGCGTTCATCGCTTGCCAACCTAGCAGCCGTCTTGGCCCTGTGTTGCAGGAGCCGCTGGGGTGACTTGCCCCAGGTCACACAGTGGGGTTAGGCGTAGAACCCAGGCATCTGTTCCCCACTCTGCAGTAGCCCCGCCAGCGCTACCCACTCCTCCACACTGCTCCCACCTTCCCAGGGCGAGCCACAGCGGAGGTTGTCGGTGTCCACAGGAGCCGGGACCCCCATGCGGGGCTGGACGCAGCCCTTGCCTCGTGGTGGGTGGCTGGCCAAGTGCGGCTGCCTGAGGTGTAACACTTTTACGGCTGTGAGTGGCACTTCATCCTGCATGTCAAGAGCGGGGCCCCCGGAGCTGGCGGAGTCCTGCTGGCCTAGTCTGTCAGCTTGCGGCCGACCCTAACCCCGCGCCGTGGGTCATAAATCTCCCCTGCTCTGGACAGCCTGGTCCCATCGCAGCGCTGCCAGCTGCGCGGCTGCTCTGCGCTCGCGTGTGTGATGCTCTCAGGGCTTGGGGCGTCTGCCCAGGCCTGGCAGAAGGGCAGGCAGAGATCCCTGGGCCGCTGGAGCAGGACTGCAGCAGAAGCTGAGCCACCATTGATATCAGCGTGGCAGGTGTGGGAGAAGGGTGATGGGTTGGTGCCCTGGCATGATTTTGTTTCTGGGGGGGCTATTTTACTGCACAATAGCAGGAAATCGGGTCGTCGGTCCCGGGGGCAGCTGGCTGGCTCCTTGGTGACCCAGAGAGCTGGTGTGGGGAGCTCTCTCAGCTCTGCTCTTTGGATGTGGGGAAAGCTTGTCTCCTGAGTGTGTCTCCTGGCTTCAAGAGCTAGGCCTTGGCCCAAGCAAAGCCTTTGCTCAGAACTGGGTGAAGATCCCTTCCTCCCTCAGTGGCTCAGACCACTGCCAGCTCTCCGGTTGTCCAGGGACTCTTCTGTGTCGCCATCGGCGATCCCTAAGGTGCAGTGCAATTTGAAATACCTTTTGGGAGTCTCCTTGCCAGGCTAAGGAGGGCAACGCACACAGGCCCAAGGCTGTTGGAAAGGGGGGGCCCAAACCCGGGCTGAAGAAGCCCTCTGAGGCCGGGCAGCTCTGGGCCCATTTGCTAACATCACCGATACATCCATGGGTTTGCTCTGTCTACCCTGTCTGCGCCACCCCAGCCATGGGCAAGGGAGACCTCAGTGTCCAGCTACAGCTGTTGGAAGTGGCCTTTTCCTGATGGGTGAAAAGAGGAGACCTGGGGGCGGGGGCATTGTAGCGGTCCATAAATGCAGGCCTGGTGTGGGGGCCGTTATTTACTTGTTCCCAGAACACAAGACCTCGGGGTCGCCCAATGAAGTCAAGGGGCAGCGGGTTTCAAACCAACAAAAAGGGAGTTTTTCTCTGTGGCTGGTGGAATGTTGTGTTGTGTTGTGTTGTGTGTGTGGGAGGGCGTATCTGGTGTGGGAGTGTGGCTGGTGGAATGTTGTGTTGTACTGAGCTGTTAGGGGGAGGGCGTGGCTGGTGGAATGTTGTGTTGTGGGGGCGTGGCTGGTGGAATGTTGTGTTGTGGTGTGGGGGGCGTGGCTGGTGGAATGTTGTGTTGTGTTGTGTTGTGTTGTGTGTGTGTGCGCGTGCGTGTGCGGGAGGGAGGAAGGGAGGAGACCGCCTGGCGTGGCCGGCTGCGTGGGGACGGCCCTCGGGCTGTGGCTCCCGCCCGGCGCGGCCCGCTAGCGCCGCTTGCTGCGAGCGGAGACCCTCGCGGCGGAGCGGGGCGGGCCGGGCCGGGGCAGGCGCCCTGCGGGCCAGGTAACGCCTCGCCCCCCCACGCAACGCAGCGGCCTCGCCCAGGCCCGCGTCCGGCCCGGCTCTGGGGGCGGCGCCCGAGGCAGAAGGGGGAGCCCCGGCGGCCTCTGCGCCCCCCGCCCCGGGACCCCTCCGGGGAGCGCATCGCCTCGGGCTCCCGGGGGCCCGCTCGGCTTTGGGGCTGGCGGCCCCTTCCCCTCTCCCGGGGCCCGGCTCGCCCCGCGCGCTGGAGGTGGGGACCCCGGAGCTCCCGCAGGCGGCGGGGGGGCGACTTCCCGGCGGCTTTGTCCTCCGCCCCGCGCCCGCCTCCGGGGCTTCTCCGGCTCGGGGCCGCGGGCAGGGTCCGGCCGCAACCACCGTCTGCCGGGGGCGCACGCGAGGAAGGGGCCGCCTGCGATGGAGTGTGTGAGTGTGAGTGAGAGAGAAACAGAGAGAGAGATTGGCACTGTGTGTGTGTGTGTGTGTGTGTGAGGCTCTGTGTGTGTGTGTGTGTGTGTGTGTGTGAGAGAGAGAGTCAGTCAGGCTCTGGGTGAGTGTGTCGGGCTGTGTGTGTGAGCGTGAGACAGAGTCAGGCTGTGTGTGTGTGAATCAGGCTGTGTGTTTGAGTGAGTGTGTGCGTCGGGCTGTGTGAGTGTGTGTGTGAGTGTGAGAGAGAGTCAGGCTGTGTGTGTGTGAATCAGGCTGTGTGTTTGAGTGAGTGTGTGCGTCGGGCTGTGTGTGTGTGAGTGTGAGAGAGAGTCAGGCTGTGTGTGTGAGTGTGTGTGTGTGAGAGAAAGACAGTCAGGCTCTGTGTGTGTCAGGCTCTGTGTGTGTGTGTCGGGCTGTGTGTGTGAGCGTGAGAGAGAGTCAGGCTGTGTGTTTGAGTGAGTGTGTGTGTCGGGCTGTGTGTGTGTGAGTGTGAGAGAGAGTCAGGCTGTGTGTGTGTGAATCAGGCTGTGTGTTTGAGTGAGTGTGTGTGTCGGGCTGTGTGTGTGTGAGTGTGAGAGGGAGTCAGGCTGTGTGTGTGTGAGTCAGGCTGTGTGTTTGAGTGAGTGTGTGTGTCGGGCTGTGTGTGTGTGAGTGTGAGAGAGAGTCAGGCTGTGTGTGTGTGAGTCAGGCTGTGTGTTTGAGTGAGTGTGTGTGTCGGGCTGTGTGTGTGTCTGGGAGAGACAGAGAGAGAGAGTCAGGCTGTGGGGGGGCGGGCTGTGTGTGTGAGACAGGCGGAGCAGCTCGCGCGGCTGCGGTGCCCCCGGGGCTGTGACCGAAGCGGCCGGTAGCACCTCGGTCCCCAGCCCCGAGCGGGGAGCAGCCGGGCCGGGCTGGCTGCGCGGCGGCGGGACGCTGCAGTGGTTGGGCTGGGGGAGGCCAGACCCACCGGGGCCCCGTTCCGCCTGCACACGCGGCTCTCCCCGCACGCAGCGCTGGGGTCCGGCGCAGGACGCGGGGAGGGGGCCCCGTCCCGGCCCTTAGTCCGTCCGCCCCTCCGGGCTCCCCCTTGAGCTTCCGCACCGCAGCTCTGGGCTGCCCGGTTCTGAGCCCCCCCAGGGCATCTGCCGCTCGGGAGCCCCCTCTCCCCGCCTGCGCCGGCGGGGGGGAGGGGTCCTAGCGCCCGTCCTGGGGGCAAAGCCTCCGGGGACCCGAGGGGGGCAGCGCAGAGGCCAAGGCCAAGGCCAGGGCCGGGGTGTATGGGGCGGGCGGCAGCGCCCCCCCCCCCACAGAGTGGCTCTGCCTGCGCCGGACACACACACGGTGGCTCTGCCTGCGCCGGGGCCGGGCCTTATCAGCGGGGCGGGGGGGGGTCAATTACCCCGGAGCCCAAGGTGGGCCCCTCCCGGCCCTGGGCGCCTGCAGCCCCCTTTGGGCCCGAGACAGCCGCCCGGGGGTCTGTAGGGCTCCGCTGTGCCGCGGCTGGCTGCCCCGTGTGCCCGCCCGGCGCTGGGGGCGCGTTGGGGAGCGCGGACGCTGCGGCAGGTGCCGGGCTCTGAAGGGTTTCCTGCTCCCCGAAGTCCGGCTCTCCCGGAGCCCGAGCCTCGCACCGCCCCGGCCCAGGCGCTCTGCCCCGCGGGACCCCGGCACCTTTGCCCGGCAGGGGCTGGGAGGCCGAGCCGTGCGCCCGCAGCCCCAGCGTGCCCCGGCTCCGCAGCTCCTGGCCTTTGCTGCAGGAGAGCTGCGGGGGGCCGGGGAGCGGCCTGCGGCCCCGGGTTACAGCTAGAGCGGGCCCTTGAGCCCCGGAGGGTCGGGGGGCGGGGGGAGTTTCTGCTTCGGGGACCCCAGGGCGGGAGAAGGAGGCGCTGCGCACCGCGGGCCGCGCAGGGTGTCTGGGGGTGCCCTGCTCGCTACGTTGCTTTCCCGCCGTGCCTCAGTTTCCGTCCCCCGTCCTCAGGGCCGGTCCGTTGACCCGGCTCCGAGCCGACCCCGCCCGTCCCTCTGGGCCGGGGGAGTCCAGCCTTTAGCCGGCCCGCTCGCTGCGGCCCCTGGGGCCCGATGTGGGACTTCTCCCCAGCTAGCCGGGCGCGGGGCTCTTCCACGGCCTTGGCGTCTCTCCGCTGCGGTGCTCGGCGCTGTACTGTCTCCCTCCCCGAGCCACAGCTGCAGTGGGGGGCTGTGTCTTCCCCCGGTACTGCACCCCGCTGCCTGGGCAGCTCTGTACCTTAGCCTGCTGCGGGGGGGAGCTGGGGCCGTGCCGGGGAGGGGGAGCTGGGGCCGTGTCTGCGCCCGCCCCGCCTCGCCCCGCCCCGCACACCTCGGCCCGGACGCACCTGTGCCCTCCCCGCCCCGTCCCGCCGCCCGCCCCCTTCGCTGTCCCCTGCCCCGGCGGCCGGGAGGGGTCCGGCCCGGCCCCTCCTCCTGCCCCTGGCGCGGCGCGGGGTGCCCTGGGCTGCACAGCCTCCGGGCTCGGGCTGACACCGGCCGCCGCCCAGCGCAGCCCCCAGGCCCGGGCGCCCCCGAGTCCTGCGCCGCTGCCCCCGCCGGGCTCCCGGAGCCGCCGGGGGATGGGCCAGCCGGCCGGGCCCCGCTCCGAGTAGCCGCCGCGGCCGCGGGGGGACGCGCCGAGCCGAGCCGAGCCGAGCCGCCGCCGAGGGAAGCACCGGGCTGGCCGAGCCCCCGCCGGCGCTCGCCGCCCGGGATGGAGCCCTTCTCCCCCGTCCTCAGCTACTTGTAAGTACCCGGCGGGGCTGGCCGGCTCTGCCTCCCCCGCGCCGCCCCGCGCCCGGCTCCGCTCCAGCGCGGCCGCCTGACGCTCTCTTCTCCCCGGCCAGGTTCCTGCACTTGGTGGTTCTCTCCCTGCAAGCTCAGGTGAGTCGCCTCTCGCGCCGCCCTGGGCTTCTGCGGCCCGGCCCGGCCCGGGCACACGCACCTCCGGAGGGGCCCCCGGGCGCGGACAGCCAGAGGCGGCGGGGTGTTCTCCGACCGCCGGCGGAGCCCGCGGGGCTCGGCCCGGGCTGGGTTGTTTCCCCCGCCGGTGGCGCGGGCCGGGGGTCGGCTTATCCCCCCGCTACGTCGGCGCCTCTTCCCACCAGCGCCGCGTCGGACCGGGCCCCCCCGCTCCCCGGTTGGACGCCGGGCCGAGCCCGCCCCGGGGAGCGGCGGCCCCTCGGCTTGCCAGCGCGGGTGCAAAGACCAGCGAGCGCCGCGCTTGGAGGGCCCGGAGCCCACCAGCGAGACGCGGCCGTGTTCAGACGCAGCGGGGGTGTTTGGGAGCATGGGAGGGACCCGCCTCCTGGCAGGCAGCGCCCTAGCTCGGCCCCAAAGCCATCCCTGGGACCCAGCCGCGCGGCGGCCGAGGGGGAGATTGAATTGTCAAGGAGGGATAAGGACATAAGCTCGGCTTTGGGGGCGCAGCGGCTCTGCCCCGGCCAGGGGGCTGACGGGGAGGTGGGGCGGGGGCGGTGAAGCTGCAGAGAGTATTTGCTCAGAATAGGTCTTTGCAAATGTCAGGGAGCTCCCCCTGCCCCCAGGGTTTGAGAGGCGGGCTGGGGAACTCCCGGCAGAAGAGGGGGACCCTGGGTGCCCTCCAAGTCGCTCAAGGGGGATGAAAGCGCCCCGGTGACCCGGCCGGTCTGTACCCAGCCGGGTCAGGGGCTGGCGCGGTGCTCCCAGGTTCTGTGGCGTTGGCGCTTTTGGGGGGCTGTGGGGAAGGGGCTAGCTGCACTGACGGAGGGGAAAGCCGTTGCCCAGGGCTGAGTCCAGCCGGGGTCGCTTGCAGCTGCGTTGCCTCTCTGTGCCGTCGGGGGCCCAGTTCCCTGCAGGTTTTCATAGCCAGAACACTCAAAAGCCAGAAGGGGGCTGTTTGAAAGAGCAGAGAAGTAAAGGGCGAAGGGCCGGAGGGTGCGTGACTCCAGACCAGGGTCTGCCCAGGGAGGAGGATATGTGGCCACCTGCCATCAGTGGGATGGATGCTGCTGTCACCTCTAAGCAAATCTGGAGTCCTTCCCTTAGAGTCGGTGGCTGGCGGCCGTGTGGCTGAGTGGGGAGTTTGTGCCTCCATGGGCTCCCCCGAGGCGGGAGTCTGGTCTGGCTTGCCCCAGTATAAAGCCAAAGCCGCACCCAGGCCCTGCCAATCTGTAATCACCTGCACGTCCCTTGGGCCTGCGATTCCCTCCTGGCCCCCGATTAATGCCGCGCTGGGACCGCCCGCACAAGGGTTCCCACGCTGCGAGCCTGGCTCTGGGCTGGCCCAGCGAGTGGCCTCGGAAAGCCCTGCAGGAGGCCAGCGACCGTCACGCAGCCCAGTAGCCCCTCGGAGGAGCAGAGATGATAATGGAGTGTTGTATATTTTTTAATTTCCTAAAGGTAACTGTTCAGTCCCCACCTAATTTTACACAGCATGTGAGAGAGCAGAGCCTTGTGACGGACCAGCTCAGCCGACGGCTCGTCCGCACCTACCAGCTCTACAGCCGGACCAGCGGGAAGCATGTGCAGGTCCTGGACAACAAGAAAATCAACGCCATGGCAGAGGATGGCGACGCTCATGGTAAGGGCACACGCCGGGGCTGGGGAGCAGACGGTGCCGGGGAACGTGGACGTGGATGGTCCCATTTGTCAGCCAGAAATCAGGGAAATTGTAGAAAGGCGTCACTCTGACCTGAGCCAAGGGGGGGACGTGTGCCGAGTGATGCCGTTGCTAAGAGGGGGGAGATGCTTTGGGGGCTTTTTTACACCGTGCTGGGTGTGCTGAGGGCTTGTCGCCTGATCGCTGCTGCAGCGGGGGGGGGCAGGCTGGGCTCCAGGACCGTCCCTGGAATTATTCCCTTGCAAGGAAACAAAACTGTGTTCTGAGTTGTTGGAAGGGGAGCCAAATGAGAGCTCACCCCTTAAATGCTCCAGACTCCCCATTCCCCAGCACTGTCACACAGGGTGTGTGCGCGAGGGCAGTGAGGACAGCAGTGCAGTGCGGGGGGGTGAGGGCAGAGAGGAGGGCAGAAGTATAGTGCAGTGCATGGGTGTGTGTGAAGCCAGCGAGGAGGAAAGCAGTGCAGTGCAGGGGGTGCAAGGGCAGTGAGGAGGGCAGCAGTGCAGTGTAGGGGGGGAGGGCAGTGAGGAGGCAGCAGTGCAGTGCAGGGGGTGAGGGCAGTGAGGAGGGCAGCAGTGCAGTGCAGGGGGTGAGGGCAGTGAGGAGGCAGCAGTGCAGTGCAGGGGGTGAGGGCAGTGAGGAGGGCAGCAGTGCAGTGCAGGGGGGGAGGGCAGTGAGGAGGGCAGCAGGGCAGTGCAGCGGGTGCAAGGGCAGTGAGGAGGGCAGCAGTGTAGTGTAGGGGGGTGTGAGGGCAGTGAGGAGGGCAGCAGGGCAGTGTAGGGGGGTGCGAGGGCAGTGAGGAGGGCAGCAGGGCAGTGTAGGGGGGTGCGAGGGCAGTGAGGAGGGCAGCAGGGCAGTGTAGGGGGGTGTGAGGGCAGTGAGGAGGGCAGCAGGGCAGTGTAGGGGGTTGTGAGGGCAGTGAGGAGGGCAGCAGTGCAGTGCAGGGGGGGAGGGCAGTGAGGAGGGCAGCAGTGCAGGGGGGGAGGGCAGTGAGGAGGACAGCAGGGCAGTGTAGGGGGGTGTGAGGGCAGTGAGGAGGGCAGCAGGGCAGTGTAGGGGGGTGTGAGGGCAGTGAGGAGGGCAGCAGGGCAGTGTAGGGGGGTGTGAGGGCAGTGAGGAGGGCAGCAGGGCAGTGTAGAGGGGTGTGAGGGCAGTGAGGAGGGCAGCAGGGCAGTGTAGGGGGGTGTGAGGGCAGTGAGGAGGGCAGCAGGGCAGTGTAGGGGGGTGTGAGGGCAGTGAGGAGGGCAGCAGGGCAGTGCAGCGGGTGCAAGGGCAGTGAGGAGGGCAGCAGGGCAGTGTAGGGGGGTGCGAGGGCAGTGAGGAGGGCAGCAGTGTAGTGTAGGGGGGTGTGAGGGCAGTGAGGAGGGCAGCAGGGCAGTGTAGGGGGGTGTGAGGGCAGTGAGGAGGGCAGCAGGGCAGTGTAGAGGGGTGTGAGGGCAGTGAGGAGGGCAGCAGGGCAGTGTAGAGGGGTGTGAGGGCAGTGAGGAGGGCAGCAGGGCAGTGTAGTGGGGTGTGAGGGCAGTGAGGAGGGCAGCAGGGCAGTGTAGAGGGGTGTGAGGGCAGTGAGGAGGGCAGCAGGGCAGTGTAGTGGGGTGTGAGGGCAGTGAGGAGGGCAGCAGGGCAGTGTAGGGGGGTGTGAGGGCAGTGAGGAGGGCAGCAGGGCAGTGTAGAGGGGTGTGAGGGCAGTGAGGAGGGCAGCAGGGCAGTGTAGGGGGGTGTGAGGGCAGTGAGGAGGGCAGCAGGGCAGTGTAGGGGGGTGTGAGGGCAGTGAGGAGGGCAGCAGGGCAGTGTAGGGGGGTGTGAGGGCAGTGAGGAGGGCAGCAGGGCAGTGTAGGGGGGTGTGAGGGCAGTGAGGAGGGCAGCAGGGCAGTGTAGAGGGGTGTGAGGGCAGTGAGGAGGGCAACAGGGCAGTGTAGTGGGGTGTGAGGGCAGTGAGGAGGGCAGCAGGGCAGTGTAGGGGGGTGTGAGGGCAGTGAGGAGGGCAGCAGTGTAGTGTAGGGGGGTGTGAGGGCAGTGAGGAGGGCAGCAGGGCAGTGTAGGGGGGTGTGAGGGCAGTGAGGAGGGCAGCAGGGCAGTGAGGAGGGCAGCAGGGCAGTGTAGAGGGGTGTGAGGGCAGTGAGGAGGGCAGCAGGGCAGTGTAGTGGGGTGTGAGGGCAGTGAGGAGGGCAGCAGGGCAGTGTAGAGGGGTGTGAGGGCAGTGAGGAGGGCAGCAGGGCAGTGTAGAGGGGTGTGAGGGCAGTGAGGAGGGCAGCAGGGCAGTGTAGTGGGGTGTGAGGGCAGTGAGGAGGGCAGCAGGGCAGTGTAGAGGGGTGCGAGGGCAGTGAGGAGGGCAGCAGGGCAGTGTAGGGGGGTGCGAGGGCAGTGAGGAGGGCAGCAGGGCAGTGTAGAGGGGTGTGAGGGCAGTGAGGAGGGCAGCAGGGCAGTGTAGAGGGGTGTGAGGGCAGTGAGGAGGGCAGCAGGGCAGTGCAGGGGGGGAGGGCAGTGAGGAGGGCAGCAGGGCAGTGTAGGGGGGTGTGAGGGCAGTGAGGAGGGCAGCAGGGCAGTGTAGGGGGGTGTGAGGGCAGTGAGGAGGGCAGCAGGGCAGTGTAGAGGGGTGTGAGGGCAGTGAGGAGGGCAGCAGGGCAGTGCAGGGGGGGAGGGCAGTGAGGAGGGCAGCAGGGCAGTGCAGGGGGGGAGGGCAGTGAGGAGGGCAGCCCGGTAGCCCTGCGGGAGGAGGCTGTGCTCTGGAATCAGGCGACCAGCCTTGGGCAGGGTTCCCTCTGCCACCTGTGGGCTCCGCTCCTCCAGCTTCCCAGTTGGGGCCTTTGGCGGGCACCTGTAAGCGAGCAGTCCCTGCAGCTCTCCCTCCCGCAGGGCCAAGGGAGGGCCAGAGCCCGCCGGAGCTGTGAGCATCATATACTTTGATCATGTGTGTTAAAGACACAATCAAACGCTCAGATGCACACAGGAGGTCGGGCTCGTAGCAAAGCTGCGGACGCCACATCATTGAGGCCCTTTGGCATTCTCGCCCTGCACGTGGGACGGCCCAGGCTGCCTCCCATTCCCAGGGAAGTCAGTATCAGTAGACACACATCTGTTGTCTGTGTGTGTATTTATATGTGCTGCACATTAGAATCCTGACTGTTTGTCTTTGGGATTAGCTGCAATTTCCCTTTCTTGCTCAGAGAGATTAACAGAAAATATATATATATTTTGGTTGGGCGGAAAATTTTACGATGCACGTTGATCGTTAGAGCTAAGTGTGGATTCCACATTGTGCTGTGCATTAACCTTCCCCATGAAATATCCCTGGCATAAAGCAGCTCCAGGATGAAAGGGTATTAGATTTGCTCCCAGGAAAAAATCTCTTTTTTTAATCTATAACATTGTTATATATATATAGACAAGTTTTAAAATAGAACCATGATTGCAAATTTAAATAATGACAAAGTTAAACAAAGCCAGTCAGAGGGAGTGCTGGTGGCAGCCTGCAAACCTCTATTAAAAAGTAATAAAAAAGGTTAAGCATTTGAAGAGCTCAGGAAAAAAAAAGCAGAATGATCTAAAACAGAAAAAGAACAAGCAGTTTTTCAGATGTAAGTTTTCAAAGAGTCGCTAGTCTGTAAATGTTAAAATAGAGGTTCAGGATTGTTCTGTAGGAATCTCTAGAGAGACCCCCAGGTCTGGAAGAGCTATTAAAACTCTTCTGACTTTCACCTTTTTTAACATTTCCTGAATACTTTCTCCTCTTCGCAGTCCAGTTCGGGGATCAAGTGTGTCTCGCTGCATTTTTTCAGCATTTACGTAGCCACTTTCCCTTCAAAGTTTTAGCATGAAACATAATTTTAGTGGGATAAATCTGTCACTTAAGTGAAAGAATAGAGTTGAATATGGTAAGCTTTTCTTTTTTTAAAAAAAAATCAACCCCCAAAATAGTTATTTAAAAATCCCCTTGAAGAACAGTGAAAAAAGTGAAAAAAGGGTTTGGGTTGTATTTTTCGGGTGGGAATAAAAGGGTTGATTTATTTCCGCAATTGACCGCTTTCCCTGCTGTGACGTTTTTACGGCTGACTTAATGTTGCACACTGTTCTTAGTTATCCGTCTTAATTGTCAATATTTGACCGACTTTTTAATTATGGGCAAAGTGGGATGGATCATAAACTCACCTCATCCTTCCTGAGTTGTGCCTTGTGCAAAACCCAACCCCAAGCAGCTTTAAATCCGGATTAAAATGTCTGCAGGTCAAGTGACTTGGAAATCATGCTGGGTCCCCCCAAAATGCCCTGATTTCTGGGTGGTTTACTCCTTGTGGGGCTGGGGGATTGAGTTCTGGGAGGGTGCAGATTGCCTCAATCCAGTGGACAGCCCATTGTCTTGGGAGCCGGCACTCCCAGGGCCCTCGGTGGGAGCAGCTGCCCGGCTTCGGAGAAGCTCTCTGGCCCGGCTGGTGCGGGGAAGTAAAAGCCACCAACAGGGCTATAAATCAGGGGGCAGGCGGAGAGGGGAGAGCTGAGCATCTTTCAAGTGGTGGGTTTGTGTCGCGCTTCCCCAGGCTGCCTCCCTCCCCCCACCGATCGGTGGATCAACCAGCAAAGGACAAGAAAATCAATGCTCTTTAAACCTTTTACCGCCTCGCCAATCAGTTTTCTGCCTGAGCCCCCCGCTCTGGGGTCCCCCTTGCAGGGCTTTGGTTGCAGGGGGCCTCGGCTCAAGGTGTGCCGAAGGAGAGACGTGGGTGGTTCCAGGCTGAGGAGAGGAGGCCAGGGATCAGCCTGTCGTTCGTTGCAGTTCAGAGTTCAGCCTGCTCGTGGGCAGGGAGCCGGTCCCGGCGTGCTCGGTGCCCGTGGGGTTGACTGGCAGGTTGCAGCTGGGCGTTGGGCTCAGTCCGGCCTGTCTGGGGGTGGGAATTCTGCGCTCGCACCATGAGCCTGGGGGCTCGGGCGCAGGCCTGCTCATTCTATGGGCCTTGCTTTGCTGACACCTTTTCTCTGCCTCGCTGAACTTAGGAGAGAGGGGCTGAGGCTTCCCAGCACGTCTGGGGTCTGGGGCTCCTGGCCGGCGGAGCAGAGGCTGTGTCCTGGGCTGCCTGCCCAGCGCTGGATCCTGCCAGCGCCCCTGCTTGCTAGTGGGAGGGGTTAAAGGGCAGGAGCTGCCCGGAGAGAAGATGAGGGGAACGGGGAACATGTGGGGGTCACGTCCCCCCTCCCCCAGTTTGCTGCTTGACTTGTACTGAGCATGCTCAATAACGCTGCTGAAGCCAGCTGGCTCCTCTCCCCGCCTGGCATGGGTCACCCCTGCCGGAGACCCCTAACTTCGCAGTGTGTTGGGGGCATTCTGATGCTGCTGAGGACCTCCAGCCATGGGCCGGCCCGCCTGCACCCTGTGCAAGGTGCTGTACGGTTAACACAGGGCAGGCCGCTGGAGCCTGAGCCCAGCTGCCCTTTCCGGGGATGTACCTAACAACCTGGCCTCTCGAGGCAGTTCTCCCCTTTGGTCCTCAGAGACCATTTCGTGTCCTCTTTACAAAGCCCCAGCCCCTCCCACGGATCCCAGGCCTGCATCCCTAGGGAAGCACCAACAGACCCGTTCTGAACCAGAGAGCCGATTGCGTGGCTCGCCCTGGGCGTGCTGCTGCCTCTGGGGTGGAGCGCAGGTGCTGACGGACGGCAAACCGCAGCTGGCCAAGGGAGAGCAGTGCCACCCTGGGGAGAGGGGAGCTTCTAGCGACTGCAGCTCGGATTTGCTTTTGGCCTCCCCAGGGACTTGGGCGCGTCGCCCGGTCCTTCTGTGCTTCGTAAGGTGGGGGCCAAGAGCTGCTCTTTAATCTAGCTGCGTGAAGCAATATGGCCAGGTGGTTTGAGAGCCGGTGTCTGACGACACAGTGGAGAACGTGTTGCGCTGAGCTGGGAGGGCCAGATCACAGCGACCAGGCCATGGAGCCGTGGCAATTCCAGCCTGCCCGTTCGCTGGCCATGGGGCACATAGGGCGTGTGAGACCCAGCTCCCGCTCGGTCAGTGCAGGAACATGCCTGGGTGCTCAGCACCTCTCCGGATCAGTCCACAGGGGCAAGCCTTGGCAGCAGCCATGTGGGACAAGCCTGAATCACCATCTACCCAGATTGCTCCAGCGCCCTTAGGGCCAACCCTGCGGGCTGTGTCGGGTGACTGGCTCTGGTCCTGGCTTGCCCCAGTTGCCTCCTGTGTAGTTACAGGGCCTCCCCCCTCACTGACCCCAGGGAGGGCGCCTGCCCTGGGGTGACTTATGCCTGTTTGCAGTGGGGTGTGACCCCCGGAGAGGGTGACAGGTCTATTTCTAGGTGGGCTGTCGGTCAGTAATGTGCATCGCTCCTTTGGCCGCCGATCGATGGCTCCATTAAAACGCGGAGCCCAAATCAATACTCCCTGCAGCCGGCGCAAAGGTGGAATGCGCCATGGGGCAGCCGTGCCCCTCCACGGCTCCTCGGCCAGCCACACATTACCGCAGGGAGAGGCTGGCTGGTTGGGCCTGGATTGCTGGGGGGGCACGCAAGGAGGCTTCCTCCCCCCAGGCTTGGATTCGGTTCCCAGGTCCGTGGCCCTGCCCAGCTTCTGGCTCTGAGTGAGCGGCTGGGGGACTGTGCTGTCCCTCCCTCTAGTACGTTGCAGCTGTCAGCTGACGTCCAGGTCCCTGGGGGATGGATGAGGCCCCTGGGCACCTAGTATCTGATCTGCACCATCTCACTGATCCCACCAGCCGCTCTGTGAGGCGGGGAAGGGCCGTTGTGCTCTGCCTATGGGGGAACGGAAGCACAGAGCCGCGAGGGATTGGCCCAGGGACTCTGCTCCCCTTAGTTCCAAGCAGTGCCCTAACCACTGGGCCTGCTTTCCGGCGAGCCTGACGGCAAGGCCCTTTCGGCCCAGCGTGGCCCTGCAGGAGCTGCATCCTGGGGCCGTACAGCATCTCTGGAGGTGATGAGCGCTGGTGGAGGCCGTCGGTCTGCACTGGTTCTGGTGTGGGTGAATTGCTGATGGAGCCCAGCCGGGACAGGGACCTGAGGGCGGTGCTGGTGCCCTGGGATGGGCAGGGGACGGGGTGTGGCTGACACGGCCCTGCCTGCTGCAGCCTGGCGCTCACCAGGCCTCTCTCCTTCCCTCCAGCCAAGCTCATCGTGGAGACGGACACCTTCGGGAGCCGCGTGCGCATCAAAGGGGCCGAGACCGGGTTCTACATCTGCATGAACAAGAAGGGGAAGCTAGTTGGCAAGGTAGGGCGATGGGGGCAGGCGAGGGGACAGGCCCCAGGGGGGCAGAAAGAGGCGGATGTGGATCCAAAGGCCCCAAGAGGCAGGGGAAGGGGGTTCATGGCCACGGTTCCCTCGAATTTTTCCAGCCACGTGTGGAATAAATTTTATGTGCACAAGGTGTGTGCGTATGTGCACCACCAACAGAGAGACAGGCTGCCGGCTGGTGGTGCTCTGCTTAATCAGCTGGGGGCACCTGAATCACTCCTGGGCGGCCGCCCTCCTGCCCACCCAGCTTGCAGGGAAGGCTGGGCTGGTGGCACCGGGGATCAAACATGGGTCTGCTGAGCCTGGTGCTATGAGCTGAGCCCCACAGCTCTGCACAAGCAGCTGGGCTGCTCCGCTGTCCTGGGACCAGCTCGGCTGCCAAGGGGCCAGCCCTGCTGTGCTGCCCTGAGGTGCTCCCCCGAGCTCCCAGTGCTGCCTTCCCCGGGGCTGGGGCTACTCTTCTGTCCTGGGGTCACCGGGGGGGGGACCAGGCAGTGCCCAGAGCTGCAGCAGGAACTGCTCCCTGTGCTCTTGCCCCCAGCCCCCTCAGAGCCGCTGCCAGCAGGCATGTGAGTGGCGCCACCTCCACCTGGTTCCCTGCCCCATGCACAGATGGAGCCTGGCGTCCGGTGGCTCTCATCCCCATATGCCCCTTCTCCGCAGCATCACGCATCCTTGCACTGCTCTGGGGCAGGCCTGGGTGCAGCTTAGCTTAGCCACAGTAAACCCAGCATCGAGTGTCAGGGGGAGGGGAGCTGAGTTAGTTTGTGGCCGCAGAAACAACGGGAAGTCCTGCGGCACCTTGCAGACTAGCAGAGACTCTGGAGCATCAGCTCCCATGGGCAAAGACCCGCTTCGTCAGACGCGACAGGCCCGGTGACGGCGGCCGCCAGCCGTGGCAGTCCCTAGGCTCTGAGAGCAGCAGCAGGGGATGTGGCCCCCGAGGGATTCCCAGGCTGGCCCTGCTGTGTTGGGGGCAGTGCACTGGGAAAGGCCGGGAGCCACCGAGGCAATTCCTCATCTCCCTTTGCTAGGGCAGCCCCAGGGCATCTGGCAGGGGCCGGGTGGCGACATGGTGTTTGCTCAGGTGCTGACGTCAGTGAGCTGTGGAGCAGGGAGGCTGCTGGTTTGGTTCCCCAGCTTGGTTTGTGCCTGGCCTGGCCTGGCTCGGCTCAGCAGGCGTGCACCGGGGGTTGTGCTTGCTCGCTTCCTGTGCCGGGGCTTGCACAGTCACTGGCTCCCCAGTGGCATGCACGAATGGGGTGCACATGGGTGAGCACAGGTACCAAACTGCACCTCCTGGCCCAAGCGTTGGTCCCCAGAAGGGCTAATGCGACCTGCTGCCATCTGACTTCTCTCCCCACTTCTTGTGACGCTGCCTGTCCTGTCCCGACTCTGAGCTCTGGGGAGGGCCGGGCATGCTTCTCCCCAGCCACGTCTTCTCTGATGCCATGTCCGGGATCTAGTGCCTGGGGCTGAGCTCCCTCTGCTCAGGCACCTGACCCCACCCCTGGTTGCTGCAGGGGCACGGGTGGGGGCAGGGGGCCCAGGAAGGAGCCGGACGTCATCTGTCCAGACTAGTGCCCAAACCCTGCCCATGTTCCCACAGAGCCCAGGGGGCTGATGTCAGACGGGGCAGCCTGGGGAGATGCCAGGTCCCAGCTTGCCTGAGCCGAGAGGCTTGGCTGCCAAGCATGCTGGGACCGGTGGTGTTTGCATATTGTATGCGCCTGTATTAGTGATCTGAGCTCCTGTGGGCCCCAGTAAATGCCATGCCAGGGGCTAGCTCTGGCTGGGGGATGCTCACCTGGCCTCAGTTGTGCCCATGATACTGCCTGGCCCTTGGAGATCCAGGGGCTTGCTCAGGCTGTTCCTGGTCCCTGGAGATGCAGGGGCACTCGTTACAGGAGCCGGATTAATGGCCAAAGTAGGAAATGACACTCCACCTCCCTAGAGCTGTCACCCTCCTGGGCCGGCCAATCCCGGACTCGCTGCTCCCTGTGCTGACTTGTTATGCAGAGTCGCTGTGTGCAGTTAACCCGGCTCTGTGCCTCATCCCGGAGCCAGTTCCCATTGCAGTCAGAGAAGCAGCCCCCACATGCACTGCCACAGAGCGTCTTAGTGGCCGCTCCAGATGTGCCAGGCGCTGGCTCCTTACTCCGCTTGTGCTCAGGCCTTGCCCCAGTGGTAAGGAGTCAGCCTATTACCATACAGCCTGGGGGGAGCCCCAGCCCCGTTTGGAGCACAACTCCCCTGCCCTCCGCTTGGGCCAGGATTTCACCCTTTCTAGCGCCTCTTTTGCTACTTTGCAGTCTGGGACGTGCAGGCCTTTTAATCTGGCTTTCCAAAGCCGAGCAGCCAGGAAGATGCGGACTGGTCCCTGGTTTCAGACAGGCCTGTCCCAGCTCACGTCACTCCCAGATCTCAGCAGCCTGTTCCATCCCAGCCAGGAGGGTTGGAGACACTGGTATATTTCTAGCCCTGGCGGCTCAAGGTTTATGCAGCCCTCAGTTGTTTCCCTCTGCCTGCCCAGCTAAGCTGCACCCCAGGAGGGTAAGGGAACATACGGTAGCCCCTCGTTAGCACCCGAGAGGGAGAGGGCTCCCCAGGGTCAGCACCCCACTGTGCTGGGAGCTGTACGGACAAGTGAGAAGTGCTCCAGCCCCAGGGGCTGGGCACGTTGGTATAATTTAGCGGAGAGGTAAATGTTCGTGTTATCAAGGCAGATGGGTTTCAAGTCTGCTTGGTAGCCAGACTCTGGGGTTCAGAGCCAGACACAGAGTCCAGTCCCAAGGGTCCTGCCCCGTATGGATGCAGTGTTTGGAGTTGTTTGGGCTCAGCCCTGTCTCCCGGGATGATGCGCCTTCCACTTCCTGAGTGATGAGCCGCGGGGTAGGGGTTAAGAGCATGCAGGCCTGAGCACCCAGCCTGCCCGCACCATCATTCTCAGCCCGTGGCAGCTGTAGAGAGCTGCATTTCAGAGGGAAAGGGTCACTGCTGGCTCATGGTAGTTGCGCTGCCGTTCCCCGGCCTGCGGCCTCTGGCGCGGGGCGTTGCTGGAGGGCTGGGAGCAGGGTTGTCTGGTTGTTGCATTCCTCCAGGGTGAGCTTTAAATACCCCCTCCTCCCTGGGACGGTGCACCAGCGGAGGCCTGAGAGTTGCAGTCCTCCTGAGCACGCTCAGTTACTCATTAAATAGTCATGTAATGCTGGGAGAGCCAATCGAAGGTGAGGATAAAAGACTGGCGCATTGGGGTGTTAAAACCCAGACTGAGCGCTAGGGTGGGTGTCTCCAGTGGCCCAGGAGAAGAACACAGCCCGGGGTGGAGGTTGACCACCACCGAACGGACCCTTGAGTGCTTGGGAATCTCATGCGAGAGTTTCCCACTGAGGTTTCTGGTGTTCCCTGGCAGGCAAAGCCCAAGCGCAGATTCAGTCCTAGGGCGAGAGCACCGTCTGGGAGGGGGCAAGGAGACGGGACGAGTGGGTCTTGTGCCACCTCTGCCCCCAGGGGCGTTGGGCAAAGCAGCCAAGCTCTTGGTGCCTTCGTGTTGGGTGTGGGGAAATGGGTACAAAATGCTTATTTGCAGGGCCCATTAATGGGTGACGCCCGTTCTGATCTGGGGAGCACCTCAGGAACCTGCAAGAAAGATGTCCAGGCAGGGCCGAGCGTTCCTGGCGAGGGTTTGTTCTGCTCCCACATGCAGAGATGTCGGACCTGCTGAAGGTGACAGAATTAGGAAGCTGGCTGCCCATGTCCTGCATGTTCTGGACCAGCCGGGAGCAGGACATGCCAGCAGGCTCCCGTGGGGTGGATCTGGTTGAGGTTTGAGCAGGTGGCCACATCCACAGTGCCGTGGCCGCCGGAGGGGAAGCACGAGCCACAAACCCCAGCGTTGCCAAATGACGTGACTCGATTGTGAGGTTCGTGGCATTGGCCATTGTGCACAGAGCCACCGCCTGGGGACGGGGAGATGACGGGAGAATCCCAGTTGTCGTTTTTAAAAAGGGGATGCTTTTGGCGTCTCTCGCTGGTGCTTAGGGCGCTCGGACAAGCCGGGGAATGTGAGCCCCACAGGCACCAAGGGAGACTCCTGCCTTTATCGGTTTTAAAGTGCTCTCTGGTTTCTGAAGCTGGTCTCTTGGTTCTGGGAGCCTGGTTTCTGTTTTGCCGGTGGCTGGGTTAGTGATTGGAAAGTCCAGCCGTGGCTGAGTGTGTCTGTCCCCCCGCAGAGCAACGGGAAAGGCAAAGACTGCGTCTTCACAGAGATTGTCCTGGAGAACAACTACACGGCGCTGCAGAATGCCAAGTACAAAGGCTGGTACATGGCCTTTACCCGCAAGGGCCGGCCTCGCAAGGGCTCCAAGACCCGGCAGCACCAGCGGGAGGTGCATTTCATGAAGAGGCTCCCCAAGGGACACCAGACCACCGAGCCCCACAGACGCTTTGAGTTCCTCAATTACCCCTTCAACCGGAGGAGCAAAAGGACTCGAAACTCCAGCCGGCGCCTGGGCCCTTGACCTGCCCCACCTCCGCCTCCCACGCCCTACTCTACCCTCTTTTTCTCTATGGGCTGGACGATGCCTAGAGACATTTTTTTTTTTTTAAAAATACAGTTATTAAAAAAGGAAAAAAAAAGGAGGAAAAAACCGACCCGAGCTAGTTGTTTATAATTCTGTTTGGGTTTTTACACAAAAGAAGAAAAGCCAAGAAAGAGGCTCTATTTTTGTATTCCAGCATTGCAAAAGTCAAAAAAAGAGACGTTCAAAGACTCATGAAGGGGGAAAGGCCCTTCCCTTAGACTTGTTCTAGTCCGCTTGGGGTTGTGTTTTATTTTTGTAGCTCTAGGGGAGAGGGGGCAGAAATCGTTTGAAAACAAACAAGCCACTACAACAAGAGCCCACCCCAGTCTGGGACCAAAGTATGACTTGAAATAAAGAAGCGGAGGCGTGTTTGAAAAGGGCGGGAGGGAGCCAGGAGTGGGGGTTTGGGGATTTGAAGACGAGGAGCCAGAACTCCTGGATTCTTTTCCCGGCTTTACTCAGACTCCTGTTGGGTTTTTGATGGTAATTGGGTTACCTCTTTCTTTCCACTCTGAACATACCCATTTCTTTAGCTGGACAAGGGGTGGTTTCATACCTTTCTGGTCCCCAAACATTGCTGCTTCTTCAGCTCCTCATCCTTCTGCAGGAAGCTGGAATGGATGTGGGGTAGAGATGCCCCCAAAGGGAACCCTGAACGAGAGGGCATCTCTGTTAATAAAAGGAACCTGGAAGTTTTCTCAGGCTGTGGTAGTGGGGCAGTGGCTGAACTAGCGATCTGGACAGTGAGGGGCAGACGACAGGAGCTGGGCGGGTTTGTCCCCAGGGCTGTTCATTGAAAACTGAATTTTTTTCAGTTGTTGGCAACTGAAAGCATTTGGTTAACGCCAAAATTCTCAACCCCCAACAAAAAGTCAGCAGTTCTTGCTGCATTTTTAAACAACCGCCCTGTTCTCAGGCCAGGCTTGATTCTCCGTGTCCCAGCCTCCCTGCCAAAGAGGGAATTGCTTTGGATGACAAATTTCCTTTTGGCAAATGCCCAGTTTTCTCGGGGGGGTGTGTGTGTGGGGTATATTGATGAAACCCTTTCCAAACCTCCTGGCTCTGACCCAAGCTCGGCACTGCGGACGCTGCAGAGGGTTAAAAAATGGTTGCGATGTGGGAGAAATAACACAGCATCTGTCTGGAAGGTGGGCTGGGCTGGGCCGGGGGTGGGGCTTTTCATCTCATCCTTTGGATTGTTTGGTTTTCTTTCCTGCAGGATTTCTTTTTGTTGTGTACAAATTGAATATGAAATGATGGAACTATTTATTTAATATGCATTAAAATTTGTATTAGTGTGAACCAGCCCATCTGCTCTCTGGGCTCGAGGGGCGGAGACAGGGACGGGGGCGGGAGTTATTTATAGACTGGCGGGAGAGGCCTGCAATGGAGGGAACTCGTAGGACCAGGGGGGTTAGTGATTGACAGGGCAGCCGAGTTCAGCTTGGCAGGGCGGGAATGCCAAGGACTCAGCACCACCTGCTTGGCCTCCTGTATGTCCCAGGCGTAGAGTTTCATCATGGCGATAGCATCTTCCAGGGAGAGAGACCACTGGGCGGCAGCCCCCTGAGCTCACCCTCCCAGGGCGGGAGCTGCTCCATGGGTCTCAGCTGGAACTGGTCCGGCTTTGCCTCTGGCCACTTGGCTCTGCTCAGGGAAGGAGCCCCAGAGCCCCTGGTGCTTTCTCCCTGCGAAGATGCCGGTGATCCAGGCGCTCGGGAAGCAAACCCGCAGTGAGGTCAGCGAGGACCGAGAGCTGGTGGGGACGTGGAGGCTGCTTTGGAGCAGGCTGAGTCCCGGCTGAGGGCACCGTCAGGCGGGGGCAGTGGAGGAGATCAGGCTGGCGTGACATGGCCTTGGCTTCCTGGCTGTGGTGCCCAGGGAATTCACGTAGTTACGGACTAGTGAGGCTTCCCAGCTCCACCTTTCTTGGGGCAGGGGCACTGCCTTTGGTGAGGGGTTTGGTCTTGGTGGCCCATGTGATCTACAGTGTGTTTGCTGGGGCCGGGAGAGGGCAGGAGGTGCCCTGGTAGGGCAGTGAGGACAGACGCTTGGTGGCCAGGACCTGGGCTGGGACCTCCCCGTTCACTGAGGTCATGGGCCAGGCTCTCCAAGGCAGAACCTGCCGGCTAGTGCTTTGGTGGGTGAGATCTGCTCTTCCCTGGTGGGAGGCAGCTTTGGCCACCTATGGGGCCTCAGGACGGGCCCGGACCCCAGCCCCAGTCACTTGGGCAGGGTGGCGCTTTGCTCCCTCTGTGGGGGTCTGGAGGGCAGTGCAGTGGCAGTCTGGCCGGAGGACTCTGGAGGCTCCTCGCAGGGCTCCACAGCTGGGTGCCACCCAGGCACCTCGGGGGGCAGTTCATCTCCCCACCTCCCCTAGAGCTGAGTCTGCAGCATGTCCTTGGTTCACTGGTCCCTCCACCGCAGAGGCTGAGGCAGGGCTGACGAGCCGTGAGGGGCGCTCGGGGGGCACCGCTGGGTCTGCAGCGAGATGCAGAGGCTGAGGCGGGATGGTGCGGCTGGTCCAACAGAGCCTCACCCACACGCCCCAGGGCTGAGCCCAGCACTGGGCTGCATTGCAGACATGCCCCCGCAGTGCCATGTCTCTCCCCTTTGGGTATCCCCACCCTAGAGCAGCACCAGGCCTGGCCCCCCAGCAGCTCCCCTGGCAGCAGTCGCTGGCTGGCACAGGGGGCTCCTGGCCTGGGCCAGTTGGCAGGTGGGGAGGGGCTTCTGTCGTGCTCACGCCGCGGCTCTGGCTCACGCCCGGGTTGGACCGTTCAGCGCCCCTCACCGGGGGCTCCTGCACTGACGGTAACGGCCGGTGGAGCTGGACTGGTTGGAGAGGCACCTGAGCACAAGGCCGGGCGGTGGAGGAGCTGCCATCTCCCTAGGTAAGAGGGTCCCAGGGTTAATGAGCCCAGTCCCACCCGCTCCCCAGACTGGGCGCTCACATCCAGTCTGTTTAGAAGGGCTCTGCCTTCAGCGTCCAGCTCTTCTGCCATCCCCTCTGACTGACTGACTGCAGGACTCCTTATACCCCTACGAGCCCTTTTTGCAGATGGGGAGACTGAGGCACAGAGCGAGGCCGTTCCTAATCACGAAAGCCCAGGTTCAAAAAGCCAACCCTCCAGTGAATAATACAGAGCCGGGGCGGGGGCCTGATCCCACAGCCGTTTCTTGTGCCGCCTTCACTCACAGACTGCAGTGGTGTTAGCCGGGGGAGCTGGGCTCCCGAGTCAGAGCGGTGCCACTTCTCACCCCCTTGGGTACCCCCACCCCTGGCAAGGCACCTTTGGCCTTAGCTGCCAGGGGTTTGGGGAGTCATTTCCAGCAGTGCGACACGGGGCTGAGCTCGTAGCACCTTGCACCTGCTGTGCACGGGCATGAAAGCCCACTCCTGGGGCAAGGGAGAGGGCCCAGCTCCCGGTTGCTACACGCTGGTCTCTGCAGCCCCCGGTTCTAAAAGGAGGGAGCAGGGCGGGGACCCCCCGTAGCCGATCAAAGCAGCACTGTGGTGGGAAAAGAAACAGAGCTGTCCCACCGCTGGGCTCAAGAATAGGGCATTTAATGGTTGCGAATATACTCCCCGGTAATAATGAACCAGGGGCCATGGTGCCCATGAGCCGGAGCTGGGCTGAGCCACTGGGGCTGGGTATGAGCAACCCTGGGCCCTGTGAAGGGTGGCTCGTGCAGTGGTGGCCGCTGGCGGCAGCTGTGTGACCCAAGCCCTGGGTCCAGGTGGGCTTTAATCTGGTTTGTGTCAAGGCGCGTTTCTAACTGCTTTTGGGCCCTATGGATTCCAGGCACTGCAAAGCGGGTGAACGCCACGTCACTGCTGCAGCACAAAAGGCCGTTGGAGCGAACTGGCAGCACCCGGCGAGCGCGATGGGGTGAGTGTTCCAGTGCTCCCCAAACGGGTGCAAGCTTCTGGGGTGCCAGCCCCAGGAGACCAGCGTGCGCAGTGGTTTTAGCAAGGACTCAGCAGCAGCCGGCTCTGTGCCAGGCTGGGGCTTGCTAACCCCAGCATTTGCAAACAGAGCCCGACAGGCGTCATATCCCCTGTGGATGGGGAAACTGAGTCAGGGGCCGTGCTTTAAGTGCTGCAGAGCAAGACAGTGGCCAAGCTGGCCCTCAAGCGCTTGTGTGTGATGGAGCCAGGGAGCAGGGCAGCCAGCAGGTGTCCCCTTTCGGGTATGATGCTCCCTTTCCTTGTAGACGCACTCTAGCGGCTTGGGCTCCAGGTTACAAGCCAGGCACTTATGAAACCTAAACCTGGTCTGACAGTGCCTTGCTGGGAGACCTTGGGCAAATCAACCCCCCCCACCACCACCACTCTGTCCCGCTGTGCCTCAGTTTTCCCATCTGTGAAATGGGGCCGGGCCTAGGGTGGTAAGATGGCGACGGGCAAAGGGCTTCAAAGACGCCCAGGGCTACCTGTGATTAGCAAGTGGGCGGCAGGGAGCGTGTGAGAGGGGTTGCAGCTGATGGGCTGGTGGGGCTGTGAGCTGGTTAGGGCCATCTAGCCTGGAGGGGCTGACGCAGCAAGAGGGGGCACAGCTCCACTGCGGTCACTTCACTCCGTGTGCCTCACCTTCCCCAGCCTGAATGGCGTGACGACTGGGCCAGAAGAACCCCAGGGCTGGCGCTAGGATGCGCCACTGCTGCAGGCCTGCCCCCGATGCTCTGGGCTGCTACTGCTCATTGCATTGTGCCTCAGATGCAGGCCACCCGCTAGATTTTTTTGTCCCATGCATGTGCAGAATAAATTTTGTGACACGCACCGAGGCCCGTGCAGAGGTGCACCACCGGTAGCAGCACAAGCTGATGGCCAGGGGCGTGTTGCCAATCAGCTGGGCAGCACCTGAATCGCCCCTGGGCAGCCCCCCGAGTGTGCCCTTTACAGGAAACGCTGCGCAGGTGACCAATGAGAAGGCCTGGGGCACAATAGACTAACGGCTATTTTGGAGCATGAGCTTTCGTGGGCAAAGACCCACTTATGCTTCAAAATAGCCGTTAGTCTATAAGGTGCCACAAGACTTCTTGTTCTCAAAGTTACAGACTAACACGGCGACCTCTGTGATTCCGCTCAGGCGGTGTGTGGTCCACTGGTCGGCTCCTTCTCTTCCCCAGCCCAGGCTGGGCCTGATGGGGAGCGCGACGGGAGGGCTGAACCACGTTCTTGACTTGGGTGGGACACTCCACAGGAGAGGCCTGTCACCGTGCTGGGGGGGGCGGGGCGGGGCGGCACATGGGACCCCAGCTAGACAGAGGGAGGCGGCTGGGAGCGACGGTGTTTCACCGAGCTGGGTAATCAGATCTCATCGGCGATGGTCACCCCCGGTTCAGGCAGGCGCAGGGTCTGGTGCTTGGCTGGCGTCCTGCCCGCAGGCAGCGTGGTATTGGGTGCACCCCGGAGGGCCCATGCGCTGCGGACGGTCCCTGAGCTCGCTGCATGCAGGGTGCTGGCTTTGACAGTGCTGGCTGCCGATGAGGCCGCCCTGGGACGTCTCGGAGCGTGGCTCTGGGCTGGCCTCGTGCCGTGCGGAGATGTGTGTCTGAGGCCTCCTGAACGGCTGTTTGCAAGGTGCTGCAGAGCTCCAGGTGGAGGGGCTTCACTGCACGCTCAGTGCCCATTGGGCACCTTTCCGTTACGCTGCACCTAGAAACTTGGCTGTGACGCTCTCCTATGACAAAGGCCCACTCGGGGCCCCAGGATGTCACAGAATCATACAACACCAGGACTGGAAGGGACCTCGGGAGGCCATCGAGTCCAGCCCCCTGCCCCAATGGCAGGACCAAGTACTGTCTAAACCATCCCTGATAGACATCTATCTAACCTGTTCTTAAATATCTCCAGCGATGGAGATTCCACAACTTCCCTTGGCAATTTATTCCACTCTTTGACCACCCTGACAGTTGGGAACTTTTTCCTAATGTCCAACCTAAACCTCCCTTGCTGCAGTTTAAGTCCATTGCCTCTTGTTCTATCCTCAGCTTGTTCTATCCTCAGCTTGTTCTATCCTATCCTTTAAATCCACTTTGGTACCAAATGACTGGAAGACGGCCAATATAACACCAATATTTAAAAAAGGCTCTAGAGGAGATCCTGGCAATTATAGACCGATAAGTTTAACATCAGTACCAGGCAAATTAGTAGAAACACTAGTAAAGAGTAAAATTGCAAGGCACATAGAAGAGCACGAATTGTTGGGCAAAAGTCAGCATGGTTTCTGCAGAGGGAAGTCGTGTCTAACTAATCTATTAGAATTCTTTGAAGGGGTTAATAAACATGCAGACAAGGGGCACCCAGTGGACATAATATACCTAGATTTCCAGAAAGCCTTTGACACGGTCCCACACCAAAGGCTTTTATGTAAATTAGGTGGTCATGGGATAGGAGGAAAGGTCCTTCCATGGATCGGGAATTGGTTAAAAGACAGAAAACAAAGGGTGGGAATAAATGGTAAATTTTCACAATGGAGGAGGGTAACTAGTGGTGTTCCCCAGGGGTCAGTCCTGGGACCGATCCTGTTCAACTTGTTCATCAATGATCTAGAAAATGAGGTAAGCAGTGAGGTGGCAAAGTTTGCAGATGACACCAAGTTGTTCAGGACAGTCAAAAGCAAAAGGGATTGTGAAGAACTACAAAAAGATCTCAGCAAACTGAGTGATTGGGCAGCAAAATGGCAAATGAAATTTAATGTGGGTAAGTGTAAGGTAATGCATGCTGGAAAAAATAACCCAAATTACACGTACTACATGATGGGGTCAAATTTAGCTACGACAGATCAGGAAAGGGATCTTGGAGTTATAGTGGATAGTTCTCTGAAGACATCCACGCAGTGTGCAGCGGCAGTTAGTAAGGCAAATAGGATGTTAGGAATTATTAAAAAAGGGATCGATAATAAGACAAAAGATATCATACTTCCCCTATATAAAACTATGGTACGCCCACATCTTGAGTAATGTGTGCAGATGTGGTCTCCTCACCTCAAAAAAGATATATTGGCATTAGAAAAGGTTCAGAAAAGGGCGACTAAGATGATTAGGGGCTTGGAAAGGGTCCCATATGGGGAGAGGCTAGAGAGACTGGGACTTTTCAGTTTGGAAAAAAGGCGATTGAGGGGCGATATGATAGAGGTATATAAAATCATGACTGGTGTGGAGAAAGTGAATATAGAAAAATTATTTACCTTTTCCCATAATACAAGAACTAGGGGACACCAAATGAAATTGATGGGTAGTAGGTTCAAAACTAATAAAAGGAAATTTTTCTTCACACAGCGCACAGTCAACCTGTGGAACTCCTTGCCTGAGGAGGCTGTGAAGGCCAGGACTCTATTAGGGTTTAAAAAAGAGCTTGATAAATTTTTGCAGGTTAGGTCCATAAATGGCTATTAGCCAGGGATAAAGTATGGTGCCCTAGCCTTCAGAACAAGGGCAGGAGATGGATGGCAGGAGATAAATCACTTGATCATTGTCTTCTGTTCTCCTTCTCTGGGGCACCTGGCATTGGCCACCGTCGGCAGATGGGATGCTGGGCTGGATGGACCTTTGGTCTGACCCAGTATGGCCATTCTTATGTTCTTATGTTCTCAGAGGCCAAGAAGAACAATTTTTCTCCTCCCTCCTTATGATTCCCTTTTAGATACCTGAAAACCGCTATCATGTCTCCCCTCAGTCTTCTCTTTTCCAAACTAAACAAGCCCAATTCTTTCAGCCTTTCTTCATAGGTCACATTCTCTAGACCTTTAATTATTCTTGTCGCTGTTTTCTGGACCCTCTCTAATTTCTCCACATCTTTTTTGAACTGCGGTGCCCAGAACTGGACACAATACTCCAGCTGAGGCCCAACCAGCGCAGAGTAGAGCGGAAGAATGACTTCTCCTGTCTTGTTCACAACACACCTGTGAATGCATCCCAGAATCATGTTTGCTTTTTTTGCAACAGCATCACACTGTTGACTCATATTTAGCTTGTGGTCCACTCGAACCCCTAGATCCCTTTCTGCTGTAGTCGTTCCTAGACAGTCTCTCCCCATTCTGTATGTGTGAAACTGATTGTTCCTTCCCAAGTGGAGCACTTTGTCCCTGGTCCCCAGGATGGCCTATAGCTTTCACCACTGACGAGCTGTCTTCTTACCTGCCCCTGGTGAGTGGCTCCCACACCCGTATCCTCAGTGGTCCCCACCCCTGTTTTCTCCAGCGTAACCTCACCCCATCATTTCCAAGCCCAGGTTCCTGTCTGACCTCCCCTGAGTCTGGGATCCAGCCCTCAGCGCTGGGCCCAAAACCTCGGGCACGGGGGAAGTTCTGAGCCAGCATGAGGCCCACCTCAGATTGCTGCCCGTTTTCTCCCTGGCTCTGCCAGGCCGATACCTCGTAACACGCTGAGGTCCCCTGGGAACGGGGCTGGCTCATGGCCCTGCGCCCCTGAGAGGGGGCCTGTTAGGGCCAGCTCAGCTCAGGAAGGAGCAGCCGGAGAGTTTCCTTTATTGCATCAGGCTCAGCTTTCAAGCCTCCCCCTTGCCACCTCCTCCCCCTCCTTTAATTAATTCGGGTGAAGAAGTCCTGGCTTTATTGTGCCAAGGAGCTGCAGGCTCCCTGTGGGAAAAGTCACACCTTCTGAACAGCTTCTGATGCCATGCAAATGAAGGAGAAGTCCAGGAAACGCTTTCATCTCAGACCTGTCCAGCCCCCAGCCCATTCATTACACACTTTTCATTTGTTGGAGGGCAATTCCTCTCTGGGGTTTGCTGGTGGGCCCCACTGCACGGTCTGGCCCCCCTTCTTTTACAGGGTTTACAGCCAGAAGAGGGACTTTTAGGACCTCCCAGCCGGGGCGGCCCACGTGCATTCCTTCTCCTCTGTTTCAGATCACACTGACTCCCTTTGCAAGGCTGGAGCTGGGCAGCTCAGCATTTGCGGGGTACAGGGCCTAACTCTCCCTGGTGGGGCAACACATTCCTCTCCCCTGGCCCCCCGGTGCTGGATTTGAAACCCCTGCCGGCTGCTTGGCACCTCTGATCCCCTTTGCTGTGGTCTGAGCTGACTTGACTAGGGTGCTGGTGGATGAGAATCCAGCTCCCCCTCCCAGGGCGTTTGCTGCTCCCCTGGACTAACCGGAGGCAATCTGGGGTGCGGCAGCGCCTCTCCAGGGGGGCTGAGATTTAAGGCCCCTTGGGACGCTGTTTGCAGGAAGGGATCAGAAACGGGTCTGACTTTGTGAAGTGCCCTGGAGATTCCAAACCCCCTCACCAAAGGCCCCTCCAGCCCAGGGGCCTGGCGTCTGACAGAGGCCAATGCCAGGTGCTTCACAGGGCATGAACCCCACAGGGGGACCCAGCCCCTGCCGTCCCTCCCCAGCTGAGCCTAGGGCCACCCAGAGCACAGGACGGCATCTCAGCCCAGCGGGGCAGGTAACCCCTCATGGACCCATGCCCAGGAACTGAGCTGCGTCTCTTTTGGCCCCGGTTAGACACTTGGCCCTCACCACACCCTGGCAAGGCTGCTGTTGATGGCTGCCTTGTGTTCCTTTCCAACCTGCTGCCTGTGACTGTCACGGGGTGGGCCTGGCTCTTGCATCACGCGAAGGAGTAAATAACCCTTCCCTGTTTGCTTGCCGGGGGGTCTTACCCCGAAAGCTCAGCACCTGATGCACACATGGTGAGTCTCTGAGGTGCTACTTGGCTTTTTGTGTCATGCTCCAGCCTCACACCGTGACCCCTCGGCGACGGCTTCACACCAGCTCTGATTTTACAGGCCTCTGCTAGAGCTTTCCAGGTCATCTCGTTTCCAAGCTGAAAAGTCCCAGCCTTGCTGAACTCCCCACGCAGGGAAGCTGGTCCCACCCCTCAGCCCTTTCATCACCCTTCTCTGCGCCTTTCCCAGCTGTAACACGTCTTCTTTGAGACGGGGCCACCAGAGCTGCAGGCAGTGGTCAATGTGTGGGTGTCCTGCAGGGTGGGTGTCCCAGGTGTGCAGGTGTCCCAGGGGTGCTGGCATGCCGGGGGGGTGGGCATCCCGGGGGGGGGAGGGTCAGTGTCCCAGGTGTGCATGCGTCCTGGGGGGGGTGCAGGTATTCCAGGGGTGCAGGCATGCCAGGGGTGCGGGCGTGCCAGGGCCACAGACGTCCTGCGAGTGCAGGTGTCCCGGGGGTGCAGGCGTCCCGGTGTGCCTAGCGTGGCATTAGGAGATTTTTTGTCTTCTTGTTTAACCCTTTCTCAGCGGTCCCAATGAGCTGTTCTGCTGCCGCTGCCCCTCAAGCCAATGGGCTCCGTGATGTCTCCAGAACCTTTCTGTAGTGGGAGCAGCTAATTTTGCCCCCCGGATTGCGTGGGTAGTGCTGGGATTGTTTTCCCCTGTGCATTCCTCGGCACTTCTCAGCCTGGACTTCCCTTTGCTGTTTTATGGCTCAGTGCCGGCCGTGTGCGCGCAGCTCCAACTGAGCGGCTCCGGCTGCCCTAGAGAGTTTGCAGAGGCGACACTTCAGCCCTGCAGCAACGGCCCACGGGAAGCTGGTGGGGGAGAGCTCGCGGGTCGGGTTGGTTCATCTGCTCCAGCCGTGCGAGTGGCGGGATCCAGGGTGGCCCGGGAAGCGCTCGCCCTGCCCACCCCAGGGTGTGGGTCACTGCTTTCCCCCCGCCCGGGGGTGGGCAGGGAGCTTTCTCACAGCTGCAGCACGAGTTATACCGAGTGTGCGCGTGTGTGGACGCAGCCCAGGGCTTTGCCGTCTGCTCACCGGGTTTGCTCCGCTCCCTCCTAGCTCCCCCCACCCCATTCCCAGCCCCGTCGCCTCTGGCACTCTTCTGGCCAGTGCTGGAGTTCAGGGCCTGCTGGGCTGTGCCTGGCCCTGGTGCCTGGCTTGGCCCCAGCCAGCGGAAGGCGCTGGGTGCAGGGATGTGGAATAAGCTGACCTTTTTCACAGCCACTTTCCTGGCCATCATAATAACACTTAGCACTTCTGGAGCACTTTGCATATTCAAGACACCTGCAGAGGGGAGCTAATTAATGACTCAGCACCCCACTCACAAGAGCCATCTCGCACCTCTCCCTAGGCCTCCACCAGCCTGTGCTGTCTGGGGTAGGGGAGCAAGAGGCTCCCCCTTGTCTGTCCCTCAGCCATGATGGCAGAGGGCCTGTTCCGGGGTCATCCTTCCCGCAGAGCTTTGCAGCAGCTGCCCCCACCCTAAGGTGCAGGGGTAACCAGTGGAGGTGCCAGCTCCCAGGGTGTCTGCTCTATCATGTGCCTTGGGGATGTTGTTTATGTGGGGCTAGGACCGGTGATCAGTGCCCAGGTCGCAGCCCCCAGCCTGGCCCTGCCTAAGTTCCTGGATCCTTGCTGGTGCCATGCTGCTGGGTGTGTGGCTGGCAGCCTATAGGCACGGCCCAGGGCCCTGGGGGCTGCTGTGAGCTGAGCTGAGCTGAGCTGATCCCTGAGTCTTTCCCAGTGAATTGTGGGCAAACCTCCCTCCCGGCATGTGGGGGTTGTGGGAAGGCAGTGGAGGACTAGCAGTACTACCTGGTTTTCACCTGAGTCTGCCTTGCAAAGCAGGGGAGCTGCCAGCCTCAGGGAAAGTGAGACCCAGGCTCTGCCCTCCCCAGCCAGGCCAGCTAAACTCAGGTGAGGGCATTGTGTGGGCTGGGCAGCGCGGCCCACTCTGCGGGTGCTGTGGGGCTGGAGCACCCATGGGGGAAAGTTATCCAGTTCTGGACAGCCACAGGCGACCAACCCCGCCTCCCCCGTCAACCTTGCCATGCAGGAAGCAATACTGCTCTTTGTTCCTTTCCTTAGACCTGTTGCTTGTCAATTTCCCTGGGCGACCCCTGGTTCTTTCCAGACTGATTCCTCTCTCCTCACCTGGCAGCGGTTCCAAACCTCCAGCCTTTTCGTTGCCCTTTTCTGAACGTTTTCCAATGCCAAGATTTCAGCTCTTTGAGATGAGGCGACCATATTCACACGCAGCACTCCAGGCAAACTTTTTATGTGGGGCCCCATTCTTTGTCCCAGCTATCGGCAGCTGTCCCCCTGCCCGGCACCCCGGCTAACGTAATCCAAACTGACGGAGATTCCAATTATGTTCATATAGAAAACCCCTTTTGGCACGTGTAAGACCATAAGGCTGTGGAATGGACAAACTTTATTAGTCGGTCTATACATGAGAACACGCAGACGTAAAACCGGTAATGTAGTTCACATTTTTGAATGAGGCGGATGGGCCTAACCCCAGGTGATGATTGTGTTTTGCTCCCATAGGAAATTTCACAACCCCCCAGGGCCCTCCCTGGCTTTGCGCACCTGATATAGAATCATAGAATCATAGAACACTAGGACTGGCAGTGCTCTCGAGGGCCATCGAGTCCAACCCCCTGCCCCAATGGCAGGACCAAGTACTGTCTAAACCATCCCTGATAGACATCTATCTAACCTGTTCTTAAATATCTCCAGCGATGGAGATTCCACAACCTCCCTTGGCAATTTATTCCACTCTTTGACCACCCTGACAGTTAGGAACTGTTTCCTAATGTCCAACCTAAACCTCCCTTGCTGCAGTTTAAGCCCGTTGCCGCTTGTTCTATCCTCAGAGGCCAAGAAGAACTAGTTCTCTCCTCCCTCCTTATGACTCCCTTTTAGATACCTGAAAACTGCTATCATGTCCCCCCTCAGTCTTCCCTTTTCCAAACTAAACAAGCCCAATTCTTTCAACCTTTCTTCATAGGTCACGTTCTCTAGACCTTTAATCATTCTTGTCGCTGTTTTCTGGACCCTCTCTAATTTCTCCACATCTTTCTTGAACTGCGGTGCCCAGAACTGGACACAATACTCCAGCTGAGGCCTAACCAGCGCAGAGTAGAGCGGGAGAATGACTTCTCGTGTCTTGTTCACAACACACCTGTTAATGCATCCCAGAATCATGTTTGCTTTTTTTGCAACAGCATCACACTGTTGACTCCTATTTAGCTTGTGGTCCACTCGAACCCCTAGATCCCTTTCCGCTGCAGTCATTCCAGTACAGCCTCTCCCCATTCTGTATGTGTGAAACTGATTGTTCCTTCCCAAGTGGAGCACTTTGCATTTGTCCTTATTAAACTTCATCCTGTTTACCTCAGCCCATTTCTCCAATTTATCCGGAGCATTTTGAATTATGACCCTCTCCTCCAAAGCAGTTGCAACCCCTTCCAGCTTGGTATCATCTGCAAACTTAATAAGCGTACTTTCTATGCCAAGATCTACATCATTGATGAAGATATTGAACAGAACCGGTCCTTATTAAGTTTGCAGATGATACCAACCTGGGAGGGGTTGCAACTACCTTGGAGGATAGGGTCATAATTCAGAATGATCTAGATAAATTAGAGAAATGGTCTGAAGTAAACAGGATGAAGTTTAATAAAGATAAATGTAAGGTGCTGCACTTAGGAAGGAATAATCTGTTTCACACATACAGAATGGGAAAAGACTGTCTAGGAAGGAGTACAGCAGAAAGGGACCTAGGGGTTCTAGTAGATCACAAGTTAAATATGAGTCAACAGTGTGATGCTGTTGCAAAAAAAGCAAACATGATTCTGGGATGCATTAGCAGGTGTGTTGTGAACAAGACACGAGAAATCATTCTACCGCTTTACTCTGCGCTGGTTAGACCTCAGCTGGAATATTGTGTCCAGTTCTGGGCACCCCAATTCAAGGAAGATGTGGAGAAATTAGAGAAGGTCCAGAGAAGAGCAACTAGAATGATAAAAGGTCTAGAGAACATGACTTATGAAGAAAGGCTGAAAGAATTGGGCTTGTTTAGCTTGGAAAAAAGAAGATTGAGGGGGGACATGATAGTGGTTTTCAGATATCTTAAAGGGTGTCATAAGGAGGAGGGAGAAAACTTGTTCTTCTTGGCCTCTGAGGAGAGAACAAGAGGCAATGGACTTAAACTGCAGCAAGGGAGGTTTAGGTTGGACATTAGGAAAAAGTTCCTAACTGTCAGGGTGGTCAAGTACTGGAATAAGTTGCCAAGGGAGGTTGTGGAATCTCCCTCGCTGGAGACATTTCAGAACAGATTAGATAGATGTCTATCAGGGATGGTGTAGATAGTGGTCGGTCCTGCCGTCGGGGCAGGGGACTGGACTCGATGGCCTCTCGAGGCCCCTTCCGGTCCTAGTGTTCTATGATTCTATGATTCTAACACAGACCCCTGCGGAACCCCACTTGTTCTACTTTTCCAACAGGATTGAGAACTATTAAGAACTACTTATCCAGCCAGTTATGCACCCACCTTATAATAGCCTCATCTAAATGGTATTTGCCTAGTTTTATATAGAGGCAACATGATCTTTTCTGTCATATTTTGCATCCCTTTCTTGACGATTCCCAACATTCTGTTGGCTTTTTTGCTGGCTGCTTTGCGCTGAGGGGGTGCTCTCAGCGAGCTCTCCACAATGACTCTAAGCCCTCTCTCTGGAGCAGTAACAGCTAATTTAGGTCCCCTGGTTAGAATAAGGTTCTGATGAAACCACGTTAGCACATGACTCATCAGACGTGCGTAAACGGCTGTCTATAGCGTGAGTCCAACCCGGGACGCTTTCGTCGTAGTCAAGGACAATACCGTATCTCCACGGGTTCACAGCATCGGTTGTGGGAAAGGAATATATATGTAGACCAGTTGGATTGGTGGCTTTCCCAGATAATTGGACCAACAACTGTTGGCCACGTGTGCTATGTTCACAAGTGAGCGAAGTGTAAGCACACCCCAGTCGGGGTCAACTGCATTTATTAGAATAAGATCCCATTGTTTTACACGTGTTGTGGAATGGCACAGGTGCCTAGGATGCTACAGGAGCCTGGTGAAAGGCAAATACGCTGGGAGCTGGGTCAGTTCCCCACCTAAGCTCAGAGGGCGGCCCAGCGGCCAGGGCAGGCAGCCAGGCTCATTGAGAATCATTCTGCAGTGAAAAGGTTAATCAGACACCTGCTGCTAGGTAGGGCCTCCTGTTTCTCCAGAAGAGGGTCCCCCTCAGGCAGAGGCGGGGAAGGAGATAAGGAGCGGACCAGGAAGACAGGCTGGAGGACGGCGGCTTGGGAAGAGCGAAGTGGGTCCCCCAGGTACGGGGGAAGGCACTAGAGGGAAGTGATGGGAAAAGTGACCCAGGGAAAGGCTGCTGTGTTTGGGGCAGGGGAAAAGCCCCATCAGCTGCCTCCCATCTAGGGTCCCTGGGCTGGAGCCCAGAGTAGTGGGTGGGCCTGGGCTCCCCCTGCCCCCCTTTCCCTGGAGAGTCTCCCCAGTGGGAGGACAGATGTGTTGGAACCTTCTAACCGAGTCTTGCTCCCTCCCTCCCCCTGTGGGACTTCTCCATGATGAGGATGGCTCAGTAAATGGGTCAGCAAGACCCAAGGCAGTGGAAGGGCCATGGCAAATCTCTAAGGCACGCACAGAAATCCACCAAGAAGTGCCGGCCCCCTACGTGGCCAACAAGGGACTTGTCACGGTGCAGTAGGGACTGCGCTTTCTTTTGCATTTACCAACATTGGCTTTCAGCTGCTGTTTTGCTGGCCGCTCATCCAGTTTCTGGAGATCCTCACGCAACACTGGCAGACCTGGGTTGGCAGCACCAGGAGTTAAACCTGCGAGCATCGAGGCTAGCGCCCTGTGACGACCACATGAGCTGAGGACCAGCTGGCTCTTGGGCGAGGCTGTAGAGCAGAGACTTCACTCACCCTAGTATGAGGTCTCAGTGCTACTGGATGCTACACGGGGAAGCCCTTTGCAGTTTGCTGTGGACTTTACTCTCAAACTCCAATGCCTTCAGAAGCAGCGTTGTGCTTACTTTGCTTCACTGGACATTTTGAGGATAAGCAACGGGAATATTTTTTGTCGGTTGGCGTAGGGGTGAGACAGTGAAATCAACATTCATGCATAAAAGGGAATCTTTCCCAGCCTGCTTAAAACTCACTAAAAGCTGCTCTAGTTAGACGGCTGCACCCCTATATAGACACACACGTAAGAATCATAGAATCATAAAGTACTAAGACTGGAAGGGACCTCGAGAGGCCATCGAGTCCGGCCCCCTGCCCTCATGGCAGGACCAAGTACTGTCTAGACCATCCCTGACAGACATCTATCTAACCTGTTCTTAAATATCTCCAGAGATGGAGATTCCACAACCTCCCTTGGCAATTTATTCCACTGTTTGACCACCCTGACAGTTAGGAACTTTTTCCTAATGTCCAACCTAAACCTCCCTTGCTGCAGTTTAAGCCCATTGCCTCTTGTTCTATCCTCAGAGGCCAAAAAGAACAAGTTTTCTCCCTCTTCCTTATGACTCCCTTTTAGATACCTGAAAACCACTATCATGTCTCCCCTCAATCTTCTCTTTTCCAAACTAAACAAGCCCAATTCTTTCAGCCTTTCTTCATAGGTCACATTCTCTAGACCTTTAATCATTCTTGTTGCTCTTTTCTGGACCCTCTCCAATTTCTCCACATCTTTTTTGAACTGCGGTGCCCAGAACTGGACAATACTCCAGCTGAGGCCCAACCAGCGCAGAGTAGAGCGGAAGAATGACTTCACGTGTCTTGTTCACAACACACCTGTTAATGCATCCCAGAATCATGTTTGCTTTTTTTGCAACAGCATCACACTGTTGACTCATATTTAGCTTGTGGTCCACTATAACCCCTAGATCCCTTTCTGCTGTAGTCGTTCCTAGACAGTCTCTCCCCACTCTGTATGTGTGAAACTGGTTGTTCCTTCCCAAGTGGAGCACTTTGCATTTGTCCTTATTAAACTTCATCCTGTTTACCTCAGACCATTTCTCCAGTTTATCCAGATCATTTTGAATTATGACCCTCTCCTCCAAAGCAGTTGCAACCCCTCCCAGCTTGGTATCATCTGCAAACTTAATCAGCGTACTTGCTATGCCAATATCTAAATTGAAGAACACAGTGAGGTAGCCGTGTCAGTCTGTATCGTCACAAACCAAAACGAGCAGTCCTGCAGCACCTGAAAGACTAACGATATTGTTGATCAGGCGACGAGCTTTTGTGGGATGGACCCACCTCTTCCGATCTGGAGATCCCTGATAACCGAAAGGAAGAGAATTTAAAAAATAAAAAAGATAGGAGGAAAACCCTGACAAATCAGCTAGATGGGTGGAAGGAAGGGAGTAGAAGAAACACCTCTGCAAGTGTCTATTGAGTGAATGGCTGTCTGCAGTCTCTGGAAATATCACATATCATAGGGACTCAGACTGGTTTCGCTCTTGATGGTGGAGGATGGTCCGTTGGTGAGGGTGTTATCAGGGGCCTGAACTCCCAGCTCGCCACAGCTTCCCTAGGGGACCTGGGGCAAATAATCTCTTTGTTCTTTAGTTCCATTCCTTGCAGAGTGCAGCTTGAGTTCTCAGCTACCATGGCGCTGGGCGACAGGATCATACTTAACGTAGCTGGGTGTGCAGTAATGCGCCACCAGCCAGGTTTCTGTGGACCGATGGGCGTCCACACATGAAGCTGCACCTGGTTAGACTACCCGTTAATTACCTTGGTGCAGTTTTGTGTGCAGGGCAGGCTGATGCTGCACTTCACCGTGTGCACAGGCGGCTTTGCTGCAGGTTAACGGAACCAGTGCAGGGCTGGGTGCAGCCAGCTCCTTAGAAACAAACCTCCAAGGGTTTCCAGCAGTGGAACGGTCTCTGTCTCAGGGGAGTGGGGGGGTGTTTTGTGTCCATCTGCAGCATGTGCTGGACGCCTCAGGAGGGACAGCCACAATGGCCAAGACGAGAGATTTTGGTAGCCAAAGATTGCTGGGGCTCTGAGACCATCATGGAGTTCTGCAAAGAGCAGCTTAGCCCAGATTCACCAGCCTGGTGAGGGGAAGCAGCCTCTTTGGCTAGCCTGGCAGAACCTACACCTATCCAGCCCCTTGGGTTTTGGCTGCGGTGCTGTCGGCTGTATTCATGCACTGTGCTGCATCCATCCCTGGTGAGCTCGGTGGAATTGCACCAGAGGCATTTGGCTAAAGGAATTTAGCTACTGGATGGGAGACCCAGTTAGCCACCTTTGCTGCCTGGTTGTTGATTCTGTGCAATGCATAAGAAGTGGCCTAGAGATCCACATTCATTTGTGTGCTACAGCCTGGCAAGCTGGCTGCAGTCCACATCCTGCAGAATGAGAAACTGCTGTCCAGCTGGGGGAGAGAACCCTTTGCTAATGGCTTGTGAACGGCTCTTGACTGTTCTTATTGCCTGCTAATATCAGCTCAAAGTAAATTGCCGAGCGTGTTGGTGGCAGGGAAACAACCCCTTGAATCCAGTTGTTATCGCAATTAACAACCAGTTTGGCTGCAGTTCAGGCTGTTAACCATCTAACAGTTAAGTGCTGGTAATGATTGATTCCTCGGCAATTGTGGCTGGGCTGGAAGAGCCAACCTGAGCTGTAAAAACCCATCAGCTAGGGCTTTGTGCAGGCAACTGGCTCAAAAATAAACACTGGAGCCTAGATCTCAGGCACTAACATCCTAGTAGGACCCTCGGGGTCAAGGAGGTCACCCTCCCCCACCTGCGTAAAGCACAAATCATCTAGGTGTGCTGGGGAAAGTTGTTCCGCCTCCACTGAATCATCAGCCCCCAGTTGGGAGCTGCCTCTCTTGGTATCAGCCCCTGCGCCAGAGGACATCGGTGCATTTCAGTGGGGCTGGCTGATGGAGATAGGTCCGACCTGGTGGTTTCTTTCAAGGCAGGAGAACCTACCAGGTGTAGTTTGTCCATTTCAGGTGAGCGTCCAGGAGTTCAGACATCTCTCCGGCTTGGACTTGCCAGGCTGGCTGGGAACTCCTGTGAGAAGCAGTTCTCTCGTACATTCCTTCCCCTCTCATGGGCCTGCCAACTCAGCGGGAGCTGGCTTGATGTCAGTATCATAAGAACGGCCAGACTGGGTCAGACCAAAGGTCCATCCAGCCCAGTAGCCTGTCTGCTGACAGTGGCCAGTGCCGGGTGCCCCAGAGGGAGTGAACAGAACAGGTAATGATGAAAGTGATCCCTCTCCTGGCATCCGTTTCCAGCCTCTGCCAACCAGAGGCCAGGGACACTCTTCCTATCCATCCTGGCTAACAGCCATTGCGGGACCAAACCTCCACGAATTTATCTCGCTCTTTTTTGAGCCCAGTTCACATCCTAGTCTTCACAACCTGCTCTGGCCGGCAGTTCCCCAGGCCGACCACGCGCCGTGTGAAGAACAACTTCCTTGGACTAGTTTTAAACCCGCTCATTTCTTTAGGTGACCATAGTTCCATCACGGCATTGCCACGTCGGGCACAGTGCAGAAGCATCAGCAGAAACAAAACTGAGAAGTGATCTAAACCTAACAGGCTGGCCTTCAAATCTCAGGCGAGGTTCAGGGCTAGAGGATCAGGCGGCGTCTAGTTTGAGGCTTATGGTCAGTTCTTAATTTTGTTCAGACTCGGTTGCCGCCCCTCCTACCCTTCCCACGCACCTTGGTGGCTGTAGCATCTGGTACTGTATTGCGTAGTTCAGGCCAACTGCTGGGGCCTGACTTCAAGGGCTTTGCTTGGACGTCTTTCTTCTGATCAAAGTTGCTGATTCAAGCTGGAACACGTAGAGGGAGGTGGCGGACAAGCACCTGCGTGGACATACTTTGTAAATACCGAGGACACACACTCTGGAGGCGGAACAGTCTTGACTTTATGAACTACATGCCCAGGATGTGCTCAGTGGCCGCCTGGGGGCACAGACATAGGTAAGGCTGCCCAAGTGACTTAGGCACAGGTCAGTCCAAGAACTAGATCAATGATCAGCCAGGGCTTTTATTTTGTGACCCTCTCGTGTCTGATAGGGTCCTCTCAGATTCATGGCCTTGTATCTGTCCGGCCCCCTCACAGACTGTGTATATCGTTAAGGTAGATTAGGCATTCCCAGCACACAATATAAATAAGTGAGGCATGTTTATTATATCAGAGGGGGAGCCAAGTTTGTCCGCACCGTCAAAAACAGCAAGAGGTCCTGTGGCACCTTATAGATTTTTTGGAGCACAAGCTTTGGTGGGCACAGACCCGCTTCGTCATCTGATGAAGTGGGTCTTTGTCCACCAAAGTTTGTGCTCCAAAATATCTGCTGGTTTATAAGGTGCCACAGGCCTTCTTGCTATGTTCATTGTATGCAGCTAATAACAGTAACTGCCTCTCCCCTCCAAGGATCACTAAACATTACGCCTTGCCAGCCCCATGCGAAGGTGTTAGGTAGGTCAGTATTTTTCATTCCATTGTACAGGTTGGGAAACTGAGGCACAGCACGGGGTAGCGACTTGGCCAGGGTCACCAGACGAGCCAAGAATTAGAACCCCACTCTACGGACTCACAGTCCTAGGAGCATCTGACGAAGCAGGTCTTTGCCCACGGAAGCTGATGCACCAAAATATCTTAGTCTATAAGGTGCCACAGGACTTCCTGTTGCAGTCCTAGAAGCTAATCTCTTGTCTCCCCTGCTCACTAAATTAACTCCTTGAATTGCATACGAAAGCTGTGATACTGCCCAGTGCACTTTCAACATTTCCCTTTCCCGCTGCCAGCCAAACGCACCCCTGCAGGAGGCGGTGAGTGTTGCTTTTCGGGTTGTGCTGGCATCGGTTCCTCGTGGGGTGGTATTGGCTTGCGATAGGAATGGGGAGGGCCAGCTACGAACAGCCCAGGCTGATTTGGTTGTAGGCTTGAGAGGGGCTTTTTCTAGACATTTAAAACGTTCGTCAGACTCCTGGCTTTCAGCAGCCACGACAGCTGACCAAACCCCTTAGCAGGCAGCTCAGCGGGAGACGCACATACAAACTTTCCAGAGCATTCTTCTGGAGCTGTCATGCCATTGCTAGTCATTATTTGCATTACAGGGATAAGTGGGGCTCTGCTGTGCCTGGCATGCAGCTCACAGCCCCAACGGCCGTGTGAGGAAAAAACAAATAGTATTACCCCGAGTTCCATATGGGGAAACTGAGGCATGGAATGACTAAGTGACCAGTGCCTTTTCCACAAGGTCGTCCTCCAAGCCTACATGGTGCCAGCTCAACCAGCAGGCGGTGGCGTCTCTGCAGCACCCTCAATTCCATGCGCTGGCTAGAGAGGGCAGTTTGGGGTGCGTCTCTCTCTCCCCCACAGGCTTGAGCAGGCTGCCTGCTTGTCGTGGGACGGTCTGGGCTCTGCTGCTGGGGTGATGCGTGTGGTTTAAGCCCTGGGACAGAGGACTGGCTGGTTCTTTACGTGCGTTTCTGCAGTTCACAATCTTTGGGTCTCTTGTCAATTGCCGTTTGCCTCAGATGTGACCCAAGGTGGGGCCAAATGGCAGGGCCTGCCCCCCCCACCCCCCGGACAACGACACCAGCGTATGGCAAGATGACAAGTCAAAGGGCCGCCTCTGAGCAGCTGTAATGCCCCATGTGAAAGAAGGCCCTCTGATGCCCGAGAAAGGGGCCCCATGGGAAGTTGTAGCAGTAGCACCATAGTGGTTGAATTATGCTGGCATTATCCTATGGGTCTAACCTAAAATCCAGCCTGTGCGGAGAAGCCCCTGGAGCCCAAAGAGGCCAGGAGCAGGGCAAGAGGAGGCTGCGCTGCATTAAGATAACAAAAAAACTTGCCGGGAGCTGGTTAAGGAAACGGGCTGGCATTGAAGTGATATCATCTGATTAAAAAACCAGGCGGCCTCAGCTGTGAGACAGGCCTTGCTGCGGGGGTGGGGGGGGGTAAGCGAAAAATAGCCTCTGAGCTGTACATGGAGCAAAGGGTGTAACTGTAAATCCAATCCCCCTCGGGTGGAACTGAACCCCGCCTTCTGGTTTTGATTCTGGCTCAGACCCCAAACGAACCCTGTTTCCATAAACTCTGGGGGGGTGATGGGTGATGGAAAGCCATAAATGGGAACTGGCCCACGCAGCTTTTCTTCCAATGGTTAATAATTACTCTCACAGTTAAAAATCTGCATCTTTTGGGGGGTTTGAATTTGTTCTAGCTTCAGATGCCCACGATGGAATCTTGTTACGCCGTTTGCTGCTCGAGTCAAGAGCCGTCTCAAATGGGTGAGCATCTGTCTCTTGCTCTGTGGCAGGCAGTGGGGCCAACCAACTTCCAGGGCCCTGGGCAAGGGGAGGGGGCGGCTCTGCACCCCAGAAGGGGCGGGGCCTCGGGTGGAATGTGGGGCTGGATCTAGCCTCCCGCAGGCAGCCCTCAGCACCGCCCAGAGCATGCTGTGCGGGGCTCCGGTGGTGATGGACGTGGCTTTTGAACTGCTGGGCTCTGGGACAGTTGCCCCCTTTGCCCTCCACATCGGCTGGGCTGATGGCAAGTTTTCCAGACTTTCATTTGTTCTCGTAGCTCTCTTCTAAAACACTTTTTTCAATTTGCCAACTTTGGTTTTGCAGTGAGGACCCCAGAACTGGACACAGCATCCACTAATGGTCACAGAGCTGAGTGTCAAGGGTCGGAGAGGTAGCCGTATTAGTCTGCAGCTGCAAAAACAACGAGAAGTTATGTGGTACTTTACAGACTAACAGATTTATCGGAGCATTAGGTCGGTGGGCACAGACCCTCTTCGTCGCACGCATCTGACAAAGTGCGCCTTTGCCCACGACAGCTTATGTTTCGATCAATCTGTTAGTCTACAAGGTGCCACAGGACTTTGTTGTTTTCATTAAATCTGAGTGTGTGGCTGTAGTTCTCGGTCAGCTGGGCTTGTTGCAAAAGAAAATAATTTTGAGGGACAAGGGCTTCCATGTGGCATGGAGGTTCTGCATCCGAGACAGAGCTGCCTCCTGTGTCAAGCAAAGAATATTGAGAATATTACCTAGAAAATCTGAAACATGATGGTAAAACAATGGGACGTTACCAGCCTAATGACGGTGGACCTCATCCGGAAACTCCCAGTGGTCTAGATTCTGGACAGAGCTGATAATTGTCCATTAAAATGTTTGGTTTCTAAAGACCAGGGCCTGATTTTGCTCTGTCACAGTGGTGTAAATCCACAGCAACTTCTTTGGCTTCAGTGGAGTCAGTCTGACTTTATCCCGGTTTAACTGAAAGCAGAACGTGGCCCAGCATATAAAGGCCCAGTTTCAAGTGAGTTGCAAGCAATAGTTGGAAGGTTTTCCCACCCGAAAGCAGGACACATGCATGGTAGAGTCAAGGGCTTCAGAAGCAGGAGCCCTGCCTAGAGCAGAACTCTTTTATCTCTAAGGCCTGCTCAGCTCGCAGGGACTGGCTGCGCAGTGGCTTCGCCTTCTAGCCCGTAGCCGCCCTTCGGCGTCTGTGTCTGCTATGTGTTTATACAGTGCCCAGCACAATGTGGACAGACCTGACTCTGGCCTTCTGATGCCACCATGATAGAAACGTCAAAGGATAACAGAGTCGCTGTCATAGTAACCCTGACTACCTGATGCAGAGCGACACTGGCGAGGTGCAAAGAGGGAGGCTGCGGGCGGAAACTGGGGGCTGCCACGCCACCAGGCCCTGCAGACTCGCTTCCTGGAGCACAGAGAAGTGTCCACACTTCACCCCCACTCAGGCAGATCATTGCTGGGAGCTGACGCATTCAGCACCTCTCTCCCCCAACAGAGTCACCATTTCACCTTGCACTTGAGGGATTACCGCTGCCTGATGGCTGCTTCCGGAAAAGCGGCCGCTTGTGTTCCAGCCAAGTTCTCCTCAGCCGCCGGTAAGAAAAAAGACTTTCACCACTGCAAACCTGAACGTAGGAACACGGGTGGCTGTGGGCTCTTGAACACCCGCAGCAGTGATGGGAGAATTAAATAGAATACCACTTTTAGTACTGATTCAGGCTCTCTGCAAATCACCAATAGGCTGGCTTAGAAATAATAAATCGGGGGATTATTTTATTTCTGTTTTTTAACCGTTTCCATTTTAACACTTACCACTGAGAGAGAAGGTGAGAAACTCACAAACATGCTGGAGAGTTTTCCCCTAATCACATGATTTCAGGAGCCAGTGTCTTTAGAAAACTCACAATGAAATGGTGATATTTGCTGCCACTGCATTTGTTTTGCATAGGCATCCCAGGAGTCACCCATTCTGATGACAGATGAGCAAACAGAGGCAACCAGGGAAGGTGACAGAGCTAGAGATGGACAAACCGCAAACTTCACTGGGGTCTAGCTGGAATCAGATAAGCAGTTGAAAGATTCACAGCTGACTTGGGCTCCATGTGGTGAGGGGAGGGGGGAGGACCATAAGGAGTTTTGGTGAAGTACGTTCCACTTTGAATGAGCAGCCCTGGAGACAGAAAGAAAACCCAGAACTAAAATTTCACAGTGAAGCACTTGGGGGTTTTAAAATCTCCTGGTACCTCAGGTTCCCAGTGGTGAAAAACTTGCAGCCTTAGCAGTGGGCTCTTCGGAGGAGTCTCACCCTGGGAAATGACGGATGAAGCCAAAACACCAGGACATGAATAAGCCATTCCAGGGCTATTCGCTCAGGTAGTGCAGCCTGCCTGTTAACTGCCAACCCATTCCCTCTCCGAGGTGGTGAATGACACAATCTCTCTTTAGATCCTGATGCAGCTGTTCTGGTATAAATAGATTACTTCACTGGCTGAAGAGGAGTTACTTTGGGTTGCACTGGTATGAGTGAGATCAGAATCTACCCTAAGATCTGTAAGGAGCTCCAGGGCCCTTCCAGCTGGGAGATGCTAAATAGCTCTAAACTGTTAACATTATTACTTGTCTTGTACTGTGAAAATCTCTAGTTGCATTAGCTTATTCTGGAGGAGTCAGTCCTCAGGAACTGTCTCTCACATTGCAACAGTAAAGCCAGTCTGCTCATGTCAAAGACCTGAGGGCCCAATCCATGGAAGTTGGTGTGAATCCTAACTAAACATGGTACTCAAAGGGACTAATTACCATGCGACTCTTTAATATACCTCAGCTTTAGTCTACAAAATGGCCAGAGAGATCTGGCCTGATAGCAGAGGATCAGAACTCTGGGCTCTGCTGGAATCCAGAGGCCTGAATGAGGCGAACCACATTCCCACCACAGCAGGGAGAAAGGTTGTCTTCTTGAGGTTCTCGAGTTTCCATTTGAATCCCAAACCCTGCTGAGAATGATCCTCCCAGAAACCAGCTCACCCCGTGTAAATCCAGTCGCTCCCTGCTGCAGGAGTCCTGAGATGGCCAATTAACAAAGGTAAATCTGCTGAGGAAAGGTGTTTAATTTTCCTCTTCACCATGGTCTCTTGCTTGTGAAACCATTGGTGCAGTCACAATCTCCACAGTGACTGTGCCTGGAAGAAAGGTCAGAAAGAAGTTGCAGTATGGTAAAAGCACAGAACTGAGACCCAGAACGTGCCTGGCCAGCACATGATTATTCCTGAAAGTATTTTCTCTTGGGCTTAATCTGGTCTACTCAAGCATGAGATCTTGCAGTTCTCTAGTAGACTGTGCTGTTGTCACTATTGGTTCTGTAGTATTTAGCCTACGTTTTCCCTTGCCCAGTTTCAGCTGATCATTTCTAGTTATATACACCCTTATGTCCCCCTAATCAACCTCACTCGTTCTTTGGGGCTCTCACACCTGAAACACTCATTAACAGCTACACCCGCTCCTCCCTCCCACCTGAATCAGTCCGTGTCCACCTGTGTGTTCGGGCCTTTCTGTCTTTCCTTGTGAGTCACTTGACCAGAGGCTGGTACAGTCCCTGGGCAGCAGGATCCCCTCTGAGTCCTGGCAGAGGTTGTGAAGGAATTGTGAGGTGCCTATCTTCTCCCAACCCAAGCAGCCTTTTTTGGGCCCTCCTATCTATTACACACGGGTGACCTTCACTGAAGCAAGAAGAGTGAAATGGACCTCTTCATGTGCTGGGGTAGTTGAAGATTTTTATTCCTCATTCTCAAGGACACCAGGGAGGGAGAACCAGCTTTTAAAGGGACATTATAGGTTCAAAGTTGAATTTAAACCTGCAAGTTGTGAGGACCTCTGAGGGCGATGTGTGCTAGGGAATCTGAGCAGTGGATTTGGGAATATTTCTGTGGCTCTGGCACAGGCACGGGCTGGCCAGGTGACCTGGGGAAAATCAACTACCAGGCTTGTGCCTCCAGTTTCCCGTCTGTAAGATTAGGGGCATGATACCGAATCACTTCACAGGAAGGAATTCTGAGGCTTAATTCACAAGTTTCCAACGACCTTTGAAAACATCAGACGAAAAGGGGCTGTTACTGTTATTTATTATTTTTCACCCTCTGAGGAACCACCTGGGGGTTACAGACATTTTAAAAACCAGTCTGCCAAAGCCTCTGAGAAAAGCAGAGAACAAAACAAGGACATAGCTGCAGTTTGCTGGTGGACCCATCGGTATTTCGAGCTCTGCACCAGCAGAGGGAGCGCAAGCTCATTCGCAATCCCTCACCCCAGAGATGTGCTGATATCCAGCTGGTGACAAACCAGGAAGCAAAGGAAGCAGAGCTCCCGTTGAGGCCACCTGTAGAAGTTGGGAACCCTGTTACCCAGCCATCTGCTCACAAGCCCACTCAGCATATTGAACCTATGGCTGTAGTGTATCCCAGAGAGCACTCAGGAATGGAATCTGACACGTCGCTGGGAGGAGGTCCTGTCTGTGGCTCAAAGACCAGCCATGAAAGGGCGATGGCTGGAGAGTGGAGCTCCGCAGAGGATGTATTTATCGCTTGGTAAACGAGTTCTGCCTTGAAAAATGTAGCGAAGTCTTGACATGCTGGATAAAATGAAATGCCATCTGCTTTCTTCAAGCAGCAATCGGTCCCCTGTGGACCTGCATTACTGGGACATTTGTCGATGTCCTCCTCCCTTTGGGAGCACATACGCAATACTCACCAAAACAGAGCTACCCAGCTGCCAAATCTTCATCTTTTCTCCCTGCACAGAATCACCAAATCCTGGGGCTGGAAGGAACCTCAGGAGGTCATGTAGTCCAGCCCCCTGCTTCAAGCAGGATCAACCCCTTGGCACTCGTCCTTCACTGTAAAGCGCAGTTGAGCACTAGCTGTTTCTCATTTGAGAGATGAAATCGGACAAAGTCCCAGCTCACCTCAGTACACAGGACAGTGGTCAGATGGCAATTTTTGGTTGTTGCTATAGATGGGGCACTGTGAGTCTTATTCAGTGCCTCCTGAGGCCAACAAGAGTCTTCTACTGACTTCAGTGGGCTTCTGATTGGGTCCTGTCCTGTGCATGGGGTACTCGGCTAGCCTGGAGGAGCAGGAATTTCACTAAACACACTGTCTCAGAGTTTATAGTCAAGAAGCTTTGTCTGCTGGTAACAAGACAGGAAGCATGGCAGAAATTTCCATGAAGGACACACTGCAGACTCAGTCCTGCACATTCTCACCTTGCAATTTGTCCCATTGCCACCAAGGGCTACTGACCTGAATAGTGACCACTTCTGGGAACCAGGGTTGCGGGACTGGCCAACTGGGAGTTTAGCTGCTGACTGAAGGCTTGCACCAAAGACCATTGAAGTCGATGGAAAGACACCCAGTGAGTCAAATGGGTTTCTGCTCAGACCTATACAGAACCTGTAATTTAAAACTCTGTATTGCATGCTGACAGGTATCAGAGGGTTAGTCTGTATCCACAAAACCAATGAGAAGCCCTGTGGCACCTAATGGACTAACAGATTCTTTTGAAGCGTAAGGTTTCATGGGCAGAGACTCACTTTATCAGATGCATTTGATGAAACAGGAAAACTCATGCTCCAAAAATCTGTTGGTCTATAACGTGCCACAGGACTTCTTGGAGTTGACTTGGTGGGGGTTGATCCTGCTTAAAGCAAGGGGCTGGACTAGATAACCTCCTGAGGTCCCTTCCAGCCCTGTGATTCTGTGTTTTTATTTAAAACTGCATAACAAAATGAGCAGCTAAGAATCAAGGAACAGGACAGCCTGACGCTCAGGCTATGCTCTGTGCTAAGCAGCAGACGGGCAATTTCCAAACCAACTTTTGAAGGAAAGGTTAAATTTCTCCAAGATAAGGAGAGCTAGAGAGAGCTGGAATGCATCACTGCCCATCCCCATGATAGCAGCTGTTGTGCTGGAAACCTAATGCTGCTGAAAGAGGTAAAGGCTGGCTGATGGGCGATATCGGTGACATACCTCTGAAATGAGCATGCTCCTGGAGTGAGACTGCGGACTGGTGTTACTCAATGAATAGAGGCCACTCCAAGGGAGTTTTTCCTTGAATAGAATGGGGTCACGGAGCCGCTTTGGGGAACAATGGTTGCCACCGGCTAGCTGAATTTCTTACAATCACACACCATACCCCCTGATCAAATAGCTCCTTTGTTAGCCTGATATAAAAACATGTCATACAATGATGATCTGGAAGAATGACATGAGCTTGCCTTTCAAAGAGATCAGAGGGCTTGTTGTGCACAAAAAGAGCCCCCATCACAGTCAAAGGGAAAAACGGAGACTCCCAGGGGTGAATGGAAACAAACAGCAATAACAACAACAACAGAGCAGGCAGCGAGTTGGAAACCCGGGTCAGGTTTGTTTCACAGCCTCCGATGGCTGCAGCGGCACAGCACGATCTCATGGGGGCTCTTTCGGTATTAACAGGGTTGTCATATTGTGCTGCCATTGGGATTCCATTGTCAATCTGCACTGGGACAGAAGAAATTGCTAGATGGGAAAAGGTCACTTGGCCCAGCAAACCCACCCCTCACCCCAAAGCAGTCCAGTGCCATCTCCCACTGTATCCTGCTCTCCTCTGTCTTCCTGACAATGTTGTGCTGCTGCCTATATGGTAAGTCCATCCTTCTGGGTGCTGCGGAGTCGTAGCTAGATTTTTTTGGGGAAGGGGCTTCTCCCCTGGCAGTCTTCCAACCGGTAGAGGAAAGCAGCTTCTCTGCACAGACCTTGCAGGCAGAGCATTCCAGTGGTGTCTAGCTGGACAGTCTCACCTACGGTTCCGCATGCATTATGGACCATAGTGTGCAAGCCAGCAGAGCTTTGAAGGCCTGAAGAGAGAGGGCTGGAATTTCCAGATGGGCTGGGGTCAGATTTTCAGGCCAGCTCAGTGCAGCAGTAGCGCATCAGATGCCGAGTACACAGGGAAACCCAGTTCCACTTGTGAGTGTTGCACATTTGAAAAATTGGCCAATGGGCAGCAGAAAACTCAGTCCTGGGGCTTTGCTTCTGATTTTTCTATCTTCTGCCATTTTTAAAAAACAACTTAGGAAATTCCACACACTGAGTTAAAAGCTCATGAGGTGTGTTTGGTTAAGCTCTGCTGGCAGGAAATGCTAAGGTTACAGTTGCATTCTGCTTTCTTGCGTGTACGCATTCTGATCACATGCGATTTCTCCGTCTCGACAAGATAGTCTCATGCCAGTTTTCTACAGCCTTATATAACATCTTGCACTGTTCTGTGTACAGGCAGTAAAGCCTCATAAACTCACAGCAGACCGTGTTGACAGAATATACTGTATATAAATGCATAGAAGAAATATTTGCTGGCATATATAAGCCACCTAAATTACTGCTAAATTATCTTGGTAGTTAAAGGCCTTGGCTTTTTCCTTCCCCCTGGAAGTCTGCTGTGCTGGGCTGTCATAGGGCGAGTGTCCCTTTAAGGGAAGTCAGGACCTAGCCTGACCATGATGGCTCTCTGAAGACCTACCTGGCAGTAATTGATTCCCCCAGGTGCTTGTTCTGTGGAAGGGTGACCGCACCCTATCAAATGATTGTCTGTGCTTCGTCATGGGCGGTGTTCCCAGGCGGAACGTGCCTGTGAGGGGAGGAGGCTTGGAGGGAGACAGCAACCCCAGAGAAGTGTTCTGAGGGAAGGAAGTGGCAGGGCCCCAAAGAGAGAGTGCAGAAGTTGCCTGAGGAGAAGGACCTTGGAGGGGTAGGGCTGTTCCCCAAGGAAAGGGAGCAGGAAGAGCCTGAAAGCCCTGGCTTTAGATGAGGATCTCCACCTAGCTTACATCTACACTGCGAGAGACATTCGAATGTAAGGCAGTTAGCTTGACTGTACCAAGTGACTGTCTTCACTGTAAATCCATTAGCTCGATTTAGAGAGTGCTACTATCGATAGTATAACATTGCCGGAACGGGGCGAGCGCAGCATCAAGTTCGAGTTTAACAGTTGGAACCAAGGCCAGTGCGGAAGCGCCGTCTTTGACTCGAATTCATTAGCCTCCAGAGTCCGACTGGCGCTGCTGCACCCGGCTCCCGGCTGCCTGCCTCTCAGAAACCGGAAAACTGACCAGTGCAGCAGCCCTGGTCAGCTTCCCAGTGCCTGCAAGTGTCTGGGAGCTGGGAAATTGACAGAGCTGCTGTATCCAGCTCCCGGATCCCCGACATTTACAGGAGCCGGGAAACTGACCAGTGCAGCACCTGGCTCGCTGCTGCTCCTGACTCCTGGCTCCCCTCAGCCAGGCACAGCTGTGCTGGTCAGTTTCCCGGCTCCCTCAAGCTGTGGGGAGCCGGGAACCAGACAGCAGGGTGAGCGTTGCCAGTGGTGGGGGTGCAGCAGGACCCAGGGAAGGGTGCACAATGTGGGGCTGAGAGAACTGTGGGATAGGTTCCCACAATGCACTGCTGCAACAGTCGATGTTTGGCTGCTCTGGTGTGCCAGCACTAACTCGACTTTGTGGGACGTGGGGATACTCAAAATCGAACTGATAAACCCCAGTGTTATGAAATTGAATTTATCTCGTACTGTAGCCGTAGTCCTAGCGTGCCCATGGCTAAAGGATCAAGAAGTTAGTTGAATTGGCTCTGAGAGACTAGATTGCCCAAGAGTGGCTTGAACTAGGACTTGCCTTTGTGTATGTTACCCACTGTTGCTTATAAATCGGTCCCTCCAAGGGGGGTGCTTGTTAATGGACAGTAGGCTGGTTTTGAACTTGTCTGTATGAAGATGAGGGAGCGCTTGGGCAGGGCTTGCCAGCAGCACCACGTCTGAGTGCTAGAAGACCCACTACCAGAGGTGGTGCAGCTGGAAGTGCAAAACTAGCTACACAATCAACCTTCTCCAGTCTTGAAAGGTGTCTCAGCAAGGCTGTGCCGTGGGTTCAGAGCAAACAGTTCCTGGGCCAAACTGTTCAGCCATGCAACAGCCAGAGAACTTGGTTAAATGTGAAAGTGTTTAAAGTTTTGGCAAGAAATCTGTTGTCAGTAGGAAGTGTCTGAAGTTCAATAAAAATGAAAAAGCAGTCAAGTAGCACTTTAAAGACTAACAAAATACTTTATTACGTGAGCTTTTGTGGGACAGACCCACTTCTTCAGACCGTAGCCATACCAGAACAGACTCAATATTTAAGGCACAGAGAACCAAAAACAGTAATCAAGGTGGACAAATCAGAAAAAAAATTAACAAGGTGAGCAAATCAGAGAGTAGAGGGGCGGGAGTCAAGAATTAGATTAAGCCAAGTATGCAGACGAGCCCCTATAGTGACTCAGAAAATTCCCATCCCAGTTCAAACCACGTGTTAATGTGTCGAATTTGAATATAAAGGAGAGTTCAGCAGCCTCTCTTTCAAGAGTGTTGTGAAAATTCCTCTTCAGTAACACGCAGACTCTTCAGTCATTAACAGAATGGCCCACTCCATTAAAATGCCGGCTAACAGGTTTATGGATCAGGAGTGTTTTTACGTCTGTTTTGTGCCCATTAACTCTTTGTCTAAGAGAGTTTGAAGTCTATCCAATATACAAAGCATCTGGGCATTGTTGGCCCTATGGCTATGGCCTGAAGAAGTGGGTCTGTCCCACGGAAGCTCACCAAATAAATTATTTTGCTAGTCTTTAAAGTGCTACTTTGCTTTTCCGTTTTGATAGTGTATAGACTAGCAGGGCTCCCTCTCTGTTACTATTTGATAAAAATGGGTTGGCTTACTTAATACCATGGGACCACACAGCCAGAGCTTCTATCACAGTGAACAAGCACAAGAGCCAGAGTAACTGTTGCATGAGCAAACACTAGAGCCTAAAGCTAGACCTGCAGGCCATATTTAGGCACCTAAATAAGGGGCCCAGTTCCACAAGTGTTGCACACTCCCTTGCACACCCCATTTTCAGCTGGGTGCTCAGCAATTTAAAAAATTGGACCATTTCTTTGTCTAGAAATGATACTCCAGCGTGGCTATGGGTTGTATTGGGGCGGTACTTAACACCCCAGTGTAGCGCTCTGTGATTGTGCAACACTAGCCTGTGATTTGCACTTGCTTCCTTTCAGTTTTGGGTGGGTTTTATGGTAATGGTTTGGGCTTATTGAGTTCTAAATGGCTTCAACCTGCTTCCTTGGGAAACACCTCTCTCCCTGAGCTGTGCTGTGAGTTGTGATCAGTGGAGGATCTTCACCTGGAGCTTGGTAGGTCTGCAAAAGCAGCAGCTGCTGGTGTGGGATTATCTCTGAGGCCTTCTGAACGGGGTAGCTCTGCCGCCACCTTGGCCAAAGCAGCTGCTAACTTTCAGGGCTTGCTGCAAAGCCCATCTCTGGACCAGGGCTTTTGTGGGGAATGAGAACGATCTGGCGATAAGTATCAGAAAGGTGGCCATGTTAGTCTGTATCTTCAAAAACAACAAGAAGTCCTGTGGTACCTTATAGACTTATGGAACTATTGGTCCATAAACTTTCATGGGCAAAGACCCGCTTCATCAGATGCATGTGCTGAAGTGGGTCTTTGCCCACAAATGCTTATGCTCCAAAATTTCTGTTAGTCTATAAGGTGCCACAGGACTTCTTGTTGTTTTTGATCTGGAGATGGTACTGCAATTTTAACTTTCAAACTGTATTGTTCTGTGGGTTTAGCTAGTCATTTATGTTCGCTGGTTAGGCTTGCTTGCTGGGTTTATATTCTTAAAGCAGCAGCAGAGATACCCAGGGCTGGGGATAAGCACCTTTACTATTTGTTTCTAAATCAAAAGAAATATATGTATGTATATAAAATCCACTGTCTTGTTGTATTAGGGCTAGAATAATATCTCAGTGCTGTGCACACACACCCATATCTATGGCTCAGATCCTCACCTGGTGTCAAGCGGCATGGCTCTGTTCTATTGACTGCAATGGAGCTATGTGAATTTACACGTGCTGCAGAGCTTTGCCTGCAAATCTATACTCCATTTTAAAAGAAAAAATAAAAATTGCACATTTAAGTACTCAGAAGAATCAGGATCACCAAGGTACAGTTGCACATGCAACCTTAACGCTGTTCTGTTGTGGCTATGCAGTATGATATAACCCTTATTTATGTCATCACATATTTATTTCCGCAGGACCTAGCCTTATTTAGTATACCAGGTAGACCGTGCTTAACCAGGCTTGTTCAAACTTCCAAAACCTTATTTTATTCCTGTTCTTACAGTGTATTCATAACTGTGACAATTGCATGGAGCCTGGAAAATTTCACATGGAAAAAGTTGGAAGCAATTGCAAAACAGACCTTAGAATGGAAGCATTTGGAGTTCACAATAGTAAGTGTATTTCTCAGGACATATAGCTATACACATCAGACACTGATGTTTGTGTGTATTTCTATTCAAACTTGTCTCAGTGACAATAACATACTGAAGGCTGACAGAGTGTTTTAATATTAGTACAAAAGAATGTATTTCTCTGGGTGATGTGACCATTAGAAATATCTACAATGAATACATGAAAATCGATCAAAGATTTTGCAGATTGTTACCCCTGTTCACTGGGCATTTCAAAATGATGTGGAACCTGAATCCCATGAAAAGGACACTGTGTTTTTAGAAAAACCAGAAACTGCTGGTCACTTGATTGCTCTGGGGATGTAACTAAACTGGGTTTTTTTTAAGGCACAGGGCACAATCTAAGAGAAACAAAAAAAGACATGAGGGAGGGAGAGTGTGAGAGAGCTGAATTGATTTCAGTCTGTTCAGGTCTAGCTGGAAAACACAATGCAATGAAATGGCCCCTTAGTCGGCAAGCTGTTTTTCGTCGGTTTTTCCCAGGGTTTGAAGTGGAGAGGGAGGGATGGTATTAGAAAAAGCGAGCGAGACAGAGAGACAAGGCAGTACGAAAAGCAGGGAGATGAGAAACATAGCTTGGAAGGGTGCAGAATAGTTCGTTTCTTCTGGGGAGTGGAAAACTTTGAAGTCGGTGTCTCTGATTTTGCAGAGGGAGTGTCAGGTTAAGGCTCAAAAGCCCTGCTGTTTGAATCCTGGCTCTGCTTGTGCTTAGCAAAACTGCCTGTGCACACACCTGCATGCACAAACACCTGTGGACAAATCCATGGGATGAATGGCTCTTGCACATTAGCGGTCCTTAACTTGCACGCACAAGTGTTTGACTAAGCCAGCTATGTGTGCAGGTGATAGTGCTGGGAAGTCCTGGTGGCAATCGCATGTACGCCAGCAGAGACTATGATGTGGCCTTAAGGAAAAGTTGTATTTTTGTTTTTCCTTTTAAAAGTACTTTTGTCTCTGTGGCACTAGACAAATGACTCAAGGCTCTCGACCTCTCTGTGAAGTGGGTAAATCTTGTTATATTCCACAGACCAGCAAAGTGAGGCAGAGAAAGCCATGCGACTACTGTGCTACTCAAACCGGTGTCGGGGCTCAGAACAGAAACTGGAAACCAGACTCCTGTTTTCCCTCAGTAACCATTGGGCAATGTGTGCTCTGGATTCTGAGGCATTTTGCACTGGATGTTTGTGACCAGCTGCATTTTTATGTAACTCAAATAATCCAGAGAAACTATCACAATGAGTCCATTGCAATCATAGCGCAAAGCTAAAAGTAGAGGACCAAGTTTATTGCTGACGTAGCCTGACTTCATTAGGATTGTTCCAGGGGAAATTGGCCCAAAGGTTTTTTTCATCTAGTTCCGTATTCCAAATATCAGAAGGCTTTTGCACTCACGGTGGAGCTCGGAGAGCTCTGTGTCTACTGGGTGGCACAGCTGATCTCGCTGGCAGGATCATCCAAATGTTGCATTCACGCTCTTCACGTGCAGGCAAACAAGAAAACAGATCTAAGTGTTACGCGGTCAGTCACGGTAGTGTAAATGTTACTCAAAGCATTCCTGAGCCATATAACTTTATGTTTTGGCAGAACCACACGCATGCTCACACAGGGTAGTGCGGAGATGCTGGAGAAAGATAGACGCGGAATCAGCTTGCTTCAAGTTGACAGATCGTCTTTATCAGATGGAGAGGTTTTGACTTGAGACTCTGAGATGTTGGCATTTTCCTTCCCGATTCTTGTTCCTATTTAAAGAGATTAATTCAAAGTGAAAGGCCTTTTTTCGTGGCAGGTGGGCTGGAAAAGGGGGTTTAATTGCTCTTTATTCCTGGATTTATAATCCGACACGCTGTACACACGTTTGTCAGAGAACTGCATGAGCTGCCTGCCTCTCATCCGTACATTGTCCAGCAGATGGTAAAGCTATCAAGGATGTTTGCAGTCCCAAAGGAAAACATTCTCTGTTTTGGGATGAGGGATTTTTTTACTGATCTAAACAAATAAACCAAAAGCAGTTTTTCCACCGGAGAGGAGGGACTTGCATGAAGCTGAAGAAACCTGGGTGAGCAAGGATCTAAGTCCCTTCTCTGGTCCATAAATTATGTTTGCAGTTACTTGTGCCTACAATCTATTGTCATCACAAAACTGGCAACTAGGTCAGTTCGTTTAAAAATCAAGTATATCGGCCTTATATTTTTATCTGTACAAATAGTTATTATAACAACTGAACACTGGTTAGTATTTATTTGCATTACGTAACATCGAGAGGCCCTGAATAGAATGGGGATGCCATCACAATACTGTAGTGGCACTTTGGAAAATCCAGTCCCTGCCTCAAAGACACTTACAATATAAGGCTATGTCGACACTACAGCGATCTGTTGACAGAAGTTACTGTTGGACAATAACTTCCAACAAAACTTCTGTCTACTGATTACGGCCACACACAAAAGTAGATTGCTCTGTCGATATGCTCTGTCAACAGAGAGTGGCTAGGATGGCCACTTTCTGAACAGAATGGTCAACTGGAAGCACAGCAGATAGGGCTGCCCGGTGTCCCGGAAGTCCTGTCTATTGACAGAGGGGCCCCCAGCACATCCACACTGGCTGTTGAAAAAGACGTTCTACCTCCTGGAGCAATGGCAGAACCCTGCCAACAGAAGTGCCAGATTCTGTTGATTTACGGCTGACAGAACGCATTTGTAATGTGGATGCTGTGCATTTTGTTGACAAAACTCTCCAGCGTAGACGTAGCCTAAGGCTTTGATCTTGCAACAGGATCTGCTGGTATGGACCAATGCAATCATGCAGGATTGGGGCATAATAAAACAACTGCTGTTGGGTGGATATAATTCATTCTATACTATTTTAAAATATGCCTCATAAACATTTTTGTTTAATTAGAAAATAATACAAGGCAACAGTTCTTCCTAGCTGTCTCTCAAATGATCCTTTCAAATGGTTTTCATGGAAAAGGTTGTTCTTCAGGAGAGATCTGGAGGACAGGACAGCACCCTCAGGGATCAGCGTGCGAAAAATTGGGAGTAGCATAAAATTATTGGTGTCCAGCCCCGAATAAGCTCCCGTTGCTTCATATGGATGTCTGTGTCACATTCATTCTACAAACCCTAACTGCTGCTTTTTCTATGTCTGAAGAATAAGAAACACCAGAACTAGCCAGAAGAAACAACTGCAGCCACTTGATGAAAAAGTCCTGTCTGCAAGAAAGGAATGTCTCTGACTCTCACCATCTTTTACAGTAAGAAGGCAGAGGTGAAGGAAGCCTAGAAACTCCAGTGGCTCATGTTCTGTGAATGTCCAGTCGCTGAATACCAAAGCTTTGGAACTACCTATGAAATAAGAGTGGGGTAACAATCTCTAGAAACAGCTCACTGAACTGAGTCCTGACTATGCTCCCAAAGAAGCCATTGGGGGAGTTTTATCATTGATTCCATTGTGAAAGAAAATTCCCTAAAAATATGTTTGCAGGTAGCCCTAGAAGACACAATACTCAAAAACATTCCTGTTGGAGCTCAAGGGTGTCCAGCCTTTGAAGTCTGGAGGGCTGGGGAGTTTCTTAGTCTGTGTGCAGCAATCAGATTGCACCAGCAGAATTCTAGCATTTGGAATTGAAAAGCGTTTTAAATGGAATCATTCAGAATTCCGCAGCTGTCTGATGAATGACAAACTTATGCGGCCAAAGGGTAGGGGGAAAGTGAGTTACTGTTTGGAAAACAGTTAAAATGAACTTTTTTTTTCTCCTAAACAGATAATTCAGATAATTTTTTGATAAATGAGATAGATAAATAAAATCAGTTGACTGACTTCAGGAAAGCAGCAGTTTAACAAACCAGTAACAAAATCAGAATCCAAAGTACAGGAATTACTACAGTTTTGGTACTTAATGAAGAATAATCATTTAAAATAAATTAGTAATAAATGAACTGTCAAAGCCAAAGCTGAAAAAGGAGACAACAAAGTTCTACTCACTGTAGTTGAAGATACACTTTTATTTCACAGGAGCTTTGCTGTGAGGTTTCATTGATCAAAATATCTGGGTTTTTGTTGTTTTTTTTTCAATTGGTCAGTCAGCTCTGCGCTGAGGACAATATAAAACACTCCCTGTGTATGGCAAGTGGAAAATGAAATTGACCATCAGCCTAATATTACTATGAGCTGAGTGTGGTACAAAAATTAACCAACCAACATCCAGAAGAACAGACAAGTTAGATTTGTAGTACACTTTCTGTTTCGTTAAAAACTTAAGTGTTATTAGTAATAAGGGGCCTGATCCTGGGAGTGTGTAACAGCTTGTAAGAGAGACTTCCCCTCAATACCCATTGAGGGCTCTTAGCTTCTTGCACAACATCTTGAATATCTCACAGGACAGGGAACAATAGATATACTTGTATTTTTGCCCCCTTTAATGGCACTTGTACAAAAGAGCTTTTAATTCTGATTCGTTCTTGCTTATTTTTATGGAAACTAAACGAAATCTATGAAGCACAGTTTGGAGAAAACCAGCAGATTTTACCTCAAATTCAACATAACCTTTTCCTTATCCTCCTTAATCCCTCAATAATTTTTTGTGCTTCTGCAGAAAAGCAATTTTGCTAATCATCTCTGCACCAATCCCTGCATTCCTGACAATAGTGTGAACAGCTTCCATCAAAGTCTTTGATGTGGGAAAGACACACACACACACACACACACACACACACACACACACACACACATAATCTGAAAACAATTCAGCTCCTTGCTGTTCAATGGAGAGCACTCTGCTTTAATAGAGTGCAAGTTCTGTGGAGGTTTCTAATCCTCTCTGCCAAAGAAGAGACTCAGTCAGGTAGCACACCTTATTCAGAAGTTAAAATAACATGTTACTGCTCTCAGCGAAAATCAAAACAACTCAAGATCAAAAACAGATTCCGCCAACCCTAACGGGATAGACTCTCTACTCAGATAACGCTTGATCTAAGTGTATAACAAGTAACCCACTTTAATCCCTCAAAGCGATGGTGTTACAGATAAGTACTGTAGTTGTATATGCATAGTCTTAAGTTTCAGAAATACACAAAAGCATTGGGTGAAAAAACAAAACAAAAACCTGCCCACTTGACTGTGTCTTTAGCTGAAAAAGTATATTGGACGGTAGTAGTTATATAGAGATGAACAGAGGCCCATGAAAAGGAGATAGAAAGCAAAGGATGAGCAGATATTGACATAGTATGTCTAACATGATGCAGTTGATTCAGTTTTACCACTATGATAGAAGCTTTCAGATTGTAACCACTCATTTAGGCCCTGTTCCTGAAAGGTTGCATCTGTGACAGGATTGGGGCCTTTGTCTGTCAGCTTTTTGGGAGTCAGGATATGTAATTTACCACATTTATTCATTCGGTTACTCTTCTGTTATAGGAACAAGTAGATAACTTTTCCTTACTTAGTTTCTCCACAACAGTCATGATTTTATAGAGGTCTATCATGTCCCCCCTTAGTCTTCTCTTTTCAAGCTGAACTGTCCCAGTCTTCTTAATCAGTCCTCATATGGCAGTTCCATACCCCCAACCTCTAAAGAGAAGGGTGAGAAACTGTTCTCAGTGGTGTCAGATGGCAGAATGAGGAGTAATGGCCTGAAGTTAAAGGAGAGGTGTAGGTTAGATATTAGGAAAAACTAGTTCCCCAGGAGGGTGGTGAAGCACTGGAATGTGCTGCCTAGAAGGGTGGTGGATTCTCCATCCCTTGAGGTTTTTAAGTCCTGGCTTGACAAGGTCCTGGCTGGGATGACTTAGTGGGGGTTGCTCTTGCTTGAAGTAGGAGGCCGGACCAGATGACCTCCTGAGGTCCCTTCCAGCCCTAGGATTCTATGATAATCTTTTTCTGTTACCCTTTTCTGAACTTTTTCCAGTGCCAAGGTATCTTTTTTGAGATGAGGAAACCACATCTGTACACAGTTCTCAAGATGTGGGCGTATTGTGGATTTATACGAGGGAATAAGATAGTCTGTCTTATTCTCTATCCCCTTTTTCAATGAGTCCTTAAGTTCTGTTTGCCTTTTTGACTGCTGCTGCACATTGAGTAGATGTTTTCAGAGAACTAAGCACAATGTCTACAAGATCTTTGAGTGGCAACAGCTAATTTAGTATCAGACGTGTAGCCAAGTTAGTCTGTATCTTCAAAAAAAACAAGAAGTCCTCTGGCACCTTATAGACTAACATATTTTGGAGCATAAGCTTTCCTGGGCAAAGACCCGCTTCATCAGATGAATCTGATGAAGTGGGTCTTTGCCCACAAAAGCTTATGCTCCAAAATATCCATTAGTCTATAAGGTGCCAGCTAATTTGGTGCTCATCATTTTAATCATATAATTGGGATTATGTTTTTCAGTGTGCACTACTTTACATTTATCACCATTAAATTCACCTGCCATTTTGTTTCCCGGTTTCCTAGTTTTGTGAGATCCTTTTGAAGCTCTTCACAGTCTGCTTTGACCTTACCTATCTTGAGCAGCTTAATATCGTTTGCAAATTTTGACACCTTGCTTTTTTCCCCTTTCTCTAGATCATTTATGGATACATCAAATAGAAGTGGTCCCAGTACAGACCCCTGCAGGACACCATTACCTCTCCCTAGTTTGAGAACTATTTTTTCCTAGCTTTTGTTTCCTACCTTTCAACCAGTTATCAGTCCATGTGAGGACCTTCCCTCTTATCCCCGACCGCTTATTTTGCTTAAGAGCCTTTGGTGAGGGACCTTGTCAAAGGCTTTCAGGAAATCTAAGTACACTATATGCACTGTATCCCCCTTCAAAATCACCAGGGCCCAGGTCAATTGCCCCTTTTGTCTCCCTCCCCTCCTACTGGTGGCCCAGTTTTACACATGGGTAGGTAGTTCAAGCAGGTCCTGATTTTGCCCACACTCACGACCTGTAGTCCCTACTACTGTGAGCAGTCTGTAGGTAATAAGCCCTTAGATACTTTGTGGTTATGCGTTCTGTGGCAGATAGCTCTAACATAGACAGTCCCACTGAAATCATAGTAGTATGAGCTATTCCTGGGAATATGTGCTTGCAGCATTGGTTTCTTTTCTCTTCTTTTCTTTTATTGATGTAGACTATGCTTACACGACAGGTTATGTCAGCATTACCCATTTATTCACCCACCTGAACCACCTATATGCTGGCGACATCACTCCCATCTCTCACAGAGGTGGTTTTATTATGCCGATGGAACAGAGTGTCTGCTGGCCTAAAGCAGGGGTGTGCAAACTTTTTGCATGGTCCCCCACTTTTCGTCCCTGCAATTAGCCGCCTCCCCCCACCAAACCTGCCTAATATAATCCAAAAACCAGAAATTTCAGTTGTGTTCTTATGGACAAAATTTCCCTTTTGGCACGTGTAAGAAAATAAGTCTGTGGAATGTAAAAACTTTATTAATCGGTATATAAATGTGAATATGCACACATAACACCAGTAACATATTTCAACATTTTAATGAGATGGGTGAGCCTGAGGCCTAACAGCCAATTGTGGTGCACCCCCGTTAGGAAATTTGTCACCCGCCAAGGGGGTCTGCCTCCCACTTTGCTCACCCCTAGCCTAAAGCATCTGTTGGCCTAAAGCATCTTTACCAGACACAGTGCAGCTATGCCTCTGAAGCATGGTATGTGTAGATGAGCCCTTAGTCTTTGTACTTATGTTGAAGGCTGACAATCTATGCTATAGGGTATATAAAGCTTATTTTTAAGGTGCATCACTGTCACAAACGAGGAGCTCTGGAACAGAGCAGGACAAGAACCACTTGACATTCAAATCAAAAGAAAGTGGGGCTAGCTAGGCCACACTTTCAGAAAACCATCAGCCAGCGTAGTCGGTCGAGCTCTCAAATGGAACCTGCAAGGAAAATGCAAAAGAGGAAGACCTCGGACAACATGGAGTAGATCTACTGAAGTTGAAAAACAACTGGGGTACTCCTGGAGTCAGCTAGAAGTTTTGTCCCAAGACAAAGTGGAGGAGACTTGTAGATGACCTGTGCTCCACCCAGGGTGCAAGTAAGTAAGTAACAAGGGTGTAAGTAAATAAGTAATCAATCACCCTACAATATTTTATCCATAGTATAATAAAAGCTCTTATCTGGCACGTTGGGGAAATGGGGAGTGCCAGTTAATTAAACATTCTAGTTAACTTAGAGTTACACTTTACCAGTAGCATACCAATTTTCAAAGAATTAGAATACACAGGGCCAATCAGAGGGAAGGCTGGAAGGACAATTTGGCCTTGACTTCAAGTTCAAAGGGGACCTCAGACATAAACACTTGTTAATTTTTTGGCATTTGAGAAGTTGTTTTTATGTTCATCCCTCGATAATTAGTGCATCTGCACAGGAAAAAGGCTAGAAAAGCATTTGTTAAATAAATATTAAAATTATCTCTCACTCTTTTTTGGTGCCTTATTTTGCTTTCATGTGTCCTCATTTTTATTTTTATTAGGGGCAAGGGCCTCAAAAGCTTGAAGTGGTCCAGGCCTCTCTGGACTTCTGAGAGGGCCTGAGAATACAATAAAATCAATAAAGTATAATATAGTAAACAGGTACTTACCAATCCGGTAGTGTTACTGCACTGCAGGGGGGTGGTTTTTGGAAGCACTTAGGTGTTTACTTTACTTAGGTAAAGTTTTCTATACAGCAGGTTGTCTTATGACACTACATGTTAGTATGGGTAGCGCATGGCATATACCCAGATCACCAAAAATACACTTAGTACTAAAACTACACAGAACGTAATTTAATCTTTGATGATTCAGCAGGTAGTCCAGGATCTTGCAGTACCTTAGGATCATCACTATCAACATTGTAGATGTACAAGATGTAAGAGATTCGGCTGAATCTGTAAGGAAACCAATGATGCCTGGAAGGTGTTTTTTTTTTTTTTTTTAAATAAAATAAATCCCTGATATCAGCTTGCTTACTTGTCTTCTACCTTTTTTCCATAAAAATAGAATGCAGAACATGCAACTGCATGATGTACTGGGCAGTATACTACAGGATGAACCTTTCTTGTCACCCTCGGGACCTGACTGGTGCCAAACGAGAGAATTTTACCAGATGGGAGGTCAGTATTGTCGAGCACATGGTTTCCCAAACTGGGCAACGTGCCTCCCTGGGGGGCTTGAAGAAATTCCAGGGGGGGCATGAGGCAACCCAGCTCCCCCTATCATTCCCCCCACCCAAAGAAAGAACTGGCCTTTGCCTCTGGCTCTCAGCCCCTGCCATTTTATGTGGCTATCCCAGAGCAGCCACTATAAAAAGCAGGCAGAGGACGAAGACCCACGTGGAGCTAGCTGCGTTCTGCAAAGGTGAGTGAGTGTGGGCTGGTGGGGTTAGAAGGAGGTGGATGGGGTTAGATGGGAGCCTGGGGGTGCCTGACTTGGGTGGAAAGGGTAAGAGCTGGGGGCTGGTGGTGCCTGGCTTTGTGGGAGGGGACAGACTCGGTGGGAGGCTCTGGAAGCGCAGGTCTCAGGCAGGTGGGTGGCTGGCGCCGGCAGCTCTGGCAGCTGGCCTGGGGCTCCAGAGCTAGCCAGTGGGGACTGCAACAGGCACCTACAAGGGGACAAGAAAAAACTATTTGTGCTTATTTTTAATTTTAAATAACATTTTTATATCAAGTTTTTCTGCTTATTTTAAATTACGAACTGATTTTTTTTGTTAAAAAGGGGGTTGGATGATGGTAGAGAAGAGGTGGGGGGCATGAGAGTTTCTCAAAAATCAAAAGGAAAGGTGTGATACTAAAAAGTTTGGGAACCACAGCCCATTACCAACACTACCACTAAGCACTGGTAAGCTTACTGGGCTCTTAGAAGACATTCAGGGGTAAATGAGAGCTACATAACAGCACAGAACACTAAGAGCCAGGACTGATGGCTATAAATAAACTTTATGGGACCACAGGGAACTTGGCCATACCCATGATAAGTGGTTGTCCCACTAACTAAAATCATGCTGGATTATGGATGTTACCAAATGAGAGTTCCAGATTAGAAAGGTGCCAGTTACTAAAGATGTGTACTGGGAGATATCGGAAGTGCTGGTTAATTGAGTTTTCTGGTTAACTGAGTGCTGGATAACAGAGCTTTACTGTATGTGTATCATATCTGATCCCTTGCAAGACTACTGCTTATAAACAGAACTTTTAGAAAAGGGGGGTGGTCACATGACCACCACACCATGTGACTCCTCCCTGACCAACCCTAGCCCAGTGGAGGGCCCTGCTTTATTCTGCCCCTCCTCCACTTCCGGGTCTGGGGTTGGGTCGCTCTGCTGCTGCTGGTAGGTGCAGGAGCGGGCCCGACCCCCTGCAGCCTGTACCAGGTCACCTGGCATGGCCCCTGGACTGCCCTGGACCCAGCAGGGCCCCCAAAGTATGATGCCTGGGGAACCATCCACTGGTTTCTGCACCCTTACCCCTTCCACGCAGTGTTTTGGGGGGAAGGGCACATGACCCTTTGTCACCCCCCATTTGTCAGCCCTGCTTTTACCTGATCCAAATACTTCTTAATTCTGTACCTCTTTATGAGACTGCAAGTCACAGAACACTAAGGCCCCAGTGCTGCAAATGCTTACCTGTATAATGCCAAATTTCAAAGCCAGACGGCACCATTGCAATCTTTTCGTTTGACCTCTTGCTTAGACAGGCCATAGGCTTCCCTTGAATTAATTCCTGCTATGTGTCCATGAGCTACAGCATCTTTTAGAAAAACATCCAATTTTGATTTAAAACAGTGATGGTGAAGTGCAACCCTTGGTAAACTGTTCCAATGGCTAATTACTATCAGTTAAAACATTGCCTTATTTCTAGTTTGAATTGGTCTAGCTCCAGCCACTTGACCATGCTTGTTTCCTTTGTCTGCTAAACAGAAAAGCCCTGAATCAGCAAATTTCTGTTCCCTGTGTAAGTACTGATAGACTGTTTAGCCTTCTCTTCAATAAGCTAAATAGATTTAAGCTCCTTGACTCTGTCACTATATGGGAGGTTTTCCACATTTATCTCATCCTGTAAATATGGCCCAGATTCTTTGTTCCTAGATGTACGACTTTACATTTGGCTGCATAGAAGCATACATATCATTGGCCTGTGACCAGCTCACAGAGCAATCCAGATCATTCTGCATCAGTGGACTGTCCCCTTCATTACATAACACTCTACCAATTTTCATCTCATCTGCAAACTTTATCAGTGACGAGTTTTATTTTGTTGCAGGTCACTGATAAATATCTTAAACAAGATTTAGGTTAAGAGCCAATGTCTGTGGGATCCCTGTGTAGAAATACACCTGCTCAAAGATGAATTGTCATTCACAGTTATATTTTGACACATATCAGTTAGCTAGTTTTTAATTAATTTAATATAGCATGTTGATTTTGCATCATTCTAGTTTCTTAATCATAACTGCGTGCAGCACCAACTTAAATTCTTTATGGAAATCTAGGAGTAGTAAATCAGCCTTATTATTTTTATCAGTCAAACCTATATCACTAAAAATCAAGTTAGCTTGGTAAGATCTATTTTTCGTAAACCCATGTTTATGGGCATTCATTATACCACCTTCTTTTATTTTTGTATCAGTCACTCCATTATTTTTTGCCCAGGATCAAAGTTAGGCTGACAGGCGTGGTTTATTGGGGCTATGCTGTTTATCTGTTCTAAATTTTTTCAATTTTTGCTTTCTTCCTTTCCTCTGGCACTTTCTCAGCAAGACTTAAAAGCACTATTAATGATTCAGAGAGCTCCTCAGTCAGCTCCTTTATAACTCTTGGATGCAAGCCATCCAGACCAGTTAATTCAGTCAGTAAGGCTACTTGAATGCTTAAGATTAAGCATATACTTCAGTGCTTTTCTGGATCAAGATCTGAGGGCTGAATAAGGGCCGTCACTTGTGGTCATCCTACTATACTCTGAAGTGATCATATTATGTTAATTGGTATTATTTGACAGTTTAACTGTAGGGTATGTCTGGAGTTTTGTGAATTATAAGCAATCCCTGTACAAACCACTCTGGGCAGGGAGAACGTGCTATGGGCTTTTGTATGATACTGTTAGATTATTATTTATCCACCCCAGCAGGAAGAGTGAGACTGGATGTCTCTTTTGGGTTAGCATCTGCATAAAATGCTCCAGACTCTTGTAGGGTGGAAGACGCTATGTGGTGGAACAAAGGCTGGACACTGTATATGAAGCAAGTCGGAGGGTTCATTACACACAGTGCTGGTGGAGTGTCACTTTACCCATCAGGACTCAGTGTAGCACTGCCAGACAATAGGTTGCAATTGCTTATATAGATTATTAGTGGGTGGGGGGAAAACTATGGCATGGGTGTTACCGAAGCTGGTTAGGTCCTAGCAGCAAGATGGAATCAGCACAATAAGCCAATAATCTAAGAAGGCTACAGAGTATCCCCACCCATAGCTGACAGAACATTTTATCTCTAATACAACTGGTTTTCCCTAACAAGTTACTTAAACAAAGCAGACGTGCAATAACACCTATGTGTCTACTTGGATGGGCCATGCATCTACAAGAGTAACGATGGTGCCTTTACATGGGCACGTACCATATAACCTGCCTCAGAAATTTCCATCCTAAAGTATGAGACCATATCACATTAGTAAAACAATAAAAATAATGAATATTTTCCTGCTCCAGGGTGCGTGAGGCTGTTTCTTTGTGTCGGGTCAGGAGTAATCCATGTCCCCGCCACGCCAGGCTCTTGCACGACGGCGCTGAGGACCGGGTTATTAATTACGGTTAATTATTCTTTGCCCAGCCCGGACAAGGGGCGCGTGCCTGCTGCGTTCAGCGCCGGGAGGGGCGTCTGCGGCTCCTGGTCAATCACGCCAACGATTCTTTCCCGGCACGTGGGGCCACCTTTTCCGAGCAGGCGAGAAGCACCTCCGTGCTCACCCCCCGGGCCTGGGGGTGCCGGTCACTTGGCAAGGCCGGTGGCCTGGGGGCGGGTGATGCATAAACTAGCTGTGGGGGGGGGGCTCAGAGCCGGTCCTGGTCCTGGTCCTGGTCCTGGCCCGGCGGGGCGGGGTCGGCGGCGGCGGCCCGCAGGTGCAAGCGGCGGAGGGCGCGGGCCGCGGCTGCCGCCCCACGTGACGGCGAGAGGCGGCCCGGCCCGGCTCGGCTCGGGCGGCGGCGGGCAGGGGCTGCCGCCCATGGGGAGGAAGGGCAGCCCCCGGCCCCCGCCGGCCGCCCGCGCCCCGCTCCTGTGGGCGCTGCCCGAGGAGCTGCTGCTGCTCGTCTGCTCCTACCTGGACGCGCGCGCCCTGGGCCGGCTGGGGCAGGTCTGCCGGCGGCTGCGCGCCTTCACCGCGCGGGACCCGCTCTGGCGGCGCATCGCCCGCGGCTGCCTCAACTCCGGCTTCACCCGGCTCGGCGCCGACCTGTAAGCGCGGCCCGGCCCGGCCCGGCCCGGCCGCGGCGCGGGGAAAGGCCGGGGCGGCCGCGGCCTAGCTGGTTGCTAAGGGCCGGCGCGGTCGCTAAGGCGCAGCGGGGCGGGGGGCGCTCCGCCGCCGTAAGGGGGCTATTCCCGAAGCGCGGCTGCGCCCCAGGGCCCGGCCCGGCCGGGGCTGTCCTGGGGAGCGCCAGGCCCCCGCCACCTGCCGGTGGGGGAGGGGAGGAGCCCCCCCCCCGTGGCGAGCTTGAGCTTGAGCTGGGCTGGGGGGGGGGGTGGCTGAGTGGGCAGCCTGGCCACACGTGGAGTCCCCCCCGCAGTGTGTGTGTGTGTGTGTGTGTGTGTGTGTGTCCTAGCTCTGTGCTAGGCCCTGTACAGACCCGTGTAAAAATCCCATCTCTACCCTGAAAGTGTGTGTGTGTGTCCGTCCTCCTTGTGTGCTCGGCCCTGTACAGACCAGCGGTTTTTAAGTCCCGGCTGGACAAGGTCCTGGCTGGGATGACTTAGTGGGGGTTGATCCTGCTTGAAGCAGGGGGCTGGGCTAGATGACTTCCTGAGGTCCCTGCCAGCCCTGTGTTGCTATGATTTAATGTAAAGACCCCATCCCTACCCTGAAACTCTGTGTGTGTGCACGTGTGTGCGCGCGTGTGCGTGCGCGTGCACACACCCCTAGTCATGACATCACAGCCACCCCCTGCCCCCACATGTAGTAGTAGTAGTAATAGTACATGGGGCTCCTGAGAAATAGACCCTTCAGTTGCTTCAGAAGGGGAAAGGCCGGGCAGCAGGGAGAGGTAAGTAGGTTCCTGCACTGCTGATGTAGTTGTGAACACACATCTGCATGCAGCAGTCACACTGTTATGGGCCAGATGTTCTCCTTGCTCCCTGTGTGTAACCTCTGGCACTGTCCCCTGCTGCCATGTTTATAGTTTAATACTCATCCTTACCTCCCAACAAAACAGCCCTCTTTTTCTTGGTACTCCCTGAAAGGTTCAGTCAGTAGTAAAATTGACTGTACAGAAGGCTGTCAAGTTAAACTTGTTCCAAAGTGGTGTGAGAGCTAGCTTTGGCCAAACCAAAGACCGCATTAAAATAATAGTGCCACTTGCTCTTGAGTGTAGTTTGTAAGTACTTTGGGGCATGGCTTGTTTTCTTTCATGTGTCTTCATGGAGTGCTTTGCACTGTGGGGCTTTTGTCTTGATTGGGGCCTACAATGCTACTGGAATACAAATAATAATATAAACAACTATTCAGCTGAAGTGTTTGAAACTTCCACACTGTAGTACTAAAACCTACATGTAAGCAAAACTTAATTTGACTACCTACAAAGCAGAATCTAATTTTTTGTCCACACTGAAAAAATGCAGAAGGTAACCAAAGTACGTTCATAATAAATTGGGTTTTTTTGAATTCTCTTGCTTTTAATAAGCCAGGTGTAATTAGTAGCCAGTAAGGATACTTGTTTGTTTATATGCAAATCTTCATGTCTCGCATAGTGCTCATTTCATCTCGCCTATTCTCTGCCTGCAAATTCTTTAAAAGCTCAGTGTATCTAAGGTTTTACTCATGCAAATATTCCTTTGTAGTAAATGGGATTACTCGTGTGCATGAAATTACACATATGTATGTTTGCTGGATTAGGCCCATAAGGATGGGGAAGACCATATGTACTGCGAAACCCACAAGAGAGATCTGAGTTTTTGCTCTTATTTTTAACTAGCCATTTGTGGCCATCACAGAAATGACTCTTTAGAACTGCTGTACTGTAGGACCCATGGGGTTTTATGGGGTAGAAGCTTCTCAGGGCAGGAACTTCAGTGTCTTACTTGGCTGTAAAATTTGTAGCATATTTTCAGATTTGCCAACCTTTTTATGTACAGTATCAGAGAGGTTGCTGTGTTAGTCTGTAGCTTCGAGAACAACGGAAAGTCTTGTGGCACCTTTATAGACTAACAGATATTTTGGAGCATAAGCTTTCGTGGGCAAAGACCCGCTTCATCAGATGTGGTATTTAAAGAGTGGGGTCCCAGTAAGATGCTGACAATGGCTCACATCCCCCTGTCTGATCTGACTTGTTTTTTCCTCTTTTGATAAGTACTGTTGATACTGGGCCATTTCCACCTCGCTGAATAGACCCTGTCAGCTCTGGCCCTCCCTCTTACTGGGACCCCACTCTTTAAATACGCCTCTGAAACCACCCCCCCACTCATGCATCCAATGAAGTGGGTCTTCGCCCACGAAAGCTTATGCTTCAAAATATCTGTTAGTCTACAAGGTGCCACAAGACTACTTGTTCTTTTATGTACAATGACTTTTAATGGACATAGGGATCTGCCCACATGAAACAGTCTTCAGAATTGGAGCTGAGGACCTAAACATTGTTTGTTTCTCTTAAAAAATTTGTTAAGCTCCTTATGCAGTGTATGAAGTTCTGCCTTAAACAGCCACACAACATTTACTTTTCTTGTGTGGGTGTTGTAGCTATGTCGGTCCCAGGGTATTAGAGAGACAATATCTTTTCTTGGGCAATATCTTTTATTGGGTCAACTTCTGTTGAGGAAGAGGAAGAGGGATTGAAGCTTTTGAGTTTACAAAAAGCTGTTCTTTGGGTCTGTGAAAGCTTGAAAGCTTGTGTCTCTCTCACCAGCACAAGTTAGTTCAATAAAAAATACTACTTCACCCTTCTTTATCCCTTTAATTTACTTTCCTTATTACTCTTGGGACTCTAACCAATAGGAAAATAAATATCTTCAAAAATGATCACACTTCTTTTAAAAAACTTTTCCTAGTGAGCTATATAAGAATATTCCTGAATGAAAATCTATCCAAAGGCTAACGATCTTAGATCGTGGGAGGGGGATAAATGGAAATGTGGGAGGTTCCCACATACAGATTTTAAGATCAGAAGATATTATTAGGTGATATAACCTGACCTTTCGTATAACACAGGCCATAGACTTAAAGTCTCGGTCACTGTGAGCAGGATACAAACCTGTGGGGGGGAAAAAATCAACTGTTTTTCATGGATAACACCTTAACCACTCAGCCATCACTGTACTCTTTGCTCAGGCAATGCTCCCTTTGAAGTCTGCAGAAGTAAGGACTGTGGAGCAGCTGTGCATGGTGGCTGCTGGAATCTGTCTGCTCTGATATATTATTTTGTCTTCTGAGGAAATGAAGTTCTGTACTTTTTCATTAAGAATAAGGTGGTACAGTGCTGTTCTGGCTGCAGGAGGGATCGGGTGTACAGCAGAGCAGGTGCAACACAGTGGAATGTAGGCCAATAAACAGCTATAAAAAAGCTTCAGTAAGTTTTGGGGGTTAGAGGGATGTGAGTGGAGGATGTTTGTAAGTGGGGGCAAGGGGGTTTGAACCTGCGTAAACTTCCAGGGGTTTTGATGTTCTCTTAGATGCTCATTGGACAATTTCTTGGACAATTCTGGGGCATCTTTTTAAACATCTCTTTCAATACTTCTGCATGATGAATACTGTTTGAATGCTGACAGTGTGGCCAATGCTGTGTAAATGGAGGCACAGTGCTCGTCCTAGGGAGTTTACAATATACCAGAGCAGTGGTTTTCAGCCTGTGGGAACCCCGGGGCCTGCAGACTATGCCTAAGATTTCCAAAGGCAGCTGCTCCTCTGCTTGAATATTTTTAGGGTCTGCAAATGAAAAAAGGTCAAAATGCTGCACCAGATGACATTACAAACTGCTTGTGCAGCATCCTCAAGGAGGATCAGGTGGACTAAACAGCAGGTTTGAAAATAATGGAATCTGAAGAAGGGCAGGTTCATACCTTTACTCTTTTTTGAGGTAGATGAGCTGAGTGTTTTAGCATCTGCTGCTTGCAAATTTTCTGGATGGATCCTGCTGACTCTCTGCATGGAGATTAAAGATCTTCTAGCACTTCCTGAGTGAGAATTATTCTACGGTTCTTTGCCAAAAGCGCCATGCCTCTCTATGCCAGCTTGTTGCCTTCCTTCACCTCTGCAGTGCTGTGACAGTGTTGACTATCTCATATAAAGACACGTGGCGCAAAAGGGGGGGACCATAAATGCTCCATATAGTGGTGTCAATTGTCAAGATACCTAGTTGTCAAGCTTGCATCTGTACTTTACTGATATTGGATTAACTGATCTTCCGTGGCAGCTTTAAGCTGACTATCTTTTTTTCCTCTCTGCCTATCCCCTGGTCTTTGCGTGTGTCTAGAAGCCTGAGACTTGACATGTAGGGACAAGTGACTCTAAATAAGGAATAATGACAGTTTGGTAATTCTAGCTAGAATCTTGTTAGGTGGTTCAGTGGTTGTGAACTTACCTGTTAGAATAGGTGTTTAAACTAAACCATTGCAGGGTGAATGAAGAATAGTAACAGAGAGGAAGCTGTGCTAGTCTATACACTATCAAAACAAAAAGCAGTCAAGTAGCACTTCAAAGACTAGCAAAATAATTTATTAGGTGAGCTTTCGTGGGACAGACCCACTTCTTCAGACCACAGCCAGACCAGAACAGACTCAATATTTGAGGCACAGAGAACCAAAAACAGTAAGCAAGGAGGACAAATCAGAAAAAGATAATCAAGGTGAGCAAATCAGAGAGTGGAGGGGTGGGGGGCGGGGGAAGGTCAAGAATTAGATTGAGATTGAGACTTGGCTCAGTCTAATTCTTGACCTTCCCCCCCCACCCCTCCACTCTCTGATTTGCTCACCTTGATTATCTTTTTCTGATTTGTCCTCCTTGCTTACTGTTTTTGGTTCTCTGTGCCTCAAATATTGAGTCTGTTCTGGTCTGGCTGTGGTCTGAAGAAGTGGGTGTGTCCCACAAAAGCTCACCTAATAAATTATTTTGCTAGTCTTTGAAGTGCTACTTGACTGCTCATTGTTTTGAGGGTGAATGAAGTGATGATAAAGACCAAAGACAGTTGGGACATCTTTGTCTATTCTTCCCACTCTGCTGGCTAATGCCAGATTATTCTCTGGAAATCTGCCACTTTATTATTAAATTATATAAGTAATGGAGCTTCAGTCACATTCCTTGGAGAAGCAATTGGGAAGTGGGGGCAGCGTTGCCTAAAATTAAGGTTTTTATTTTGAAAGAATTTGCACAACCATGTCTACTAGGGGAAGTGGGCAAAGCCTGCTGGTGCCCTTTGCAGTAAATGTGTTGCACTGCACAGTTCTAGCCGATATCTCAATTGTTGGTCCCTGAAAGCAAAAGAAAAATACTCGTGTGGTACATTTATAATTCTGTGCTATTTTTCTTTCTATGTTATAGAAGTCCCGTTCGCTTTAGCTTTATGATTTGTTACTTCTGCTGTTAAATAATTTGTTATAAAAGATCTGCTAACACTATGCATGGGATGGAAGTAAATTTGTGTCTGAAATATGGAGTACCTTTGGTAATACATTTATTTTTTCTCTTCATTTTCTTAAAGGAATACTAACTTGAAAATGACATGTCTCTCAAAATGTTGTACCTTTCCGTATAACTGAAGGTTACTGTAATTGAAATATCTGAGGCAAATGTCTATTCTTGGTTTAGTTTGTACACTTCACTGTGGTGTGAACCTTTCATAGAGCAATGGCAATGAGAGACACCTCCCATCTCCTTTCGAAAGTGATTGTAAAATCATAAACATTGGCGACAGTGTGATGAAGTAACTGAAATGGACATTGAATTCATTCTTGGAAATCTAGATTTCATGTTGATTGTATCCATGATATTTGTGTCTGTCTGCATATTCATGCCCTCCACACACACACCAAAAAAAACACCAAACCCATGCTAAAATGGTTTAGTAACAGATTAAATGATACAAACTCAATCTCAGCCTTTAACTTTTTCACACAGCCTGTTGCTGCTGCTGAGTGGTGGTGTTTTAATGTAATGCACCATTAACAATCTCCTTCCCCACACTACCTCAGGTGAACATAGCTATTAGGAGATGTATGTTTAAGTGATGTTTCATATCCAGCATGTTAATTTAATCAAACAAGTGAGGAAAAATAAATTAGTTTCTCTTGAACAAAGTTCTGAATAAAATGACCCCTGAAAAAAATATAAAAGAACCTCACTAATTCACCCCCATTATCTCTTAAGAACTCTTGGGCCTGATTCAGGAAAACACTTCAGAATGGGCATGGCATTTATTTAAAACAAATAACAGGAAGCATTTCTTTACACAATGCTCAGTGAACCCATGGTAATCTTTACCAGAAGATGTTGTGAAGACCAAAAATATATCAGAATTAAAAAAAAAAAAAAAAATCTACATACATTCATGGGTCCATCGGGGCTATTACCCAGGATGGGCAGGGATGATATCCTTAGCCTCTCTGTGCCAGAAGCTGAAAATGGGTGATACTCAGCACACAGTAAGAAACAATCTAAGCTCCAGAAGAGTTTATAGTCTAGTAGATGAGGCTTGTTTGGACTGTCTTTTTAGGCTATAAGTTCTTTAGAGTTGTAGGGGGAAGGGAGGCAGAGGGCGGTGAAGTGACTTGCCCTTTGTTATCCTAGCTGGTCAGTGTCAGAGCCAAGAATAGAGCATGGGTCTCCATGCCCCAGTGCCTAGTTTTCTTGCTTTTGTTTATTAGCAAAGAACCAAGTCTGAGGACCCAATAATGTATTTTATAGAAAGGGAGAGAAAAGCAAAGTAAACAGTGGCATAAACTTAGTTCCTCTTTCTTATAAAGGAATTTAAGCAGGCAAGTGTGCTTTGTGATGTATCAATAGTTAATATAAAAATGATATTGGAAACATTCTGCTGCACATGTATCTCTTTCCCATCCCTCATTCCTGCCTTAGTCATTGGAGATGTCACTTGCTCTCCAGTTTAGCTTAATAGATTATTTTCATGGACAACTTTATTAAGATCTTGTTTAGCAGTTTCTCTGAGTTAATAAAAGTAGAGTTCACTTTACATTTATGTTTGCTCTTTTAAAAAAGAAAAGCAAACACCGGCAAGAGCAGGAAATAGCTGAACAGTGAAAGTATAGTCTGTAGAAATATAAACTGCATTAATTGCAGGAGTCGTCTCACTGAGGGATGTGGGGTGGAGAAGCAAAGTTTCTTTATCTCCCTTCAAACCTTGTAATGCAGAAGTTTGCGTTTTTCTGGCTTTCAAGTCCAGAAATGAAGCAAGTGCTGCTACTCCTGTTAAGCCTAGAAGCATGGCATGGAGTTATCTTGCCACTGTGTGCTTGAAAACTCACAGTGGGCAGGAAATGCTGCTTGTTGTCTTCTCTCTCCCCTCTCTCAACACCTTTGAAACGATGTAGTGAACAACACACAAATCTGTCAGGAGAGCTTCCTGGTCTGTAAATTACTCCCACTGTGTGGGGCACATATTGAGATGGTTTTTCATAAGCTCTTCAGGCTGCAGTGGTGAAGAACTTTTGTGTAGATCACGGCTTAAAAAAATGTACGCAGCACTTACTAGCCCAGCACTAAGCCCACTGATCAGAGTGACCTATGTCACTATGCTGCTGCAGTTTAAAGGTGCTGTTCACTGCATCTCATTGTGACAAATTGCAATTCAGCTTTTTATTTAATACCTTTCAAAAGAATACACTACTGGGGCTGGTTAGCCTGCAGAAAATACCTTCACACGTTCATAGTACTTCTCTGTTATTTTGTTAAGGCTGTGTCTCAAGAAGTTTTAAGCTCCTGTCAAAGGAAAAATCCTGCGGCAGCTTTAGCTGTGAGGCCACACTTTATGCCCCCGTAACAGGGAACGGTTCTGCATGTGAAGGGAGATGGACTGGACAGGTCTGTCCATATCCTGATTTCAGTGATGCTTATTAAGGAGCTGGCAGCTTTGAGCAAGGGTCTGTCTCTGCCTTTACTTACATACAGAACCAAGCACAAGGCCCTGATCGTGACCGAGGCCTCTGGATGCTGCACTAATACAGATTTAATAATAATGATTGTAAATGACGGACAGAGTGGAAAGATATGTTGTGGCATCTGTGAGTGAAAGCCCTCCGTTCTGTTGCTGCCTGCTTCTATTTTCTGATGTTTACATTGCCCCCAGGGCTCTCTTCCATTTCAGAATTCTCACCTTTCTTAGCTATTTGAATCGATAACAAATAGAAAAAAGGAAACAGCGTCCCAAGCATAAACTAACTGTGAGTCAGGCAGTAACAGGAGAGAGGTGGAATTTGTCTACTGGAAGAGCTATTTATATAGCAAGTAGGTTTGTTGAAGATAGCAAAAGGGGCATCTAGTATAACTAGCTCTTCTCTCTTGGCTGTTCATTGGTGGCCAATGACTTCATGGGTCTCGGTCAAGTCCCTGGTGGACAGGTGTCTGGATCACACAAACATAATTGGGCCCCTTGTTAGCAGTCTCAACTGGGAGGCCCAGGACAGAATGGGTCTTAAGGAGATGGAGGTTCAAACTCTTTGTGTGGTTCCTCCAGATAAAGTTTGAGGCTGCTTGGTGATGGCCAGTGTACAGAACAGTTCATCTTTGGAATAGAAAGAGGAGAGGCAGGATTTCCCTCTGTTGTGTCACCTTTTGTCAACACCAAAAGAGAAATGTAGCCAACCTATTGTTGCATCTTTGTTACTGCACATATGTGGATGGAAGTTTGTGACAAAAAATAGCCAGCAATTTTGGGAGTGTGCATAGTTATTGAGAGGGACAGTCCGGGCAGCTGGGAAAAAGCTAGAGGCCATCACATCTTCTGTTAGTGTCTGTTCTGCTCAGCACTGTTATTTCAGCTCCGTCAGAATTACAGAAAACTGTAGGACACTCAATAAGAGGATGAAAGATCTTGGAGTTACCGAGGTACCTTTCACGACTGCAGAAGAGTGTGTGGTTACCTGGGATCACCAAACACTGCTGGAAAGGAAACATTTGGAGGAAACTTATTCCCTCTTGACGGAGTGATATTTTTTGAGGGGGCTTGGAGCCGTCACTGCAGGGGTGGCCTGGGATTGCCAGGGACTGACCCATTCCCTCACTTCAGCAGCTGGGAAGTATGGCCCATAAGGGATATTGTATTTCTTCTGGTAACTCTGCCAAGAAAGAGAGGAAATCCATAACTTGAGCAGAATATTTAACCTTTTTGGTGTGTGTATGTGTGTGTGTGTGAGGGGGTGAGGTCAGAAGGGGGAAATGAAAATCTTTTACGGTGGCTTTGTCAAGATTATTTTATCCTGGAAATCTAATGGGCAATAAGAAAATGTTCATTTTCTTTTTCTAATAACCTAACAACCACCTTGTCTCCTTATATGGGATTTTCAATTCTGCGCACACCTGATGGAAGAGTGAGTCTGCTGTGCTTAAATACTATATAGCAAGCTTCAGGGTTTTGGGAGTGGGTTTGTTAGTCTAGGTGGCTGCTGGTTAAAGGCATCCAGGTATCTTTTGATGTGTCGTGTTTTGTAAGTTGTAGTTAGTGCGCATGGTTCTGAAGCATTGTAGCTACTGCACCTTGGGCCGTGGTCTCTTCAGAATTAGCAAGTTAAAGATTTGATTCTGCTTGCCTTATTTTACTGGCTCAATGGTGTGTACACTTTTTATGCACGTAGTATATATTGTTGCAGCTGCAAGTGCTTGTGCAGTCAAAGGACATGTGATCAGACATGTAATTAATCTGACAGTACATTGATGAAAGTCCAAAGTCATCATAGATCAAATCTTCCTGTGGAGGGTTAGTTGATTATTGTTGAAGGGCTTCATAGCAGAAGGATGCTCTTAGCGATCATGCTAAATGAGATGCCGTAATCTTTTTAAATTATGAAGAAATACCGTTGTTCAAACTTGGTGTGTTTTTTAAAAGAATTGAGAGATGTTTTTAGTGAGCTGTTTGTCCGAGTGTTTGCCTTTGGCACAACTGTGTTGGCCTCATTGGAATGTGTTGGGAGTAACCCCCAACACCAAGGGTTGCTAGCTGCTGGAGAGAGGACAGCATTTCAATATGGAATATAAGAGAGTGATGGGATTTAAACTACTGTTCGTTTCTTAGACTTGTGCTTGCCTGCACTTGAAAGCTATCACTGTCTAATTTTTGTTGCACCTGTGTTTGCAAAAATCATAAGACTGGCCATACTGCATCAGACCGATGGTCTGTAAGAACGTACCGTAATATTCATACTGGATCAAATCAAAGGTCCATCTAGCCCAGCATCCCGTCTTCCAACAGTGGCTAATGCCATGTGCCCCAGAGGGAATGAACAGAACAGGGAACCATCGAGAGATCCGTTCCCTGTTGCCCATTCCCAGCTTCTGGCAAACTGAAGCGAGGGACACCATCCCTGACCGTCGTGGCTAGTAACCATTGATGGACCTCTCCTGCAGGAACTTACCTAATTCTCTTTTGAACTTGTGGTGGAGGATTCCATATGCTTTCAGGCAATATGCTTTTGAATATGACAACTGGAATATGCTTATGAAAAGTAACTCGTGAGAGATCATTGGAAAAGTTACAGTCTACTGAATATGATTTCTCCATTTGCATGCATGTATCATCTTTGTGGATCAAGTTAGAAATATGGAGTATAAACCTGTGTTAGTAATGTAGTCATATTAAATGAGGGCCATTCATGGTACTTCATGGCTGTAATGATTCATCAGCAAGGGGACAGTGAAGGTTTGCTTTGTTGCTGATCTGTGGCTTAGCCCATGAAGTGTGGAGGCAAGGGTCTTGAAGAGACATAGAATCGTAGAACAGCGTTTAGCAAACTTTTTAGGTAGGGCCTCACTTTTCATCCCAGCAATTAGGAGGGCCCCCACAACCTGTCTAATGTAATCCAAATGGACAGAAATTTTGGTTCTGGTCATTCATTCATTATATATATATATATATCTATATATATATCTATATATCTCTATATCTATATCTATCTATCTATATATATATATATAGATATATAGATATATATATATATATATAAATACAAAAATCCTTTGGCATGTCTAAGAGAATAAGTGTATAGAATGTACAGACTTTATTAATTGGTATGTAAATGTGAATACACGTGTAAAAACAATAACATATTTCAACAGTTTTAATTAGATGGATGAGCCTGACCCCAGCAGCCAATTGTGCTGTGCCCCACCTTATGAAATTTCACATCCCACTGAAAGAGTTTTGCCCCTGCTTTGTGCATCCCATCATAGGAGATAAGAGTTGGAACAAAATTCATCAGATCATCTAGTCCAGCCTACTGCTCAAAGCAGGAGCACCTCCAACTAAATCATCAGCCAGGGCTTTGTCAAGCCTGGCCTTTAAACCTCTAGGGATGGAGGTTTCACCACTTCCCTACACAATCCATTCCATTGCTTCACCATCTCCTAGTGACATACTTTTTCCTAATTTTCACCCTATATCTTCCCATTGTACCACAAGACCTGGGTTCCTTGTTCTGTCCTCTGCCACCACTGAGACAGCCTGGCTACATTCTGTTTGGAATCCCCCTTCAGCTAATTAAAGGCTGCTATCAAATACCACCTCATTCATCTTTTCTGCAGGCTAAATAAGCCCACTTCCCTCAGCCGCTCCTCATAAGTCACATGACCCAACCTCCTAATCATTTTCACTGCCCTCTGTTGGACTCTCTCCAATTTGTCTACATCCTTTCTCTAGTGGCAGGGCGCCCAAATTGGACTCTGTATTCTAGGTGGCCTCGCCAGTGCTAATGCAGCCCAAGATGCCATTAGCCGCCTTGGCAACAAGAGCACACTGACTCATATTCAGCTTCACATCTGCTGTAATCTCCAGGTCCTTTTCTGTAGAACTGCTGCATAGCCATGTGTCCCGCATCCTATGGCAGTGCTTGGGATTCTTCCATCCTAAGTGTAGGACGCTGAACTTGTCCTTGTTGAACCTCATCAGAGGTCTTTTGGCCGAATTCTCCAAGTTGTCTGTCACTCTGGACGCTATCCCTACCTTCCAGTTTATTTACGTCTTCTGCCTTGCTTAGAGTTATCCCTGAACTTGCTGAAGGTGTAAACCATCCCATCATCCAGATCATTAATGAAGATGTTGAACAAAACTGGTTCCAGGCCTACCCCAGGGGGCATTCTGCTTGAAATCAGTTGCCAACTAGGCACTGAGCCATTGATCACTAACCATTGAGCCTGACAAGCTAGATAACTCTGTCCACTTCATAGTCTGTTCATACAACCCATACATCTCCAACTTTCTGGCAGGCATCCTGGGAGAGACTGTATCAAAAGCTTTGCTAAAGTATATCACGTCCACCACTTTTCCAATATCCACGGAGCTAGTTACCTTATCATAGAAGGCAGTCAGGTTGGTCAGGCTTGACTTTCCACTGATGAATCCATTTTCGCTATTCTTGATTATCTTCCTCTCCTCCAAGTGTTTCAAAATGGATTCCTTGCAGACCTGCTCCATGATTTGTCCAGGGAATGAAGTAAGGCTGACCAGTCTGTGGATCCCTATTTAAAGGTGAGGAGTGAGGTAATCTAGGTTGTCAGTTCTCCCTGGCTACCCCACCCATGACGACTGCTGAAAACATCTAAGACTGAACATGGGGAAGGATTGAGGCCTGACTGGGAGGCTTTTCCATATGTGAAAGAAGCTTATTAGAAAAACTCTGAAGGTGAGATATTACATGTAACTACTCTCTTTAGTGCATTAAGTTTGGCTGGCATGTTATATTTTATTCAGTAATCCAGTTTGTTTGCTATCTCTTATGACCTCTGAAATCCCATCTTTTATACTAAATAAAATCACTTTTGTTTGTTAATAAACCCAGTGTAAATGTTACTGGCAGGGATGGGGGAGAGCAGCTTTGCATCTCTCTCTTTATCCATCTGAATTGGAATTTATTTTCAAGTTTGATACCTATCACCATGGACTCAACAAAGATCAATTATCTTATGCATTTTAAGGACAATTTCCCCACCTTTGTTATTTGGAGTGATCCCAGGTATCCCACCTAACTTAATAGATGCTTGCAGAGGGTTTTTTCCTCCTCCCTCCCTTCCCCCATCTAGCAGATTCGTCAGCTTTTTTCTTTCATGTTTTCTATTTTTTAAACCTGTTTTTCTCTCAGTTATCAGTTATTATTCTCCAGATCTGAAGAAGTGGGTCTGTCCCACGAAAGCTTATCACCTAATAAATAATATTGTTAGTCTTTATGGTGCTACAGGACTGCTTGTTTTGTTCTGTGAAGATACAAACTAACATGGCTACCTCTCTGAGGCTGTTCCCTTTACCTTGAGAAAGAGGGCAAACAACATGAGCTTACCCTACATAAAACTTTCTACAGAGTAGTAGTAGCAGGCATCCTTCAGTCTGCATAGACTATGGATTGTGCCCTTTAAAGTTTCAATTGAGGACTTCATTTACAGTGTCTACTGTGACTATGAAGACCTACATGAGAGTGACAGTCCTTGCTGCATCTCTTGCAGATGTGGTGGGTGTCTGGCGAGTCCTTAGTGTGCTTTCTGTGCACTCGCTTCTCCTTTGCTAGCTGTCTGATCCTCATCTCGCCCTTCTGAAACCAAAAACTTCACTTGTCAGGAGTGGGATTCAAACCCACGCCTCCAGGGGAGACTGCTTGGCCATCCTGACAGCTTTCTACAGAGCAAGATGGACTTATCTTGGGTTCAGGTCCCACTGGGTCCTTGCATTTGGGTGCTGAGGCAAGTCCCTTTGGCTGAGCCAGTCTCAGTGCCTGTATTGTTCTGCAGAGGACTGTGACCCCAACTCTGTGCTATTGCTGGAGGAGGATGGAGGACCTGGCTTAGCAGGGTAGAGTTGAGGGGTGCCCGGAGGGCTGGAAGGTGGGCTTAGTGGAATTTCAGTACTTCAAGTGGTGGCCCTAAAGGGGTTGCAGTGACTGAACCTGTCACAGAGCCCCATTACAGTTTCGGTCTCTACCACATACCCCGGCAAGGAGTTCCACAGCTGACTGAATATTGTGGGAAGAAGTACTTCATTTTGCTTTTTCAGCTGCTACGTGTTAATTTCGCTGGGTGTGCCCTAGTTTTGATGTTATGGGAAGGAGTATGTCACCGGGGCTCCCTTCCTACCTAAGCAATGGGCTCCGATTCTGTCTCTTCCTTCTAATGCTACTCCTGTCTCCAGTCCACTGTGCTGCCTCTGCGTGGTGGGTGAATAGAAATGTCTGAGAAGTAAAATGGATGGTCACGTTTCAGCTCTGTCGAAAGGCAGTAGCTGCAGGCGAGCAGTCTGGGCAGACGGGGGCTAATGGCATAGGTTTTTATTTAAAAACCAAAGCATGCTGTCTTGTCTACATAGGAAATGTTAGCAAGGGTGAAGGGGCTGCTTGTTACTGGGCATTGCTGAAGTAACTAGCAAGTAGCCTGGGTTAAGTAGAGGCCAGCTGTGGCAAGCACTGACCGTACATGACCCTTTTTTGCGCAGCCCCATCGGAAGGGAGTCTGGACTGATGCCTGTCGGTTAAGTAGATGACCAGTCACATAAAGTGGAGGATCCTTTCTGAACTGTAATTGACCTTTTGGGAACCCTGAAAGCTATATTCGGGCTCCGCACACACCTGCATGTCAGACTGGGACACTGCAGGAGCAATCTGCTTGAAGCAGCATGTGTGGGAAATGTAGGTGTTAAATCCTGGGCTGAGCTAGTGACCTGAAGTGATTACATGGGGTGATTTTACCTATGGGGGACAGATGCGTTTTGGAATTGTAAATGGAATTGAATGTGGGCCCGGAGTC